>NC_058411.1:130614450-130864373 GCF_002201575.2 Neomonachus schauinslandi | reverse complement strand
GTATCTGGGAGCACCGAGCATCTCCGTATCTGGGAGCACCAGGCATCTCCATATCAGGGAGCACCGGGCATCTCCATATCTGGGAGCACCGGGCATCTCTGTATCTGGGAGCATCAGGCATCTCCATATCCAAGAGCACAGCCCCTCCAGTCCCCCACCCATGCTGCACAAGCGGCCCCAGATCTCAGCACATCTTATTCCAAAGATCTGCCACTCTGCTCATCTTTACTACAGAAATCTCTGAGGCTCCTTTCCAGGATCTTACAGAGTCCGTGAAAAAAGAAGGCTCAGAGCAATTTGGTTTGGGTCTGATTTTCTGCTGTAAGTCCGGTAAAAAGCCTCAGCTGTGCCTAACTGTGGCCTTTTGCCCTGGGCGCGTGTGTGTATGTGTGTCCACAGACTTATATACATATGTGTGTACATATACAGTTGGCCCTTGAATAACACAGGATTTAGGGGTGCTGACAGCTGCACAAAAATCCCCGTACAGGGGCGCCTTGGGGGGAAGGGTAGAGTTGGTCGAGCAATGGACTCTTGGTTTGGCTCAGATCATGAGCTCATGGTCCTGGGATTGAGCCCCATGATGGGATCCACGGTCAGCGCAGAGTCTGCTTGGGATTTTTCCATCTCCCTCTGCCCCTCCCCCACCCCACACTATGTCTCTCTCTCTCTCTTTCAAATAAATAAATACATTTTAAAGAAAATCCGTGAATAACGTTTGACTCCCCAGAAACTTAACTGCAAATACCCTACTGTTGATCAGAAGACTTACCAATAGTATAAACAGTCGATTCAAGCATATTGTATATATACAGTATATAATATTGCAGATATTATATACTGTATTCTTACAATGAAATTAGCTAAAGAGAATGTTATTTCAAACTTATAAGGAAGGGAAAATATATTTGTAGTATATTTACAGTCCTATACTTATCGAAAAAGATCCACATGTAAGTGGACCCTCACAATTCAAACCTGTGTTGTTCAAGGGTTAACTGTATATAAAACATTATGATACTATACAAACATATATAAAATACATGTGTACCCATCATTGGATCAATAAATAACATGATGCTGGACAACAGAAATCATTACCTAAATATATTTACATTATTTATGTATATTACCCTGCCTTCTTCAACAAAGAATTTGCATAGCTTGCCTTAATTTTAGCTCAGATTTAAGAAGATTCATCTATTCTTTTTTTAAAAGATTTTATTTATTTATTTGACAGAGAGAGAAAGAGGGAGATAGAGCACAAGTAGGGGGAGCGGCAGGCAGAGGGAGAGGGAGAAGGAGGCTCCCCGCTGAGCAAGGAGCCCGATGCGGGGCTCGATCCCAGGACCCTGGGATCATGACCTGAGCTGAAGGCAGACGCTTAACCAACTGAGCCACCCACATGTCCTGAAGATTCATCTATTCTAATGCAAACAAAAGGATATTTCTCAAACAAAAAGAAACAGTCATCTCCTGCCATTGTCTCTAACTCATTTCTGTTTGTTAAATGCCGGTGGGATAACTGTGGATGCACGAAGTGCTGTTGTCATTTCTGACATCTGAAACGTACAGGGTATGGGTCCCCTCAGAATAGCCTTCCTTTTTTTGCTTCAAGCATAGGATACTATAAGCCTTACTGGAGATACAGAGGCTGGAGATGTCTTTCATACTTGGCCATTCTCAGGAGAGGCTGAAAATGTAAACTCAAAAGCCAACATACTCACTTGCAATGGACATTATACCTGGGGATGTGACCATTAAAGGGCATCTGCCACATCCCAAGGGACAAGTCTGCTCAGAAAACCTCGTTGTGAGTCAGAATGTTCCAGGAAAGAGGGACCTGGGTGGCTCAGTTGGTTAAGCATCCGACTCTTGATTTCAGCTCATATCAGGATCTCAGGGTCGTGAGATCGAGCCCAGCCTCGGGCTCCATGCTCAGTGTGGAGTTTGCTTGAGATTCTCTCTCTCCCTCTGCCCCTCCCCCTCCTGCTCGCTGGCATGCACGCTCTTTAAACAACTGAATGAATGAATGAATGAATGAATGAATGCAACCTTAAAAAAAAAAAAAAAAGAATGTTCCAGGAGAGGAAAGAACATCAAATGATTGCTGGGGTATGTCAAACGGGAATGGAACAGGGGAAAGCATATGAACATTAGGTCATCCACATCCAGGTTCTAATTTTGGCTCCAATCCTCAGAGGTTGTGTGGCCTCCTGTAGGGACCTCTCCTTCTCTCTGGGCCTCTATTTCTTCTTCTCCGTAGTAGGGATGACACTTGGGATTGTGCTGAAGAATATCTGCTCTAGCTTGCTCCAGTATTAACTCACTTCACCCTCAGAACCGACCTGCAAGGTTGGAACCATTAGCCTGGTTTCACCCACGAACGGAAAGAGGCACAGAAGGTAGCATATCCAACGTCTTGATCCCGGTGAGAGGCAGCCCTGGAGTTCCATGTCAGGTCTCTTACCGCCAAGCCTCCTTCCAGCCCTTCCACGGCACTGTGGGCCTCTCCCCTGAAGCACGTGGTAGTAGGTCATCTATGCAATCTCACTCTGCACATGTCCGCATTTTCGGCAGTGTGAGTATGTGACTTGCCCCCGTCATAAACACCTCCAGCCACACTGCCCTGACCTACCTCCCTTCCCCCTTCCGATGACACTGCAGCCTTGGCCAGGGTAGTATATTGCATACATTTCCTGCTGTTTCTACGATTTCATTATCATAGCAGGTGGGACAATAGAGTTACACAAGACCACAGAGAGCTATCAGATGTCCCCTCGAAAGCTCACCGAGTGCTTAATTAAAGTTTTTATAACTTTTTATACAGGTGAAGGAAACTTTCGGAGAGATGTAATTAAATCGCTAACAAACATACATAAAAGTAGGTGAAAAGAGACTCTAGCGTTCAATAAATAATTGTCACCATCTGTCCCCACTCACCAAACCATCCTTGTTTATTATGGAACTTAAGGAAGCCTCGAAACATGGGCCATTTTGGTCACCAAAATAGGCTATTCCTAGAAAATACACGCTTTCATCTTTTTTAAGTATAAAAATTAGGATTTTGTGCCTTATTGGCAACACATGAGGCTTGTCATTGTCAAATCTGGGCTAGGATGTGAGCTTCCCTCTGTATAGCCTGTCTCTAACCTTGGACCAGTGACTTCCCTTCTTTGGGGTCTAGTTTCTCATTTTTAAATGGGCCCAATGGTTTTCTCTCTACAGGCTGTTCTGGGGCATAAATAAATGAGCAGATGTTAACAGACTTAATATATGAGTAATATAAACACTTACTCTATCTGCAAAAATGCCTACTGGGAAGGTGGATATGGATGCAGGTGTGGTTTCTACTTGGGGTAGGGAATGTGGTGAGGCAGGGCGCTCTCCAGGAAAAAACAAAACAAAACCCACAGGGGGATGTCACATCAACCTGGATTCAAACTTTATCACATACCTGCAAGATTCTTAATCCATCAGGGACCCCAAGGTATCAACTGAGCTTACAACCTATGTAGGAGAGCTGTGAAGATAAAATTGAACAATGGCTAGGAATAGGGACAGAGGGACAGTGGGAGGGGGACCCAGGCAAGAGGAGTATTTCAAGATTCCCATCTAGGGGTTCCTGGGTGGTTCAGTCAGTTAAATGTTTGGCTGTTGGTTTCAGCTCATGACCCTGGAATCAAGCCCCATGTCAGGCTCTGAGCTCAGCAGGGAGTCTACTTGAGGTTCTCTCCCTCTGCCTCTCTCTCTGCTTGTTCTCTCTTGCACTCTCTCTCTCTGTCTCTCTAAAACAAACAAATAAACCTTTAAAAAAAATCTCCATTTCTCTCCCTTCAGCTCCTCCTCCCAACGCAACCCCCAGAAATGCAATGGTTTTACCAAGAAGAGAGAGCACAGGGCGGACACCATGAAAAGCTCTGATTTCTTCCCCTTTTATTGCTGCTTCCCTCTCCTTGGGACTTGTGCTAAGAACTTGGACTGTACAATTTCATATCATTTAAGAAAGAAGGGATATTAGGGGGCTGAAGGGGCAGCCACTTGGCAAACATGAAAGCCTGCTCCAAGACATCTTTATAAGCTCTATCCCCATCGGGGTGCTCCTCAGAGCTGCCTCCCTGCAGAGCTAACTGAGGCTTCAAGACCCAGCTGCTTACACCCTGCCCTTCAACACGGGGCTTTATTTTATCCTGTGATTGCTAGGGACAGCTACAAATGGCATCCAGCGGGCAGCAATAGAGAGCATTACCTGTTTTCATTGTCATTTTTCGGTTTCATTTAGGTTCGACTGCCTTAAGCACTGGAAAAGCTTTACTTAGAAGGCTGGGCTCTGCACTTCCAGGTTTATCAAAATAAAGCAGAAGCCGAGCCGGCTAGTTTTAAGGGCACAAAGGAAAACACAGTTTGGTGACGGGAGGTTTTGAATTATAGTGGGCAAAGATAGTGGCTTCTGCTTAAGACTTAATTACTGAGTGCTTTAATAGGCTAGGTGGGAGCCATTGAAGGACTTTATACAGAGTATCACTTAACTCTGACAAAACCATATAAGATACATAGGATGAAGATACACAGGATGAAGAAATTGAGACTCAGATAATTAACTTGCCAAAAATCAAGTAACTAGTAAATAATGGAGATCCAGAATATAAGAAAGAAGGGGTATTAGAGATTCAAGGTGACAGTAGATCTTTCACGTTCCAAAAGTCATGCCTTGTCCATCAGGCAGCACCTCCGATGTACGCAAAATAAATATTGCCATATTTCTCCAAGTATAAGATGATATCAATTGTAAGATGCTCCTTTGTGTATCACAGTGGGGAAAACAGTCTGTGGATGAAACTGACGATTAATTCCAAGACATGCTTGGACTTCAGAGATGTAAAAACAGAGAAGAAAAAAGTACCTTTTAATATTCATGAAGAATGATCCTTTAAAAGTCAGCCAGTCTGAAATGTAAGGAACAGAACAGTTACCTGCTGGCCCAGCTTGAGGGCAGCCTGATGGTAGCCCAGGCATATTCTGGTGACATCTTGCTTTCTCCAAAGCTCAGCATAAAATTCAGGCGGTGATTCAGGACTTTACCTGCAGGTGGCAGTGGAGGCCTTTGGCCTCCTAGGGCGGGGTTTCAAGGGAGGAGCAGAAGGGGGCCGGTGAGAAACATGTTTCCACAGCTTCAATTTTTATTCACCCTTCTGTGCTGTTCCAAACCTCGGAGTCTTTTCCGTTCCCTTTTTCTCCTGTCTGGTCTCTTCTTTCTCCGCATTAACTCTTTTTCTACCCATATTTCCAAAGTCCAAAAGAGGTAGGCTTGCAATGAAAACGAATGCATCCTTCTTCCCCCCCCCCGCAAAATCAGATCAGAAATTTGGGAGTTAGCTAACGAGAAGGAAGCTGGTGTCTTAGTTTCCTGTTATTCTATGATGTTTGGGTGTCTTGATTGTATATGTCTGGAGCATATCCTAGATATAACCTCAAGATAGAGATTATTCCAGGGGCGCCTGGGCTGGTGGGTGGGTTAAGCATCCGACTCTTGGTTTCGGCTCAGATCATGATCTCAAGGTCTGGGATGGAGCCCTGCATCTGAGCTTGTCCCTCTCCCTCCTCCTCCCCCACGTGCTCTCTCTCTCAATCTAAAATAAATAAATAAATAAATAAACAAACAAACAAATAAATAAATAAATAAATAAATAAAATCTTTAAAAAATGATAGAGATTTTACTATCTAAAGAACATTTCTCAGATAGGTCTTCCTATCTCTCGATGTAGCTAGTGATCAAGCCCAGTTGTATCACTCTCCTTCCAGAATCTTGAAACACTTCCCCCGATTCTAGACAACTTCTCCCACCTCCTTTCATACCACCGATACCAGGCTCCAGCTACCTGAGAACACCTGTGAACACATCCTGTGTCCACTCCCAGTCCCAGACCTCTCCCCAAAATCTTCTTCCCCTCAGTCTCTGCCCATAAAAAAGGCTCATTCTTCAAAACTGAGTTCAGAGTTCCTTAATGAAGTCTTTGCTCACTTAAACCTCATTGCCCTCCACCTATAGCTTTTTTTTTTTTTTAAGATTTTATTTATTTATTTGACAGAGGGAGAAAGAACACAGGCAGAGGAAGAGAAAGAACACAGGCAGAGGAAGAAGCCCCAACATGGGGCTTGATCCCAGGACCCCGGGATCATGATGGGAGCCGAAGGCAGTTGCTTAACCAACTGAGCCACCCAGGTGCCCCCACTTAGAGCTCTTAACAGCTCTCTGTAAATATGTTCATTGGTATGCCAGTCACCTCATTAGTTATCAATGTGGCAGTCTTCCTCTGTCCGTCCGATTTATATCCATATCCCTAGCACCTCGCACAGAGCTCAGGTTATAGTAGATACTCGACTGATATTTACTGAATGAATGAATAATTGAATGATTCTTTTCTAAAATATACCAGAACGGACAGGGAAATTATTTTTAACTTGTGCACATTAAAAGCTTTTAAAACTCCTGACATCCAGACTCCACCCAGAACCAGTGAAATCAGAACTTCTCAACTGATGTTTGGGTTGAGCCCAGGCATCGGTATTTTGTAAAGCTCCCCAGGTGATCTCAAGGTACAACCAAGGTTGAGAATCACCTCCATGGCAGTGGTTCTCAAAGTGTGGTCCCAGGACCAGCATTAGAATATTACTATCATCTTATTTGAAATGAAAATTCCTAGGACCCATCCTAAACTGTAGAATCAGAAATGGCAGGGCTGGGGGGATGGAGGGAGTTGACAATAATCTGTGTTTTAACAAGGCCTCCCATGATACAAAGTCAAGTTTGAGAAGCACTGTCTTAGAGGTTTACTTTCTTCTTTTTTTTTTTTTAAAGATTTTATTTATTTATTTGACAGAGAGAGACACAGCAAGAGAGGGAACACAAGCAAGGGGAGTGGGAGAGGGAGAAGCAGGCTTCCCACCGAGCAGGGAGCCCGATGCAGGGAGCCCGATGCAGGGAGCCCGATGCGGGGAGCCCGATGCGGGGCTCGATCCCAGGATCCTGGGATCATGACCTGAGCTGAAGGCAGACGCTTAACAACTGAGCCACCCAGGCGCCCCAGAGGTTTACTTTCAATAAGTTATAGAGACTGTGTGTGAATGAATCCCTCCCACCTTTTTCTTCTAATTTGATTCTGGCCCCTATTTCTTCCATATGGCTGTGCTTGCAGACAAACAACAAGCCCCTTTTAGTTGAAGATTTTTTTTTTCCAATCTAGTTTGGTCTTACGATCAACATCAACTTATGGTAAAATAGCTTACCTATTTTATGTGGTTTGTTTGGGTTTTTTTTTTCAATCCTTAAAAAAACCAGAGCAGTATTCTCGTGGCTATTTTTTCAAATCATGGAACAGAAATGAACAAAACCCAACATACATGGAACTTGCACCACATGCCAGGCATGATGCTGAAGTGCCCCATCATCTTACAATAAATCTAAGACATCCATCCCACAGAGGAGGAAAGAAAGGCTGGAAAAAATAGGATGAGTCCACAGGGACACAGCAGAGATGTGAACCCAGATCTGTCCTACCATCCGGTCATTCTCAGGATTTTCATGACCCCCATTTTGTTATTTTGCCCATAATCCCATAGTTTTCGTGAGGAAAATCGGCTGCTCTCAAGAATCCCTGGCTAGCTCTCGAACAGAGGTGGTCACTTGGAGCACATTAAGTACTCACGCTGTTTCCTGCTCATTTGCAGTGGAATACACGCAGGGCTTTCTTTTTCTCTAAGACCTTGGAAAGAAACATGGTTTCACAATGCATCTAGGGTTAAAAGGACAGTTTTCTTCTAAAATGTCTACTTCTCTGAAACTCATACGCTTTGTTCCAAATCTGTGGTCTGAATTCTTGGATTCATTATTAACATGGTTCCTTTTTGAATCATGAACCTTAATAAAGTTGTACAGGCTCTGTGCTAGGCTCTGTGGGGGACCAGCAGTGAAAAAGACAGACAAACCCCACTTGCTTACCTTCAAGAAGAACCGTATATATAAAACTAACCAATGAAGACACTAAGTCTAGATGTTATGACTGTATTATCCAGGGCAATAAGATAAGAAGAGGACCTCTATGAGTTAAATTATATAGTGTGTTGTGTGTACATCTTAAGAGGTCTTCTGAACAGAAAGATCTTTGAACTTATGCTTCTCTATTTTAGTTTTTTGGGGAACCAGTATGGATGGTGTTTATTTTGGGAAATAGAGTAAATATTCCCAAGTTTGGAAGAGTCAGCCTATCAGAAGATGCAAACCCAACATTCCATTTCTAAAACAGGACACCTCAATCATCAGACCTCTTTCTCTGGGGAATGGCCAGCAAGCGTCTTCAGCAATTATACCAGTCAGAGGAGAAATTTCCGTGACTTCCGTGGGCCATAAAAATCTGATACCGTCAGCAAACTGGAAGGCATTTCCAGTGAAGGTGGCTTCACATACAAAAGCAGCAGAACTGAGTACCACAAGCTCATGGCAAACCGCCAGGCCTGTTCCAGGACCCAGCCTGCTCAGTGGTGCTTATTCATCTGGGAGACTAATCCTAAATCTCAAATCCAAGCTGTGGGGCAAATAAGGCACCCAGGGGAGACTTTGTGTGCACCTGAGCTCCACTTGCAAACACGTGCAAGAACCTGAAAAAGTAATCTTTTTTTAAGTCTTTAAAACATGAGAGAGCTTATCAAGACAGGGAGGAATTGCTAAGCCAATATGACAGAGAAACTGCTTACGCGGATAGGTACATAAACTGGGAAGAAAGGTTTGCCCTAAGGGTATTTGTGAAGCCCAGAAATTTTTAGATTTCCTTCTGACAGCCTAATGGGGCAAAGGGGATAGAAATGACAAGTTTGGCAAGGTCTTTTTTTTACAGTAATGGAACCGTTCTAAAATAAGCTTATTGTGATGGTTATATAATTATATATGCTAAAAATTCATGGACTTGTACACTTAAAATAGATGAATTGTATGATATGTGAATTGTATCTCAATAAAGGTTGGGGGGGGTACTCAATTGCTGGGTTTTACACCAATAAGACACAGGTTGAGTTTCAGAGAAATTTTAGTACAACATGTGTACTCTCTATACTTTTTGCTCAATTTTTCTGTAAATCTAAAACTGCTCTTAAGAAATCATCTAATGAAAAGAAGAAAAGAAACAACTCTCTCTGTGGGCATTTGGCTGTCTCCTCCCTGCACCACCAGCCTGGTCAGAGCCTCTGTCCTGTCCCTCCGATGGAGCCCCTGTGGTCTGAATGTTGGCAGCCTTCAGGACCCCCAGCCTGCTGGCCTCGGCTGACAGTTCTCTTGTTTCTGTCTCAGGTAAAGGGACTGAGGACAAGTTGCTCATGATGGAGCCCCAGGGGAGAGACAAGGAGGCTCTGAGCTGGGTCTCCCAGAGAGATGTCAGGAGAGTGAGATGTGGTTTAATGAAATAAGAGGTGGCAAACTGAGCCCAAAGAAGGACCTGCCCCCTTCCCAGAGACCCACTTCTGATACTTTGTGGACCAGAGACCCTCCTGGGGGCCGTCTTGGGGGTTGCGGGCTGAAGATGGAGAACCACATGGACCAGTGTGGTCACCCCTAGAGCAGAGTTAATCCCTTCCAGGAACACTTGGATTGAACAAGGACATGCTGACTCCACAGAAAATTCGTGAAATTATAAGACTCTGCCAGTTCCAACTCATTTCTCCTGACTTACTAGGACTGGAATCCAGGTGTCTTAGTTAATACCTTTGGGGAGACCCTTTCAGTCCTGGGCTCCTGCCTGCCCAGAGTGGCCTCACATAAAGAAGAGGGAGCCTCAGAGGAGACAGATCCCTGGGACCTTTGAGGGCAGTGCCAGGCTTCTCTGCAGCAGAAGGAAGCTTTAAATCAGGAAAATGAGCCTCACTCGAGGATGGGGCCCCTACCTCTCTGCCCTGAGAGAAAGGGTCAAGGCCTGGCCCTACTTTGACCCCCTAGGTTTCCTGTCAGGCCACGTGGGCCTCGGGTGGCTGAGCACCTGGCTACAATCAGTCCTTTCCACCTCCCCTCTCCCCATGCCTGTAGAAGTGAGATCACTTTCTATTTGAGGGCAAAGTTAGGGGGAAACTGTCTTCTAGAAGCTTGCTGGCCTCCCCCTTCCCCACCCCAACTGATCTGCTCTGGTTGTCAGGCATGTGTTTACCTTAGAGACAAAGCACCTCCCCCCACCCGCCCCAGGGTTCTAAACAATCAGTTGAGACCCACGGAACACTGGCCCTTGGAGGCAGAGCTGTGGAGCACTACACAGCCATGGAGGGCCTGCTGCCTGCCATCAGATCCACTTTCCAGTTGGTCCTAGAGCCCCTGTGGGGTGCCCTGCTGGTGATTTCTGAAAGCTGGAGACATGTTTCCGTTCTCCATGAGTTTCCCTGGGAGATCCTGGCATATATTGTAATACTGGTTTTGACCGTGAAGAAACAACACATTTTAAGAAGTGTGAAGGAGCTAGGCAAAAGGTGTTTGGCCCACGCTACAGTCTGTGGAAAAGGTAGTGAGAATATGGGACCGATGACACAAGCTGATGATGCCCTAGGGCTGCCCGGGGTGGAGGCCAGTCTTCCCACATTACAAACCTTATGCTTCTCAGCAGTAAATACAAACCACTGTAGGCTGTCACTTCAGAACACCGTTGACTTTCTGAAAATGGTGCAGAAGACCCAGCCTCCTGAACTTTCCCAAGTGACTGGTGACAGACCCATCTTAAGAGTGTCAGAGAAGAATGGAAAACAACTTTGGAAGAAAATAATGGATGATTTGAATGGAAACACTCACGTTCTAGAGAGTCCAGAACTGCTCGCCCAAGAAATCGTGAGATGGAAGCAGAGACTCCAGGAAACGGAGCAGGAGAAAGAAAGGCTAGAGCAGTCGAATGCAGGAATGCAGCGGGCTCTGAAAGATAAAGCCAGCCAATTAATACCACTGGGTGAAAGCCTTCTGAAGGCCATCCGCTGGCCTTGTCTCCTTGGAGATCTCTTGGGTCACCGCAACTGGGAAGTCAAGCAAAAGAGGGAAGCAGAAAATGACAATCACCCCATCCATCGGTCAGAGGGTGATCTGAAGGGTGTCACTGACGATGCTGATTCCAATGTGTCCCTTCAAAGTGCTGAAGAGAAAAATGAGGAACTAGCCAGACCACTGTGGGAAGAAAAGCAAATCAATGAAGAGCTTATGGGACAAATAATAGATCTTCGAGCCAAGGAAGCCTCTTTGCAGAGGGAAAATTCACAGCTTCAAAGTGGGATTCAGCAGTTGAAATGGAAGCTTCAAATTCTGCCTAAATTGTATCAAGAATACATCAGGGAACTTGAGAGAAAATCATTGGAGAAGGAAGCGCAGTGCTCAGACATTGAGAAGAGTCTTTCCTATATGTGTGGAAACATCGAGTCCGCAACTCAGATTTGCAACTTATACAAGAAGATGGCCGAAGACACCCACAGAGAACTGGAGGAGAACACCTCGCACTATTTAAAGGAGATCCTCTTCTATGCGAATAAAGTTCAGGAGAGCTGGATGGCGGCTGTGCTCGCCGAGCGAAAATTCAAGGAGCTAAGGAAGGAAAATGATCACATCAGGCAAATGTTGGCCGAAGCGGAGTTCAACTTCCCGCCTTTCAGAAGTGGCCGTTTTGCTCCTGCTCCCCCACAGGCAGCCCACGGAGGCCCAGAAGTGTCAGGGGACCCCCTGGATCATCAGCACCCCCAGGAAGGAGAAGAGCCAGGCCGCGAAGGCCCACGCATCCAGGGACACCCGCAGATTTGACGGAGCTCACCGCAGCCCGGTCCTGAATTCCCACAACCACGGCATAACATCTGCATGTGTTTTCTGTCTTTAAAGTAGTTTTGACTTATCTCTTTTTGGTTTAGATACTGCTATTTAATTGATATTACAATTGCTTTTATTCAAGTAGATTTAGCATTATAGTTTTCAGATAGTATTTTTCCAGTAAAGTGTCATTTCCTATAATTCTTACAAATATATTGTTTTCACATCATCAGACCCTCTAGAATTAGATAATATTAAGTATTGTATTTTGATTTAAATTAAAGATCCACAATTACTTTAACAATTATTGAAATTTGGCATGGATACAAACATTTAAAATAACATGTTTCTATGGCATGAGCATTTTTGTATGCCATTTTGATACTCACAGCATGTATTAGAAGTCTGTACAAGTAATTTAATATATATCTGAATAAATTTTTATTTAAAAAAATTGGAAAAAAAATCCCCTATTCCAACTTCATAATATTTTGATTAGACTAGCTTTAAATTCATAAATTAACTTATCGGAGTTTAAAGTTTACAATTTTTTTCTCCTCTCGTTAACTTTTTTAAACGTTTTTCTTTTGTTTAAGATATTGTTCGCTCTTTAGACATTTCTAAATTTTATGCAGTGAAAGTGAAGGTTTTCTCTTGATGGCAAGCAAACACACACACACACACACCCCACCATGCCGATTACAAGGCACCCTGAGTCGGTATGTCAGGAACAGAGGATAATATAACAGTAAAGAAAGCTGCAAAATTATAAAAAAATTTTAAAGAAAGAAAGAAAGAACCCATGCTCACACAATTTGTATAATATGCAAAATATACCTAACTCATATACACACAAAAGGAGAGTTGCCCAATGTATCAGATAGATGCTCAGCTTGTGGAAGGAGAAAGTGAGGAAAAAGCAGGGGGAGACTCCCAGATGCTAACAACAAGGGAAGCTCTTCCCACCCCTTGGACTGCCTGGAGGGAGAAGGGGCGTGAAAGTGGGGGGCTGTCCTCAAGGAAGACAAAGCAGTCAGGGAGCAGGAAACCTGCTCCTCGCCCCACTCCTGTTCTCCCATTTGCTGCAGGTACACTAGACAGCCACCAGAGGGCGTGGGAGCGCAGGCCAGGGAAGTACACGGCAATAACTTGGAGAAGGACTAGCACACTTGGGTCTATACAATCTAAAGTGTGTGTGTGTGTGTTACTGCATTAATTCATATCCGTTTATTTAGTACAGGCAGAGCTCAGAGATCGTGCAGATTTAGTTCCAGGCCACCACAATAATGCAAATGCCACCATAAAGCAAATAATTCAATAATTAATATTTTTCTGGAAGTCATTTTTTTTCTGGTTTCCCACTGCACACAAAAGTTATGTTTATTACACTACACTGTCATCTAGTAAGTGTACAATAGCATTATCTCTAAAAAAATAAAAATTAAACCATGTTTAATTAAAAAATATTTTCTTGCTAATAAATGCTAACCGTCATCTGAGCTTTTAGCACGTTGTAATCTTTTAGCTGATGGAAGGGTCTTGCTTCAGTATTTGCTGACTGATCAGGGTGGTGGTTGATAGAAAGCTGTGGCAATTTCTTAAAAGAAGACAACTAAGAAGGTTGCCGCCTCAGCTGACCCTTCTTGTCACAAAAGACTTCGCTGTATCGGGCAGCGCTGTGGAGGGATGTGAAGAAATTGGAGCGCTGTTGGGTGGGAATGTGAAACACCATAGCTGCTGTGGAAAACAGTGTGGAGGCTCCTCCAAAAATTAAAAAGAGAGCTACCATATGATCCGGTAATCCCACTTCTGAATATGTATCGCCCAAAACTGAAATCAGGATCTGAAAGGGGTACCTGCACTTCTAGTTTCATAGAGCACTATTCTTAGTAGCCCACGAGAGAAAGCCATCCAAATGTCCACCAACGGATGGATGGATGGGCTCAGAGAATATGGTATGAATGAGTAAAGAAAACATAACATTATTCTTAAAGGAGAAGGAAATTCGGTCACACGCTACAATATGGATGAACCTTTAGGATAGTATCCTATGTAAAATAAGCCAGTCATACACACACACACACACACACACACACCAGATATTGTCTGATGCCTCTTATATGAGATCTCTAAACTTGGTGAAAAATAAAATAAAAAATAAAGCAGTCCAACTCCTACAAACAGAAAGTGGACCCGTGGCTGCCATGGGCTGAGGAGTGAAAGGAATGGGTGCTTATTGCCTGGGTATAGAGTTTCAGATTTGCAAGATTAAAATTTCTAGCAATCTCTTGCTCAACTATGTGAATTTAGTTAATAATACAAAACTACCAAACTTAAAAAGAATTAAAAGGGTAGATTTCATGTCATGTGTTTTTTACCACAATTTGAAAAAAAAAAAGAAAAGGAAATGTGAGTTTTGGGATTTGAGTGGTGGGGAATTAGACTTGAGCTCTGTCTCCGACCAATGACTTCACCTCTCTACATTTCGGTTGAAGGAGTTGATCTAAATAATTTTTAAAGGTTCTACCCAGTTCTAAAATCTAATTGCTTTATAATTATAAAGAGAATATCTTAGCCATTGACTCTAAAACAAAGTCATTTATAGTACAAAATGCTGACCTCCTTATCTTCCAAAAAACCCCTCCACTACACCTTGTCAATCGTATCAGACAGACAATCAATTCACATTGGATGCTCAGTGATCAGCATCTCACTAAAGTAATTCATGCTGCAAACAACGTGATAATAACTTGAAAAAGGACAATGTTTACCTCAAGCCGAAGGAGGACCAAATTTTAAATATTAATATTATGCTCATTATATTTTTGATCACTAATCTTTACTGGGTGTGTACGAGAAAGATGAGAGCAAAGGTCATTAGAAGAAAGAAAGTTATCTCTGAAATGACCCTGATATCAGGTGAAGATCATCTGAACGCAGGAAGTAATAGAGGGATGGAAAGGAAGGAGCAGAATCACGACAGGTTGAGGATGGAACTTGGTGGGTATTAGACAGCAAAGGATCAGAGGATTTTCTAAGGTTTCAGTCTGGAGGGATGGGGGAAACAACGAAACAAGCAATGTTTGTAGAAAGGAAGGTGCCGGGCGCCTGGGTGGCTCAGTTGGTTAAGCGACTGCCTTCGGCTCAGGTCATGATCCTGGAGTCCCGGGATCGAGTCCCGCATCGGGCTCCCTGCTCGGCGGGGAGTCTGCTTCTCCCTCTGACCCTCCCCACTCTCATGTGCTCTCTCTCTCTCTCATTCTCTCTCTCTTTCTCAAATAAATAAATAAAATCTTTAAAAAAAAAAAAAAAAAGAAAGGAAGGTGCCTATGTTGAAACACAGAGGAGAGAGATTGGGTCCTGGGATGAAGAGGCATCCTGGAGAGACTGCATGGGTACTTTTACATGGTGTTTTAAGAGAGACAAGAGCAGCAAGGCCTGGACCCATCCTTGGGGCACAGCGGCAGTTAAGCCCAAATCCTCACACTTGCAGCAAGTGCCTTAGGTGTTACACAGTGTAATGAATAAGAAAGCTTATGACCAAGGAAGAAGAGGCCCTGGCAGGGGTGTAAACAAGGAGGAGGAAGTAACCAAGACAGAGAAATGAAGCCAAAGGGGCTAAGGGTGAGACAAAAGAGCGCCCTGCAGCAGAAGTCAGAGGAAGGGGCTGGTGGGGAGGTGTTGGTTAGGGGTATCTTTGCTGCCAGAAAGGTATGGGAAAGAGGACATCCAAAGTGAGAAAATTCCTGAAAAGGCAGGAAGGGAAAGATTTCCAGGCTCAGACGAGAGAATCAAGTTTGGAAATCGAGGAGGGAACGGTGGAAGGATGAGTGCAGAAAGAAAGGTTATTTGCTGGAATGTACGGCCACAAGCCACAGCAAAAGAACTTTGCTAGCTCAAGTAGAAAGGAATTTATTTGGAAGGCTTTGGGGCAACTCCCAAAATGCATACGAAGACCAGATAACCAGACCCGGCAAGAGGGCTGAACCAAGGGAGACTGGGCCTAAAAAAGACAGGTGAGGGGCGCCTGGGTGGCTCAGTCGGTTAAGCGACTGCCTTCGGCTCAGGTCATGATCCTGGAGTCCCGGGATCGAGTCCCGCGTCGGGCTCCCTGCTCGGCAGGGAGTCTGCTTCGCCCTCTGACCCTCCTCCCTCTCATGCTCTCTGTCTCTCATTCTCTCTGTCTCAAATAAATAAATAAAATCTTTAAAAAAAAAAAAAAAAAAAGACAGGTGAGCTCAACGCACCGCATGAGCTTGGGTTAGGCCCCCTCACTGGTACTAGACACGTACCAAGAACACAGGTGTCATCTGGTCCCCTCTACTGTCACCTCAAAGCTCTGAAATCCCCAACTGTCCTCCCAAGATTCAAAAGCCCGGCGCCAAGTGTCTTCTTAGCTAACCCTCCATTATCTGCCCACTCTCCCCCCGCCGTGACTTCTAAGAGCACCTGACTGTTCTGCTTTCTGAGACATACTTGATGTCCCACCAGATACCCAGGGCAGACATTCTTTCAAAAAATAAGGCTCTTACAAAAACAAAATAAAACAAATGAACCAAAAGCCTCATACAGTCAAAAGTAGCCAAAACAAGAGACACTTGTCTACCACTTCCCACCTCGCCAATTCCCAGACCTGCATTTCAAAACCAAAAGCAAAACAACGTATATGATGCAAAAGTCTTCTGCCTCACATAAAAACAGTCTGCCGTCGTACCGCCGAAAACACTCTACTTCCCAGAGCAAGCCATTAAAATCTCTCCACTCTATCCAAGCTCCAGCCCCAAGGCCCCCGACTGACACCCTTTCCTTTGGTTTTCATTCTCTAGCAAGCTTGTTCTGGTATTTTGCAAACCACAAAGCAATGACAAAGTCAGACAACGCTAATGCATGTGTAAACTTGGTGGAAAGAGATTTAAAAGAAGGAAGTTAAAACAGTGACATGATACAATAAGGAAGGAAACTCTGGGTAATGGCTTTAGTTCTCTTCTCTGTGGCAGGTCTCTGCTGTGGGTAACATCAACGGCTTCCCTACGCCAGAGCCCCCTCCACGTCTACTTTGCCTTCAGCCAGCACTCTTGCAGCTGGGGACACTTAATCCTCGGGGTGACCCTGTGACCCTCAATGTCACACATGAAGATGTCGGCTCTGGGTCATCCTGCGTGTGTAGGGTTACAACAGCCTTTCAGAACTGCCTTTCACTAACTTTTTCTTTCTTTTTAAAACATCCTTTGGTTTTATATTGGGCAAGAGGAAAAATAAGATTACTTGATAGTAAATCGCCCCTACCGTACAATTACAAAATGCTGCTCTTTACCACATTGTAAGATTTCAATACGCAGCCTTCTGATTTCTTCATGGGGACTAATGTGATATAATAATAAAGATGGCTGTATCCCCACCAGGTAATTCAAATCCCCACTTAAATCCTCCACAAGTGGCCCCAGCTTTTCTCTTGTCAAAATAAAGACTAAGACGCAAGACGGTTTAAGAACAAATGAAAACTCCATCGCCTTCAACCGAACTCTAGCTCTATCTGTGTAAATAGTAAGCAGTATTTCCCTCTGATTAAACCATCTTTCATTTAAAGAACTATTTCACACTTGAAATTCTTACGCCATATGCAACTGTTATGGGATAAACTGCGTTCCTCCAAAATTTATGTTGATGTCCTAACCCCAGGTAACTCAGAATGTGAATGTATTTGAAGATAGGGCCTTTTAAAGAGTGATTAAGCTAAAATGAGACAATTAGGGTGAGCCTAATCCAATCTGACTGATGTCCCAATACGAAAAGGAAATTTGGACACACAAAGGGACACCAGGGACATATACACAGAGAAAGAAGGCAGCCATTTGTAAGCCAAGGTGCAAAGCCCCAGAAGAAACCAAAGCTACCTCTACCTTGATCTTGGATTTCCAGGCTCCAGAACTGTAGGAAAATACATTTCTGTTGTTTAGCCCCCCAGTCTGTGGTACTTTGTTATGGCAGTCCTAGCAAACTCATACAGCAACCCGTTCAAGGAGACCAACTGAATTATTAGTAAAGAAAACAATGTATGAATTGCCATCTACTTTCATCGGGGTTTTAAATATTTTTCCCATGTCATGAGTGGATGGATTTTGTAATTCCCAGTAGGAAAACATACTTGAAAAGCCTAATGGCAAATCAGTTGTAAAATGTTTTTGCTGTGTTGGGGCAGGCAGTAAAGATTGTCTTCGAAGTCCCCCGACTTACTTTATTAGAAGGCCAGAGAGATGTTGGCTGCTTGCATGACTATGTCCCTCCTCGCTAAGTGATCTGTGTTGTTTTTCCTTCAGCAAAGGCTTTATTTGTTTAAAAGACATGAGTCTTGGGGCGCCTGGGTGGCTCAGTCGTTAAGCGTCTGCCTTCGGCTCAGGTCATGATCCCAGGGTCCTGGGATCGAGCCCCGCATCGGGCTGCCTGCTCCGCGGGAAGCCTGCTTCTCCCTCTCCCCCTCCCCCTGCTTGTGTTCCCTCTCTCGCTGTCTCTCTCTCTCTGTTGAAAAATAAATAAAATCTTTAAAAAAAAAAAAAAAAAGACATGAGTCTTGACTTCCAAATTCAAGTGACCATTCGCAGATAAGATTCGTAAGTGTCCTAGGTCCACTGACCCCACCTCAGACTCTAAGACAGGGAGTGTTGTACAAGTGACTTATGAATGAAGTAATCCCAAAGGCAAATTAAGTCAGAAGATCAGGAAAATAAAAAGGAGGAAGCCAAATAAGGACATGTTGTCAAGCAAAGTTTTACAGATAATCACTTCAGGTTTATCCCACGATGAGGATCACTGGATCATTAGAGTATAATTTGCACCTCAGCCCTGTCCTGACCCAAGGCAACAGCCATGGAACTTTCAAACTCCCAAATCCATCAGTCACTGGCTTAGGGGATAGGAAATTGCCAGACTCTACCAGGCCAATCCTTTGGGGGGAAAAAAAGAGCTTCAGATGCTGTCTATTGGGAGCAAAAGCACCTCAAAGTCCTGGGGCCCCAAAAATAAAATAAAAGGGAGTTGAGGAGGTCTGGTGGGAATACCAGCATTACACATCACAGTAAACACTGAATCATTCTGTTTCTTCAACTCATCTGTAAGATTATGGGTCGTATTCTGGAAGGTCACCTAGACTTTCGGAGTCTGCGTTGCTTTAAGAACTTCAGCATCATTCAGATTTTTATTAGGCCCAGATATTCCTATCATTTCTACCATGCCCCGTCTCCGATTCCAGGCATTTCTTCCTCAGGGAAACCAGCTGAAATGAGCTACCTGAGCTCTAGAGTCTCTGTATTCCCTCTTCCTTTGCCCCGCCCCCCACCTTCTTCTCAAACCTTCTTCACCCGGCCCATCCTCTTTCTGAGGGTCTCTCTCTCTCTCTCTCTCTCTCATCACATCCTTCACTCCTACTCTCTGATGTTCTACATTTTTCTGGACTCTTGGTTGGATTTCTTTCAGCACTGTGCTGGCATTCTTATTGTAATCTGGTTGACAAACAAGAACAGTATCATGGGCTGACTTTCCCCAGGGTCTCAGAAGAATGTGTGCTTTCTCCTGCCACCTCGGGCTGGGTTGAATTAGGACTTACATTCATGTCTCTGTCACGGCCTCCAGTGGGAGCATTCATGGTTTTGCAGTCTGAAAAGTCCCTTGATTTCTTGGCCTTTATATTGACTAATTGAGAATTTGGCTTAATAGGATACGGCAAAAGTAGGCATAAGAGAAATGTGAGTCATATGCTGATACAATTTATCTGTGCCTGTGGGCCTGCTCAGGCCTAATCTTTACATACTGCTTATATACGGTGATGCTTTGCTGAATGGAATAGATACACAGGTCATAATGAGTAACTCAGGGCCTAGGGTCACCTGGTTTTCCATAACCAAGAGTTCAGTTTTTATCAAGGCCCAATATCAACCCCAAAGCTCTTTCTGTAGAAGAGAATAAATTCCTGCTAAAAAGTAACTTGACTAAATCCTCAGTGGTCTGAGATTCTCCTCTTGGGGTTTGTCATTGTCTCCTACAGTATCTTGATATACTTCCAAAACTTTAAGTGCCATTTATTGGATCTGCTGGGACTGCAATCTGGACCATCTAGGGAAAATTGTTCTGGATCCCATTCCAATTGGGACACTGTATTAATTTTCTAGGGCTGTTCTGTTGTAACAAATTACCACAAACTCAGTGGCTTCAAACAGCAGGAATTTATTCTCGCACTGTTCTGGAGGCCAAAAGTTAAACATCAAAGAGTTGGTAAAGTTGGTTTCTGCTGGAGGCTCTGACGAGAATCTGCTCCATGTTGCTCTCCTAGATGTTGGTACCTGTGGCAATCTTTGGCGTTCTTGGCTTGTAGATGAATCACTCCAATCTCTGCCTCTGTCTTCCCATTGGCCTCCCCTCTGGGTCTGTTTGTATCTTTCCCTTTTCTTATAAAGATATTTATCATTGGATTTAGGGTACATGTTTTTATAAGGATGATCTAAATCTAGGATGGTTTCCTCTAAGATCCTTGACTTAATTATGTCTGCAAAGACTCCTTTTCCAAATAAGATAACATTTACGGGTCTTGGGATTTAGGACGTGGACATATATTTCAACCCACCACAGAATTATTTCTGATTACTCAGTTATTAGCTTTAAATATCCATCCAAATATAACATATATTCTTACTAGTACACAATACAAGGTGGAGTAAACAAAGGAAACCTGTCTTTTACTTTGGAAAAAAATACCCCAACATCTCTAAGACTATGAGGTAGTAGGGTTTTCACAGAATTTATGTCCCTTTCCATGACGTACATAAGTTTTACTAAGGCCAAAGAATTTTCTTGTATTCATATTCTAGCAGCTCATGTCACCAGTATATTTGGCCCATGTAATATGTTATGAATGAGTGAGACAGTCATGCCTCTGTAGACTAAATTGTGGCATGGAGCCGAACAATTGAAATAATTCTGAGGTAAGATGGTTATGACATGCTGTTAGATACCTACCTACGTAAAATAAACTATCCCAGTGGATCAACAGGAGGACTTTTATTGCTTTGCTCCTCGAAAGAGATCACCTCCAAATAATAAATGCAATTGGAGTTGCCACCTGCTAAGCTTTAACAATTCATTTTCATTCTCCAAGACCAATCCAAGATCAGCTGACCTGGCCAAACCTGAGAGTTAAGTAAAAACAAAATAGAAATCATCATCCTCACATCTTGAGCCCTACTTAATGCCCATCACCCAATGTGATGAGCACTGGGTCTTACACACAACTGATAAATTATTGAACACTATGTCTGAAACTAATGATGTACTATATATGTTGGCTAGTTGAATTTAAATAAAAATTTTAAAAAAAACATCATCCTCATATTTTCCCAGAAAAAAAATTTTTGGGAGGTAGCATTAAATTTAGACATTTCTCCATAGAAATTGTAATATCTTTGCATTATTAGTTTGATAGCTAGAGGGAGCTCCATAGGCTTGAACTTGGCTCTTCTTACCTTAATAGCTCTTGTATCAAAATCTGGAAGGTCAGGGCGCCTGGGTGGCTCAGTTGGTTAGGCGACTGCCTTCGGCTCAGGTCATGATCCTGGAGTCCCGGGATCGAGTCCCACATCGGGCTCCCTGCTCAGCAGGGAGTCCGCTTCTCCCTCTGACCCTCCCCCCTCTCATGTGCTCTCTCTCTCATTCTCTCTCTCTCAAATAAATAAAATCTTAAAAAAAAAAAAATCTGGAAGGCCAGTTCTTCCAGGATAGAGGGTATATATAGCAACTACATGCTCACCAACCAGATGATTGATAACAAAAGGGTTTGTGATCTACTAAAACTATGAGAAGCATTTGTGAATCAAAACTCCATTTGTTTCTTGACCCTTGTAAGACTCTATTATGACCAGTGCAAAGCAATGGTACACTGAGATCCCAAGAAGTGATGTTACATATAGCCAGTGTCCAGTGACCCTCGGAAGATTTGAGTAGCTCATTCTCTTTAGGGGGAAAAACAAAAAAACCTGCAACATAGCTGAAGGGAAGTTAAATAAAAGATTTAATATGTGTATTTCTGACTTTTTTTTTCAAAACCTCAAAGGTACTCAGTCTGAGAATCAGGCAGTGAGGTATGACATTTTGATCCAAATTCTATTCTTTCCAGGCCAGGAGCTACTTTTCAATTATAAGAACCACAGGAAAGGGGATTTCCACTTTGGAGAAGATGGAATATCTTCCCAATATTTTTCAATATGGACTCTTCTCAATATTTTTCTCTGTTCCTCTTACTAAGTGCAACTAAAAATCTTGGATGTCTTCTCTATTTAAAGGAGAAACAGAAAAATCCACAAATACAGTTGGAGACTTCAACACCCCTGTCAACACTTGATGAAACAACTAAACAGAAAATCAGCCAGTATAGAGAATACAAGATACCCTCAGCCAATAGGATCTAATTAACATTTATAGGATACTCCACCCAGCAACTGCAGAACACATATTTTTTTAATTGCCTGTGAGACACATATCAAGATAGACCATATTCTGGGCCATGAAACAAACCTCAACAAGTTTAGAAGAACTGCAATGATACAGAGTGTGTTGTCTGACCACAACAGCATTAAACTAGAAATCACTAATGGAAAGAAAACAGGAAAATCTTCAAACACTTAGAAACTAAAAACACACTTCTAAATAATACATGGATCAAAGAGGATGTCTCAAGGGGAAAAAAAAAAAGAACATTAACCTGCATGAAATTATGTAAACCCCTCATTCCTTCTTTTAAGCTCTCTGGGGTATGAGGGCAGCTGTCTCATTCTATCTTTCTGGAAGATTCCATGCCCAATGAGCCTTCTAATGGTAGAGACACCATGGCCCCAATACTGACTCTCAGTAGGCACTTTTTTCCATATTACCACATGCGATAATTACATCAGTTATTTAAATATTTAAATGTGGCTTTCAGAATCCTGTTTCTTAAGAGAAAAGAAATTTTATTATCTTCAGCCACACCTCAGCCAGATAGACAATCCCAGATAGCCACTGCTATTCTATCCCCTTAGATTATACTGCCTTCAAGACACTCCTGGATCCCACACTGTAGATCACTGGGTGTAAGGACACTTGGTTTCATACAGTGGAGTCCAACTCTGCCTAAGGAGACTTGGTAACTTCCAGAACTGATGGGAAGCTGGGTAACCAGGCTTTGAAACTCAGCTAGGACGAGGAGAGACCAGACAACAGTAAGTATAAGCATCTTCTTCCACAGAACTATCCTTTTAGGACATCTCCACCAGCAACACTATCACTAGACCTCAACATCATCATTGCAGGACTCTTGATGCTGCCATAGCGCCCCCCCCCCCCCAATAAATGTTCCAACTCTCTCTACAGGACACGACCACTCATTTAGGAATAAACGTCCCAGACAAGAACATCCATCTGGCCCCCATGCCACCAAGTCAGGATTCACAACTGCATTTACTTGCTTTCACCCTAATAATTATGCTGTCTTGTTTCCCAAGGATGGCCTTTAAGATCTCGGTAAATTAGAAATGTGGAGGTAAATGATGGGTGGATAGAGGAGATGAAATTGATGGGCTAAAGAAGGTGGATTAAAAATAATCTATTATTAAATTCTTTATTTGCCTCTACCCATTGATTGGCAGAAGGGATGGAATGCCCAGGCCAAACTGATATATTTTATGGTGAAATTTACTGTATTACCTTACTGAAAAGACCAGGAGTAGATCTGACTTTAATTGATAATTAGTCAAGAGTTCAACGGTCCAGACCTTGGTTTTTGTCTGCTTCTCAGAATCCATCCCCTCACCTACGCCTCAGACTCAGTCTTCTACTCCACATGGTGACAAGAAACCTGCTGCTTCCCTGGGGTCCTGGTCCTCTCAGCTTTAAGCCAAGTAATAAGAGGAAGAAGGGTCTCAAGGGTCTCTTTCATTTGAGTTCAGCAAACCCTCAGTGTTTCTCACTATGTTAGCCCCGGACACATTCCCTAAACCCTAACCTGTCACCACAGTCAATATGATGTTCTGCATTGATTGGCCAGGCTGGTCCAACTCCTAACTTTTGGAAGGATCTAGAGCAAGATTATAAGTAGAGGCCCATATAGTATATGTCAAATTATTTTAAAATTATAAATCAAATTACATGTTAAATAAAATATATTCTACCCTCTTAACAATATACTTTAACAATAACCTGGGAGGAAGGTCTGCATTTAGAATTCTCAGACTCCTTAGAGGCCTGCTCTGGAATATGGGCATCATGGAAAAGGGTAGCCCAAAGCCTGATGAATTCTCTTTCCTTTCTTACCTCTGGCCTACGGCCTGATGAATTCTCTTTCCTTTCTTGGCTCTAGCCTGTAGCCATATGTACACATGTGGTCACTCTGGCATGCACATCCATACTTGGTCCACAATGCCACAAACAGCTAGCGATTAACCACCCAGGTGAGCACATACCAGCTGCCTTGTCTGCTCTCAGGAGAGGGAAGAGGCCACCATGTGACTTGGAAGCAGGTAGAGATGTTTAGGCAGGTCATTTTGGGATCCTGGATACTTAGATCTAGAACATGGACAAAAATGGGAAGTGGGGGGTCCTGTTGGGCATATCAACTGGGCTCAGTGTATTCTCCACAGTGCAGATGAATATGATGCAGGAAGGCTGAAGCAGGACCCAAGATAGGGTCGTACTTGCACAGATCTGGGGGTAGTGCTGAGCAGAGGGTCAGCTTCTTGTCCTTCCTTATAGCCAGGAGTGAAATCAACACCACAGGAAGCACAGGGCCATTGAATGAAGATCTAGGAGTGGTCCTCCAGAAAGAAATTAGAGATTGCCCTCAGACTTTGGATAAATGGATCTCGGGTGGCCAGGAAATAGCAAACGCCAACTGCACGCATGACTAAATATGCTTTAAAATTGGACAGGTGTTTTTGGCTCCCACTTTGTTGCTCTTCTGGGTCCACTGTGGGTCAGTTTGGTTTCCTTCCAATTTAAATTTCACTGCTTGCCTCCATTAGCCCCGTGCCTTTCTCTGCTGCGCTAGTGATCCTGGGCTCTGACCCAGGCAAAGATGCCACTGGACTCTCTCATGGAACATCACCCCAGCCACAGCCCATTGCCTCTCATCCGGACAATCGTAACTGCCTCCTTATGGGTCCGGTTCTCTGAATCCTGTTTTTTCCCTCACCCTTACACCCGACACTCTACCCCTCACTGCTGCTGCCTTCTATCAACAGACATTTTCCGTTCTGTAGTCAGAGCAAGAATCTTTTAAAAATAATTTTTAAAAACCTAAATGTTGCACCTGCTATGAAGACCCCTAGCCCTCAGGAAAACTCTGCCCTTCAGTGTGGTTGGCAAAGCCTGCATGGTCTGGTCCAGGTTAAGCTCTCCTCAAACACCTCTCTCCGCTCTGCCCCACGGGCCCTCCCTCCCCAGTTGTGGGGGATTTCTTTCACTTCTTTGGATCTCTCTCTCTCTCTCTGTCTGTCTCTCTCCCTCCTTGTCTTGACTCTCTTATCTCCATAGTTTCACAAAGTATTTTCCCTCTCCCAAATCCATTTACATCTCATTCCTTTTACTTTAATTAAATAAATACTCATCATCCTTTAGCTTTTAACATAAAAGTAATAACCTCTGGGATACCATCCCTGACTCACCAATACAGGGTGAGTTCCCCAAATGCAGAACCCCACAGAGGATGCAGCCTCATGGCAAGTCAGATCATGTGTATAATGACACATTCCTAAATTAGGCAAATTCATGAGGAATGTCACCTTCAGTTCTCAACAGAACTCTATGGGGTGCTTAGTTTTATTACTGTTTGGAAGATGGGGACTCTGAAGCCTAAGGACTTAGGGACTTCTCCAAGGCCAAGGCTACATAGGTAGCAATGGGAGGTGCCAATTTTCTCTCCAAATACCATGAACATCAGCCTATTATTTGCATCCCTGGTGTGTCCCAGCCTTCCCGACAGTAGAGAGATCATGGTTTCCGTAATTCCTAACACATCATCCTTAAAAGCCCAGGCTGGAGCTGGATGAAGCTGCCAAGAAAACAGCCAATTAGTGCTCTGTTTGGGGTTCCTTTTCCTCTGTATTACTGCACTCCTTGAAGACTCCTTCCTTTGTTTATCCACTGAAGTTCAGCAGACCCCCTGGGGCTTGCTCTAACATGGAATCATAATAATTAGTCCAAAATGACAATTTTATTATAATTTCACTTTTATCTCCGGAGATGCCCAGACACCTTGCCAACACTCAGTCTGTACTTTTGTCTGAAGATGGGACCAACTGTCGGAGGAAGTGGGAAGTCCCCTTATGGAAGCAAATGTTGTAAAAGAAAATTGGTATCTGGTTCCTGTCCCTTGTGCATGCATAATATGTGGGGGTTAACAGAATGCACTTGTAATTTATAACTCTATGCTGACAGATATAAGCTTGGCAAAGGCAATTTTAGGGCGGGGAGAGGGATGATTGTTATATCTGGAGTGTTCTATGTCTCAGAATTTGATTGTAAGTCAACTTATTCATGGCAATCAACCTGGAATGAAGGGTTTCATGGGATGTAGGACTTCCGGTGATAAAGCTGGGACAGTCCAGAGCAAAATAAGATGCGCTGGTTGCTTTACCTAACACAGATACCAGCTACGTACTAAGGTTTGGCAAATGACTTGCCACCTATTTTTGTAAATGAAGTTTTATTGGGATACAGCCATGCCCATCTAATTATGAATGGTCTATGGGTGATGTCCCACTACGCTAGCAG
Source organism: Neomonachus schauinslandi (assembly GCF_002201575.2). Classification (NCBI taxonomy): domain Eukaryota; kingdom Metazoa; phylum Chordata; class Mammalia; order Carnivora; family Phocidae; genus Neomonachus; species Neomonachus schauinslandi. The sequence goes on along the minus strand of NC_058411.1, from coordinate 130,837,779 downwards.
AGCCCAATAGCTGTTTAGAGGGAGACCGTATGGGCCACAGCGCTGAGCATACTTGCTACCTAGCACTGCACAGAAAAAGTTTGTCACATCCTGATCTGTATTTCACTTAGAAAAGATCTTGAAGATGATGTATGCAAAGATGTCTAAAGATTTTGGGGCGCCTGGGTGGCTCAGTCAGTTAAGGGTCCTACTCTTGATTTCGGCTCAGGTCATGATCTTAGGGTGGTGAGATTAAGCCCCGGGTCAGACTCCACGGTCAGTGGGGAGTCTGCTTCTCTCCTCCCTCTCTCTCTGCCCCTTCCCCCACTTGTGTGCTCTCTCTCTCTCTCAGATAAATCAATCACTCAATCAATCAATCTTAAAAAAAAAGATGTCTAAAGTATTCATCAGAGATAACCAAATCCACATTCTTTCACTTTATGATCAACCACCATAAAATGGCTTTATATAGTGAAGTTCTGATACAGACATCCAATTACTCCTTAATAAGAGGGAATGCTAAGCTTTCACCAGAAAGACCAAGAGAACAGTTGCTATTTTATCTAAAATTTTCTTTTCTGTCTAGGTTCTCTTTGTCCTGGGATTTAGCTTCCTGCTGTTCAGGATAGTTTGTAGATCTATAGAATCTCTCAATGCTCAAAGTTGGGTTTTTTTCCCTTAAATTTATTAAGTTTTTAAATTTTAATTCCAGTAAAATCATCATACAGTGTTTATTAGTTTCAGGTGTACAATATAATGCTTCAAATATTCTATACATTACTCAGTGCTCAACATGATAAGTGCACTCCTTAATCCCCATCACCTGTGTCTCCCAACCCCCACCCACCTCCCCTCTGGTAACCATCGGTTTGTTCTCTATAGTTAAGAGTCTGTTTCTTGGTTTGTCTCTCTCTCTCTCTCTTTCTTTTCTTTGTTCATTTTTTTTTCTTAAATTCCACGTATGAGTGAAATCATATGGTATTTGTCTTTATTTCGCTTAGCATAATACTCTTTAGCTTCATCCGTGTCATTGCAAATGGCAAGATTTCATTTTTTTAAAGATTTTATTTATTTATTTGTCAGTGAGAGAGCACAAGCAGGGGGGGGTGGCAAGCAGAGGGAGAAGCAGGCTCCCCACTGAGCAAGGAGCCCAATGGGGGACTCAATCCCAGGACCCAGGGATCATGACCTGAGCCAAAGGCAGATGCTTAACCATCTGAGCCACCCAGGCGTCCCAAGATTTCAATCTTTTTATGGCTGAATAATTTTCCATTGTATATGTATACCACATCTTCTTTATCCATTCATCTATTGATAGGCAATTGGGCTATTGTAGATAATGCTGCAATAAACACAGGGGTGCATATATCCTTTCGAATTAGTGTTTTTGTATTTTTGGGGTAAATACCCAGTAGTGTCATCACTGGATCATAGGATAGTTAGAGTTTTAAATTTTTGAGTAAATTTCATACTGCTTTTTACGGTGGCTACACCAGTTTTCATTCCCACCAACAGAGCACGAGAGTTCCTTTTTCTCTACATCCTTGTCAACATTTGTTGTTTCTTATGGTTTTGATTTCTCAATGCTCAAAATTTTAGGATTTTTTTTTTTAAGTAGTCTCCACGCCCAGCCTGGAGCTCAATGTGGGGCTCCAACTCATGAGATCAAGACCTGAGCTGAGATCAAATCAGATGCTTAAACAACTGAGCAACCCAGGTGCCCCAAAGTTCTAAATATCAAGTTTTTAATGTATAAATTTCTATAGATGATTGTCTCCCAAAGCTATTCCTGCTATGATGTTGACTGCTAGCTTTGTATATAAAAATGGACTCTAGAATTGGAGTCTGGTTCAAAACATAGCTTAGCCACTCACTGGTGAGTGGTCTTGAGTAAGTTCAACTCCTTGGGACCTCAATTTTCTCATCTGCTTAGTACAAATACTATTATGGTATGTTAAAAGAATTAATGTAGCCAGAGTACTAAGCACCAAAGTATACACCATAAGCATTCAATACATTTAACCTACTGTTTATTAATATCACCATTATTAACAACTCCTTAAATCATTACTTGGTCTATTATTCTGAAGTTATGAACTTTTACTTCCTTCTTGGTGCCTGTATTAGTCAAGGTTCTCCAGAGAAACAGAACCAATAGGAGATAGATAGATAGATAGATAGATAGATAGATAGATAGATAGATAGATAATGATTTATTATAAGGAATCAGCTCATGGAATAGTTCAAAGGCCTGAGTGTTGGTGGTATAGATTCTGGGTCAGGTGTAAAGGTCTGAGAACCAGGAGCACTGAGGGCAGGAAGATATCTCAGCTTCAACTGTCAAACAGAGAGAGATTCAGGCATTTAAGAGTTTGGGTTGAATGATGCCTACCCACACTGCACAGGGCCATTTGCTTTAGTCAGTTCACCTTTTCAAATGTTAATCTCTTCTGGAAACATCTTCACAGGCACACCCAGAAATAATGTTTAATCAAACATCAAACACACCCAGAAATAATGTTTAATCCTGTGGCCCGTCAAGGTCACTCATAAACTTAACCATTGCAGCGTCCAAACTAGAACACATCACCTTCTGGACAAACAACTGAACACAGTGGTAATACCTTCTTGCACAGATCTTCCCGAGTAGTACTTGCTCAGAGACATTTGTGTTGAACATCTTGGGACCCACTCTGTGGGCTGCACGTACACATGGGCCCCTTGAGGCATCCCATTTCCTTCATCTCTACAGCTCAGTGAGAAGCAGAACTGTCCCTTCTCCTGACCTCAACTGAGCACGTCCATGTCACACAGTTAGGGAGCAGTGATCTAGATCCCAAGACCTGTCCTTTTCCTCCAAGTCCAGTGCTTTTTTTATTGTCTTCTGTGTCTTTTGAGATAATCCCTAGAGCCACTGTTAAACAAAAAGCAGTAGGCAGTCTTAAACATTGAAATGTTGCTCAAAACCTCCTTAGTAGGGACAAAATAATCTATTCCTGAAGGAAGAAAGTTGAAATTCAATGTATTCAGGTTGAGCTTGCTGCATCCTAGAACATTAAGCCTGGATGGTTCAGGCGATTAAGCATCCGACTCTTGATTTTCAGGTCATGATCTCAGGGTCGTGAGATTGAGCGCCTGCATGGGGGTCTTCGCTCAGCATGGAGTTGGCTTGTCCCTCTACCTGTACCCCTCCCCCCCACTTGTGTGCTGGCTCTCTCTCTCTCTCTCAAAAAAATAAATAAATAAAAGCTTAAAAAAAAAAAAAAGAACATTAAGTCTCTGGCATTGTTCTCTCAGACCTTCTGAAACCTCACAGAGATTAGAGGACATTTTGAGATTAAGCATACGGGTCAGAGAATGAGGATAGGAAGGCCTCTTGAAACTCCACTACAGATATTGACTTTAAGCATAATAGTCCTTTAAGGATAATGTTTAACTGACAACATAGTCTTTTTTTTTTTTTCTTTCTTCAATACCTCTTGTGAAACCTATTTTGACCCAGAATGTTTATTTTGGATGATCAGTGAATTTTTACGTTGAAAGGGACTTCAGGGGTGACGCTGAACAACGCCATTTTGTAGCCAGCAACAGCTGAGGCTCAGGAAAGCTGAGTGACATGCCCAACGTCACACCCCAAGGAAGGAGAAGCACCACTGATAGGCCCTAGATCTCTTGATTCTTAGTTAAGGGTCTCTTCAGCTGTGAGCCTTTCCCTGTAGATCCCTTGTTATATTTTTCTACCAGCTACAAATGTCCTCCCAAGTGTAGCTTTCTCGGAGAGACATGAGCCTGGAGCATTAAGGATACGCCATGTGGAAGTCAGCCAAATCTTAAACCTTTCTCTCTGGCCTGCCTGGTCTTAGCCTTGTTTGTGACCTGGGTTCTAGCTTCCATTCGGACTCCCTATTTTTCCTCCTTTCCTCTGTGCATTTTTTTTTTTTTTTTTGGATTTTAGTAGGATTGATAAAGTTTGCTTTTGTCTGCACTCAGGATATTACTTAATAAAATACAAGGTCACTTGTGTGAATGGGAGTCAACATATGGTAGTGATTACATGGTAAAGGAACAAAAGCCCAGCGAGGGAACACAAAAGCACGTTTTCTGCTGCCAACTAGCAGCACTCACTGAGGGAAGCAAATAGTCTGCCTGTAATTCTGTCAACAAGCCTGAGGCACAGACTCTTGAGAATCCCAGAAGTGAATCTGTGAGTGAGGGGAAAAGCCCTAATGAAAGAAAATAGAGAAATGAGCTCTGTGCTGAGCAGAGTCACTCCCTGTGGCATTGTGATTGGGGCGCAGGCATACACTTGGGCTGAAGTCCCTGTCTCCCACCCTTGTGAACTTTACGTTGTTGGTCACATGGCATAACCTCTCTGAGACATAGTTTATTTTCAACAACAACAAAAAGGGCAATACTAATAATACGTACTTTGCAGAGTTATTGTAAAGGTTGTAAACAGTGTCTGATGCTGGGCATGAGAACTCAAGACATGTTAGCTATTATTATTATTATTATTATTACTAGCACCTTCCATCATCATCATCTTAGTCTAAGGCATCATGATTGATCCTACCTGGCAAAGATCAGTAGTTCATAAGAACTTCCCGACGAGTTATACATACAAACTATTTATATTTTACATATGTGTGTTTGTGGATACAGTTACATAATCTTTTATCCAAAATCACAGGTCATACACACTTTAGAGAAAAAAAAAAGAAATCAGAACTTTGGAAATATTAGATAAGTTATACAGGGCACATAGCGTATGCTATGTACCAATCCCAGTAAATTCTGGAGGAGTGCCCTACAATCAGTCACGTTCACTTCATTGTCAGGGGTTCCCAAGACCATCCCCAGACCTGGTGATTTGCTAGAAGGACTCGCAGAAGTCAGTATATAGTCATGCTCATAGCTATGATTTATTATAACAAAAGGACACAAAGCAGAATCAGCAAAGATAAAAAGCTCTAGGGACAAAGTCCAGAGGAAACCAGGCATAAGCTTCCAGAGTCTTCTCCCAGTGGGGTCACACAGGATGCACTTGATTTCTCCAGCTACATATTGTGACAACACATGTGAAATGGTGTCTACCACGGAAGCTCATCGGAGATTCAGCGCCCAGGGTTTTTACTGGGGACTCGACACATAAACACCCTCCACTTTTCACAGACCAAAATTCAAGACTCCCATAAGGAGAAACAGGTTTTCAGCATAAGCCACATTGTTTCTATGAACAGCTTAGCATAGTAAGCCACTCTTAGGAGTCAGGGATGGTGGCAACCCTCCCAAAATGCAAGTTTCCAGATGCCAGTCAGGAGCCAATCATGCAGAGGCCTTTTAAAGGGGGAGCAGTCTCAGGCCTGCTGCGCTAACTCTTTCCACGCAGCTTTCTGTAGCAAAATCTGTGAATAATTACACGAAGAGTCATGAAGACTCCAAGCAGCCTCGTGCCACTTTGGGTCAGGCTTTGCCACCAAATCAATTCAGATTAGGTCAGGTATTGCTGTAAAACATGTCATGAAAGCCTCTGGTTTTCAGAACTTCTTGGGTTTTGGAATTGCCACGAAGAGATTAAAGCTGTTTTGTTCTCTCTCTCTCTTTCTGCTTTTTCTTTCTTCCTGCCGTTTTTCCTTTATTCCCTTCTCTTCTCCCTTTCTTTCTCTCTCTCTCTTTCTTTCTTCTTAACTTTACCTTTGCTCAATCTAATTATTAAAGAAAATGTATACAGTTGCACAAAAGTCAGGAGATGAGAAATGCAAGCGTTTCATACCATTACAGGCTTAAACCATACATGGTGGTATGATGTCCCTTGAAGGGAGATTGTGACAAATGTAGGGCAAACCCTAAAGCAATGACTAAAATAACCAAACATGTGGTTCAGCTAATGAGCCAAAAAGGAAATAAAATGGAATCACAAAATTATATTTAATTAATTCCAAACAAGATAGAACAACAGAAAAAGGGAACAAAAAACAAATGGGACAAATAGGGAACAAACAACAAGAAAACAGAGTTAAACCTAATGATATCAATGATTCCATTAAAAATAAAGAGCCCAAACATTCCAATTAAGAAGCAAAATGTCAGATTGGATAAAAAAGCAAGACCCACATTTGTGTTGCCTAGGAGAAATGATCTCTATAACAGTGCAAATAGATTAAAAATAAGGATGAAAAAATATGCTATGTTAACACCAAAAACCAAACCAAAACAAAAAACCAGAAAAACCAAGCAGAGTGGGTATATCAGTATCCCACAAAGTAAATTTCAAAGAATATTAGAAGAGATAAATAAGGTAATTTTATGATGGTAAAAATGTCCTTTAAGAAGACAAAGCAACCAAAAATGTTTATGACCTAAGAGAGTTTTAAAATTCACAAAGCAAAAATCCACTGAAAGTGCAAAAACAAACAAATTCACAAAGAGAATCAGAGATTTGTATCCCCCTCCCTCAATAATTGATAGAGTGAGCAGACATAAAATTCAGGCAGGATATAGAAAAATTGAACAAAATTATCAACAAACCTGACTTATTTTACATATATAGAACAATCCACTCCAAAACATCAGACTACACGTTCTTCTCAACCACACATGGAACATTTTATAAAGTTATAATTTGGACCAGAAAACAAATCTCAATAAATTTTGAAAGATTCAATTCATGCAAAATATGTTCTATGATAAAGTTAGAATTTAATTACAATTCAAAACCAGAAAGATTTCTTGAAAACTTATGAAGTACAGAAACTAAGTAACATATATTTAGGCAATCCATTTATCAAAGAAACAATCAAAAAGGAGAATTAGGAAATATGTTGAATGGAAAAAGAAAATAAAAACACAGCATGTTAAAATTGGTTGAATACTGTAAAATAACACTAGGGTGATACTTGAACCATGAAACAATTCTATTAAACAGAACACATGTCTTACATTAATGGCCTATGTTTCTACCTTAAGAATCTAGAAAATAAAAGGAAAGGCACATTTGATCCAAAGAAGAAGAAAGCAAATAGAAATGGAAATCAATGAAACAGAAAACAAACAAACAAAAATTATTACTAGAGATAATAAATGAAACTAAAATTATTTGAGAAGACTGATAATATGTAATATTGACAAACTAGCCAGGCTTGATGTGAAGGAAAGAAAAGAAGACCCAAATTGCTAATGGGACAGATTACATTAAAGCTGATTCTATAGCTATTAGTGAACCTCAAGGGAATTTTGTGGACTTTTTTCTTTTTCTTTTTTTTAGATTTTATTTATTTGAAAGAGAGAGAAAGAGAGAGTGGGGGGGGGGGGGGGCAGAGAGAGAGAGAAAATCCCAAGCAAACTCCGCACTGAGCACGGACCCTGACATGGGGCTCAATCTCACGACCCTGATATCATGACCCGAGCCAAAATCAACATCAATCTCTTAACAGACTGACCAATTCAGGCGCCCTCAAGGTAATTTTCTAAATAACTTCATGTCAATAGATTTAACAATGTAAACTTTGAATTAGGCAAAAAAAATTGTTTTAGATCCAACTTCAAAGCATAGTCATAATCAAATATTTTTAAAAAATATACTTCAACACTTTTTAAATGTCTGCTCTTCAAACAACACTGTTGGGTGGGTAAAAATATAATCACAGACTAGGAGAATATTTGCAAAGTTTAGCTCCGATAAAGGATTTGAATCTAGGATAGGTAAAGAATACTCAAAATTCAACAAGAAACAGCACAATTTTAAAAATGAGCAGAAAGTCTGATCAAATATTTTACCATAGCAGATATATTGATGGCAAATTAGTACATACAAACATGCTAGACTTTGACAAGTCATTTAAAAATGCAAATTAAAACCACAAGGAGATATCACTACATACCTTTTAGAATGGCTAAAAATAAAATGTACTGGCAAGTGGGTGGAGAAATTGGAACCCTCATATACTGCTATTGGAAATGTAAAATGGTACATCCACTTTGGAAAATCATTGGAAGTTACTTTAAAAATTAAACATCCATGTACCATATGATCCATTCTACTCCTAGCTATTTACTCAAGAGAAAAGAAAGCATATGTTCTTTCAAATACTTGTATACAAATATTCACAGCAGCCTTATTTATAATTGCTATAAATTGGAAAGAATCCAATTGTTCATCACCAAGTGAATATATAAACACATTATGGTATATCCACACAATGGAAACAACTCAGCAATATAACTGAATGAGCTGTTGGTATACACTACAACATAGTGTATGAATTGAGAACTAATTATCCTGAGTGAAAGAAGCCAGATAAACATAGAATATCTTCTGTAGACTTCATTTATATAAACTCTAGAAAATGTGAGTTAATCTACAGTCATAGAAAGCAAGGAAGGGATTGCCAAGGGGCACATGGAAACTTTGGAAGATGGATATGTTCACTGTCTTGATTGTGGTGATGGTTTCGTGGATGTATAAATAATTCAAAACTTTAATAATGGTATACGTTAACACGTACATTTTATTATAGGTCAACAATTAAATAAGAACATTGTACAAATATGTCAAAATTTATTAAATTGCATACTTTAATATGTAAATGTTATTAAAGGTCAACTATACCTCGATATTCTCTAAGGGTTACAATGAATACTAGTGTAAGATTCCTTTCTAATAATAACATATTTAATACATTGATCCCAATGAAATTGATTTTAAAGTTTACAGTGTTTTGTGAAAGAGTGCTTTAACAATTTTTCTAAGTTAGTCCTTCTAACCAAAACACAATTCAACTAGTTAATAAGTTTGCTAAATATTTTTTACTTTTAAGACTTAATTAAATGGTTCTATTTGTGTAAGTCTTCCTACTCACCAATTAAAACCGCAAACACAGCAAAAGCCCATCTATAGATAGCGCTGGGAAATGGGTCCTTTAGTGAAGTTGTAATTCCTGGCAGCAAATCCTTGTCATTTGTATATGCGTAGGGCCAGCCTTCCCTGGAGCTCCAGGGTGCAAGAGGCAGGTGCAGGGCCAGCAGCCTAGTGCCAAACTTAATTATTTATTCAAGCATATTCCTTTAATATGGGGCATTCGGTTCCCTTTAATATTTCTCCCGAAAGGAAGTAGGCATGGCCCATTTTAAACCACCCATAAAAAAAGCAAATAAAAAAAAAAAAAAACTATGTTCACTTTCCTTTGTTCGTTATCCCCTCCCAAACTCACCTAAAAATGAAAGAACTCTGTTTTATATGAAAAGATCGATGCACACAGATTTATTTTCTTAAAATCTGGCATTTTGATGAAGAAAAACTGCCAATGTACTGACTGTATATGTGAAGAAAAAAAAAACTTGAAAAGAAAGAGATTAATTTTCATTCGTTGTACGTGTATTTTATTTTTTTTAAAAGATTTTATTTGTTTGAGAGAGAGAGAGTGCATGAGGGGTGGGGAGAGGAAGAGGGACAGGGAGAAGCAGACTCCCCACTGAGCACAGAGCCCAACGTGGTGCTCCATCCCAAGACCTGAGATCATGACCTGAGCAGAAGGCAGACGCTTAACCTGAGCCACCCAGGAGCCCTGGTTGTACCTGTATTTTAGAATCATGGATCACTACATCAAAAACTAATGATGTAATGTATGGTGATTAACATAACATAATAAAATTTAAAAAAAAGAAAAGAAAAGACCTTTGCCACATGAATTCATGGAGGAAGGTCTGTCTGACATGTGACCTCTCATCCTTAAAAAGAGGATTACAGAGACTTTTGTAAAAATCTATCCATAACTGCATGAGTTCGAAGGGACTGGGAGAGCCTGAGTCTCTGCGACACAGCTGGGTCTCCTTAATTTGGGGCCTTTTCTGTCACTGCAGTGGAACCATATGCACCTACCGGAGAAATGCTCTCACACTCTCCCGGGCTTGCTGTAGGAGGGGCGAGGCATGACTTAGCAGAACTTCTCTGCAGATTACTGGAAGCCTGTGTGTTCCTCCTGCTCTGGCTTGTGCTGGGATAAACCAAGCACCATTTAATAGGGCTGGTGGTTTTCTTGTCCTTTCCTGTTTGGAGAAGGATATTGACAGTAGAGCATGCCAGGTCACTGACTCAGGGTCAGTGGAAATTGCCAGAGTACACAGCAGAGGACCATACCCACTCTCTAAACTTTGTGCTCTCCATTGTGATGAAATACCCAGACAACATCCAAAATTATTCTTCAAATTTCTTAGAAATCACAGGAGGGTGAAGGGAAACATCATCAGTGATGTGTGGATATCCTGGATTCCGTCCATACCTCTGCAACAGGATGTGACAATAAAGGTACTTTGTACCCAAAATTAGACACCAGTCTAGTCAAAAGAAAAACCAGCCCCGCCCAGGTGGCAGGACATTCTACAGTACACCAGGCTAGTACTCCTCAGAACTCTCAAGGTTGTGAATAACAAGGGAACCATCACAGACCAAAGGAAATGGGAGACATGACATCTAGGTGCAATGCGGTCCCTGGAATGAATTTGAGAACAGAAAGAGCCTGTTAATTAAAACAAAACAAAACAAACAAACAGACAAAAACCCTGATGAAATCTAAATGAAGTCTGGAGTTTAAATGATAGTAAATACCAATGACAGTTTCTTAACTGTGAAAAATGTACCATGGTATTTTAAGATGTTATCCATGGGGGAACCTGGATGAAGGGTGTGCAGGAACTCTGTGGAGTGTCTTTGTGACTTTTCTGTCAATCTAATATTACTCTAAAACAAAAAGGTTATTTAAAAAGCTTAAAAATGATTCTGAGAAAGGATGTTTGTAGCTTGCTGAAATTGACGTGTCTACAAAGAAAATTTATAGCTGAGGAGGATGATGGGTGAATAAGAGAAATAAAGTTATCTAAGCAGATGATATTCTTAAATCATTGCCTCTTTGCTCTGAATTTCATTGTTTCCTTCCAAAAAAAAAAGTCAGAAAGAAATGTGAAATTAAAGTAATTCAAGTTAAAAACAAAAAATCTTTAGAAAAATAAAAGCCCCTGCGTCTTTGTGGGAAGAAGAGCTGGACAATGGAAAAGGTAACATTGGAGTTGTTTATTTTTTGGTTCCCCTTGTGCAAACACATATCCAGTGTAACACACAGCGTATAATTACTGTTTACACATCTGTCCCTACCATTACGCCTTAATTTCCTTGTGCAGCAGTATTCTATAGGTTGAAAAGTAGTTTGGGGAATCATTAGATTTAAATATAAATAAATCCCAGCTTCCCAGTTTACTAGCAGAGACTCTGAACATTTCTCTAATTTGAATCATAAAATCAGGTAGTAATAACTAATCTTCCAAGGTGACTAGGAGAATTTAGTAATGTTTAGCACTGAGCTGACCTATAGGTACTCAATAAATGTTAATATCTTTCTTCATAAAGATGTAGAGAAAAATATGTGCTTCCACGGAAGATGATGCATTGTCTATGAAAATCCTTCCAGATTATCTGATCTTAGCCTTTCATTGCCCTTGCACTATTTTATAAGTTGGTGAATTTTAGATAATTAATAGCAATGCAAAATAGTTGTTGTGTCTAGTTACATAAACGAAGTCTGTCCATTGAAAGGACAACTCTCCCTCCCATCATGCAAAAAGGTGGTTTTGCATCCATCTGCAAGTTCATTTCAACATTATCCTACTCCATGGTTTGAGAAGGTCAATAAGAAGACGTAACTTCTAGTTGACCCTCAAGCTAGACTAGGGCCATTGGAGGCTCCTCACCCCCTGTCTTCGGAATGTATGCTTTGCGTACTATTCCCACAGTGGGAGCCTTTTCAAGGATGTAGCCTTGAGAGAGAAAGGTATTGTTGATGTCATCTGGACAGTATACATGACTGAACCTCATTAAGGCCTCTATGGAAACTTTTCAGATTCTCAAGGCAGGTGTAGATATTTACTTATCTTGGGGCTGCACAAGGCAAGCTTGGTATGTAAGTTCCCTTGTTTATTAAACCTGCCCAACCTGCCAATTAGGAGTGGCCTGCCTGTTTCTTCAGTCTCTCCTTGCCCTCCCCGTATGGGGGAAAGTTTCCTTGCAAACCAAGATCAATATGAATTGGTATGTTTTTTTGGCTTCCCCCTTTGAACCAGGTTGTAACATTTTAGCAGGGTCCCCTCGTTAGTAATAAGTGGAATAGAATCTCTGACATTTGTTCATTTTACATCTGTATAACAGCCACGATGTTGCCATTTTTTTAAAAAAGTATCCTTTAATAAGGATATGTGTGCTATTGCATTCATCTTTGCATTCCCCATGCCTATCCTGAAATAGATGTGTAGTAAATGTTCATCAAATTGGGGTGCCTGAGTGGCTCAGTTGGTTAAGCCTTGTACTCTTGATTTTGGCTCAGGTCATGATCTCAGGGTCGTGAGATCAAGCTCCACATCTGCATCGGGCTCTGTGCTCAGCATGGAGTCGGCCTGAGATTCTTTCACTCTCCTTCTGCCCCTCCCACTGCTTGCACTTTCTCTAAATAAATAAATAAATAAAATTTTTTAAAAAGTTCATAAAATAGAATTGACACTGGATTTCAAATATGTGGGGGAGTTAGAAGGAAAGGATCTTGCAATCTGAGATGAAATTAGACAGAACATCAGTCTACCTATTGAGCTATAGAGAAGGCTGAGTTCCAGTGTAAAGTCAGCAGTATTTTGTCTGCGGGAGGCAGCTGTGGCCTTATCCATTAAGACCCAGAACCCAGCTGGTTTTTGCTTAGGAGGAAATGCAGCTACTTCGTGGCTACGAAGCCAGGAGCAATCCTCACCATTTATAGGATGCTGAGAAGGCTTTCAGCGGAGGTGGTTTATCATTAGCATTAGTAATCCTTAATGCATGCCTGCTAACTCCCCCAGATAGTCAAAGAGCTCATGCTATCTACAAAGGCCTATTTGAAATGCTTCAGACCACATTTTAGATTCAGACCAATCTAGGTTCCAATTTCAGTATGTACTGGCTACATGACCTTGGGACTGGGGAGCGTTATTTGCTTGGAAAGCTGGGTCTAGTGCACAGTGGGACCAATAAAAGTAATACTTCCATTGCAATCACTGGAGAATTGAGGCGAAGTTCTAATTTTTTAAAAACCATTTTATTTATTTGACAGAGAGAGAGAGAGAACACACAAGCAGGGGGAGCGGGAGAGGGAGAAGCAGGCTTCCCGCTGAGGAGGGAGCCCCATGCGGGACTCGATCTCAGGACCCAGGGATCATGACCTTAGCTGAAGACAGATGCTTAACCGACTGAACCACCCAGGTGCCCCCAAAGTTCTCAATTTTTGATGACTCAGAAATCCCAAGGAAATTTGCAAGAGAAGATAGAGTGTAATTATTTTATTTGAATGAATATTCTAAAATTGCTTTCATTCATCACTGTGGTATTTTAATGATCATTTGGCCCCCTGCCTTCGTTTCTCTACTGGAAAGCTGATGCCATGAGGGGTCATGGAGGGCGTTCCCAGCGTGGCGCAGTGAGTGCCTGTCAGCGAGGCATCAACACTTAGTCTCCCAGCCTCTGTTGTAGATCTCCTGAAATATGGCACTGACTCCCAAGTCCCAGATGGAGGGCAGCAGAGCATCTCTCTGCTTTAAACAGCCCATGAGAACACAGAACAATCCTCTTTAAAAAAAAATTAAAAACACAATGCCACGGGGGGACAGGAGGATGTAGGTACCACTATCAGGGAAACTGAGACCAGCATTCTGGACCCGGAGTCCCTAAAATTCTGTACAAGGCCACTGATGGTAATGGCCTCAAGAAGCTGACCTCTTGGCTCTTTGTCGATTACACCAATTATTCTTATAAAATGTATTAATGGAGCAATGATTCTACAACTTCATGTTCAGGAAAATGGGGGAATCGTGCTCACCCAGTTCATTCCAGGATTAAGACTGCAATTCCCCACTCCCACCCCCAAATTATGGAAAAGAAACACCTGACATCTGTATACCTGTTAGCTCACAAAAGGCCTTCTCTGGAGGAGGGAGCAAATCACTTGTCAACTTTTATTTCGTTCTTTTAATGCCTTTGCTACTAGGGATGTGTGTGTGTGTGTGTACGTGTGTGTGTGTATGCACACGCATGTGTATGTCAAGCTTTTCTTTTCAACATTACAATAGGTATTTGGGGGGCGCCTGGGTGGCTCAGTTGGTTAAACGACTGCCTTCGGCTCAGGTCGTGATCCTGGAGTCCCGGATCGAGTCCCGCATCGGGCTCCCTGCTCGGCGGGGAGTCTGCTTCTCCCTCTGACCCTCCCCCTGTCATGCTCGCTCTCTCTCAATCTCTCTCTCTCAAATGGATAAATAAAATCTTTAAAAAAATCATTTATACAATAAGTATTTGGGGAATAAAACAGAAGGGAAAGACCTCCAACCCCGACCAACTAAAAACCTAATAAAGAAACACATATGTTCACAAAAAGGTTTGTTCAAACATGTTTATAGCAACTTTGTTGATAATAGCCTCAAACTGGAAATTGTCAGGTGTCTGTCAACAGGTGGGATAAACAAACTGTAACATATCATATTCTATTAACAGAATATTACTCAGCAACAAAAGGACAAATTATTGATACACAGAGGAGAATGGATGAATCTTAAAAACCCTGAAGAGAAAAAAAAAAAAGCCTTCACACAACAGAGTACAAATATAATATCCCATTTATTTGAAGTTCTAGAATAAGCAGAACTAATCTGTGATAAACTGTCAGAACTGAGTAGACTGTCTGTGTGTGTGTATGATTATGTGTGTGTGTGTGTGTTTGAGTGTGTATAAGACAGAGAAGCATTGACTGGAGAGAGGAAGTATGGAGGGTGAAGATAATGTCCTGTTTCTTGGTTGCCCAGATGTACTTACTAATCAAAACTCGGTGAATTTACACTTAAGATTTGTATACTTGAATGTATGTAAGATTTATATTGAAAGAAGAAAAAATCTAGTTAAAGTAAAAAGAACTCTAAGAGAATACATGGGAGGGAGGGGGGTCGATGGGGGCTATAAGAATGTTTGTAGTTTACTTTGAAATGTGTTCCAACTTTAACAGATTGGTGGAGGGATAGAGAGATACATGGTTGTATAGATATGTAACAAAATGTCTAGTGGAATCTAGGTGGTAGATATACAGGTTTCCATGGTAAGTTTTACAGGTTGTTGAATGTTTGAAATTTTTCATAATAAAATGTTGAAAAAACCCTACAGATTTAAGGAATTTACATGGAATGAGCCTTATCTTCATCATCACTATTATCACTACTGTATCCAAATATTCAATTTGTTGGGAGTTCACTTTGGTTCAGATACATTCAAAATATTTATTAGCCAAAAATGAATCTTTGGCTGTAGATAGTATTTCCAACTCACATAGAAAGGAAATTAATTTGTTTCAAGTCACCAGCTAATAAATGGCGACCTTGAGATTTTATTCTATACCAGGTTTGCTGTTTTTGTCTATTTGTTTATTATTGCTTTTGCTCTCCTTAGGACCATTTTACTTCCCCAGTGTGGGTCAAAAAAACAACTGAAATATAGTACAAGCTTCGATAGACTCATGTTTGAAGTTTTGTTGTTCAGATTATAAGATATATTGGTTAAACAGAAAAAGGAATAATTAACTTGAATAATAATTCCATGGAGATATATGGATAAATTAGGAAAGAGAGCTAATTTGAAGTGGAAATTCACATGACTGATGTTGTTTGTTCTGCAAATGGCTCTTGAAGTGTGAAGTCAGCCCTAGGACAGGAGCTGCTAAGCTGGATTTGGGACACACAGGAAGACTGTTAGTCAAAGATAACTTGGATATACTGGAATTACCCACCTGAGTACAGTAATAGAGAGCCTGCCCCTTTTACAGAAACCTTTTGATGATACATTTGCACCTTTGTTAGGCTGACAGATGAAAGACGTGTAAGGGTGCTTCAGATCATGAGCCATATCTTGGATTGCTTGCCAGTTACCTTGGAAGGCAAATTTACTCAGTGACTTCATGCTTGGTGGCTTCATTTTCCAATTGCTTTAGGTTCTATGAATCTAGAATGCAATGAATTCTTGTCCAAGTGTCTTGAGGAAAAATCAGCATGTTTTTGGTATAGTTCAAAGAGAATGAAAAGCAGTGTCCTGACCTAGAAATTTTGCTAAAGTGTCATTGGGACCTGGAAATTTGCGTGGTTGATATTAAAGAGATAGGCCAATATTCAGAGTGGTGAGCCCTGGGTGAAATCTTAAATATCATTCCTACTTGTGCAAAGATACTATTTAGTATTGAGGCAAAGACTGATTAAGATTCAAGCACTGGGCTCATAAAGGTTTATACTTAATGCAAGTAGACTATTCCTCAGAATAAGAAGGCATAGGTGGTCTAAGTTGCTATTTCTTTGCATTCAGCTAGAATTGGTCAACTCAGCGAATCAACACTGATGATGTCATGGCCACGAGCCCTCTGACAGCATGCTAATGACATTGTAAGAGGGCTGGACCTGCTTATCAGAGGTGCCAGCAAGATATTTATTGTGACCAAATTGAAAATAATAATAGTAATACAGTGGACTTTTTGGCTAAAATACTAGGAATCTTTGATCTGGTCCAATCTCTCTTCAGGAAATTGACTGCCTGAAAAATGACACTATGATTTGATGAAGAATTAAGTTATGAACTCAGATATCCTGAGTCCTAGTATATTTCTCTATAATTAAAATGTTTTAGGGGCACCTGGGTGGCTCAGTCGTTAAGCATCTGTCTTCGGCTCAGGTCATGATCCCATGGTCTTGGGATCGAGCCCCGCATCGGGCTCCCTGCTCCACGGGAAGCCCGCTTCTCCCTCTCCCACTCCCCCTGCTTGTGTTCCCTCTCTCGCTGTGTCTCTCTCTGTCAAATAAATAAATAAAATCTTTAAAAAAATGTTTTAATTGTTTCTTCTCTCATAGAGAATACACGTTATGCAAGTCACTGAGAGGCTATATGTTTGAGATCGAGTCAAATATCTATAGGATGTGACCTCAGCTTCTGGCCATGATGAAATAAAAGAAACTAGATTTACCCTCCCACAGCTAAAAGAGAAAAAACACAACCAATATATATGCGACAATGGTTTTCAGGCATTAGACAAGAGATAACGTAGTACTATGATCCCAGAGAAAAGGGACATAAATGAGGTAAGATCTGTGATTGCCCCAGCTTACTCTCTGGAGAATTTCCAGTCCACAGCCTGGGGATGGGGACACCAAGCAGAGCCCGATGACTTCTCTTATTTGAGGAAAGATTAGGGAGGCCAAGGTAGCCATAATTTGTGTGTGTTGAGGGGGGAGTATACAGAGGAAAGATCTACAGAGAAACAGGAAGAGAGGAGAGTACCGAAATCTACAAAGGATTCCCTTCAAGGGTTGAGCTGAATGCTAATCAGCTCATGTGTATAAGGAAACTGCCAAGACAGGAAAGAATCACTGGAAGAAGCAGGTGGGACAATCCCTGAAGTTCATACAGGGCCAGACATAGTTCAAGTTTCCATAAGACAGTAAGGCAAGATTTCCTAATACAAGGGTTAGAGTCCTTGGAGGGTTTAACCCCAGATGAGAGATTGTTCCATATCCACCCAACAAAGCTTAAAAACAACCCTCAAGAGAATCAAACTATTTCCAAGCAAACTTAATCCGCATTCCAGAAAAAAAAAAAAAGCCCCCAGATACTTAAAGGAATAATCGTTTAAAAAATTCAGCACTAAGCAACATAAAATTCACACTGCATGGCATTTAATCGAGATTGACAAGGCAGGGAAGGAAAACAGGAAAAAAGACCCATGGCAAGTAGAAAAAATTAATAAATAGAAAAAAACCCGGAAGCAAAACAAATGATAAGAATTAGTAGACAAGGAAGATAAACAGTATTATCAATATACTCTCTACATTCAACAAAGTGGAAGAGAGAATGAGCAGATAGGAAAAATAAAAGATATACAAAGAACCAAAATCAAAATTTTCAAAATGAAAAATAAAATGTCTGTTGAAAAACACATTGGATAGGATTAATAGCAGGTAAGATATCGCAGGGAAAAATTAATTAACCTAACCATATAGAATGAAACACACAGAAAATAGAAGCCTAAAGAAGGGAAAAAAAAATGAGCCGAGCATTTGTGAGCTCTGGGACAACATTAAGTGGCCTCACATATATATGTGTGTGTATTATTATATACGTGTATTATATATGAGTATATTAAGTGTATATACATACAGTTTTCAAAATGAAAAAAAATGGGGTCATAAAATATTTGAAGAAAGGATGTTTGAAATTTCTTTTTATCATAACCAAATTCAATGAAAACCATAAACTCACAGGTCAAGAATCCTAAAGAGATTATTCATCACACACTTATTGTGTGTGGTAATTAGGCATGGTAAGAGGTCTCTTAAGTTTATAATCCTGGCCTCCTGGGTTCATGTTCTTGTGTAATACCCTCTCCCCGCATATGTGATGAATTTACTGGTTTGCATCTAATAAAATAGAATATGGCAGAAGTGATAAGATGTCATTGCCAAGGTGAAGTTACAAAAAGATGGTGGCTCCATCTTGGTCTCTTTCTTTCTCTCTTTGATCACCAGTGGCCATGACATGGGGACCCATAGGACACCTATGGAATAGCCCATATGGTGAGGAATGATGGTCCGCCAACACCTGTTTGAGTGAGTTTTGAAGCAGATTCTCCAGCCCCATTTGAGCCTTGAGGTGACTGCAACGTCATGAGAGATGTTAAGCCAGAAACATCCATCCTAGCCACACCAGGATTCCTGCCCCATAGAATCTCTGAGATCGTAAATGCTTGTTGCTTTGAGCCATTCAGTTTTTAAGTAATTTGTCACATATCAATAGGTAATTAACATGTTGAGTATGCATGAATCTAAAATAAAAAATCTTACATTCTAGAGTTTATCCTTGAATCGAGAAGGTTTTCCAGAAACATTTGCAAAACAAATGAATGTATGAAAGATAAGACAGGTACCCCAAATAACTGTTACCATAAAGATGAAAGCAATTGTTCTTCATTAAAGCTTTATAAGATTGGCAAGGATATTGCTATGAGAGTTCTTGGGAGGAGGCATTGCTTCTGGTTGAGAAAAGAGGGGATTCTTTCAGGAGGAGACAGTATTTTGGACCTTGAAGGGATAGAATTTGACTACATTTTGCTAACAATCAATCTAGGCACTTGGAGTGAAAGAATTAGTCAGAAGACTGATGGGAAACTAAAGGGCACGTATAGGAAACCATGAGCAGAATGTAGCATGAGAAAACAAGAGAAAAGATATTGATGGAATAAATACTACTCTTCTAGGCAGATCACCATAACTTCTGTTTTGGACTCATGTTATAGAGATACTGCATATTAACACAAAACATTAGTTCTTACAAATAACTCTTTTTTCATTACACTTTCCTTAGTCACATTGAACATGTGGTATCTACCTGCGTTAAATTTAAAGGCATGAGCTAATTAGCTTTCTTATTCTCAGAGAATAATAGTCAGATAAAGCACAATGGTAGACTACTAATCTCTTCATTAGGCAGAGTATTTCTGTATTTCAAAAAGCTGCAATGACAGGTACACCTCGAGAGAGGTGTGATCACAAAGAAGAAAAATCCATTTTCTTGTCTGACTTACATTATGCACTTTGATTATATTGGGCCCCTTTGACTTATTGTCTATATTATTTATCTTCACACTTTGATTTTCTTTCCCTGATGGTTTATAGTTTTTCCTTGCCAATTTAAATTCTAGCTTGCTTCTCCATACTGTTCATTGATCACTCGCTTTCTCATTTTTAATTTCCGCCCTTTAGAGTCCAATAACACTTTTCATGGTGCTGCTAATTCCGTCCTTTTTTCCCCTGCCATGTTTCATCATTAAGTGACCGTGGAAGTTTCCAGCTTGTTGGGGACACAAGCCTCCTTGAGCACACCTTGCTAAAATGTGCACTTCAGAGCTGTACAAAACATGAGCAGGAAACAGCACAATGACCCTACATGCATTTTAAAGATTTTATGTATTTATTTTACTTGAGAGAGAGAGCGTGCACACAAGTGGGGGGGAGGGGCAGAGGGAGAGGGAGAGAGAGAATCTCAAGCAGACTGCATTGAGCAGGGACCTCGACTTGGGCTCGATCTCCCAATCCTGAGATCATGACCTGAGCCAAAACCAAGAGTCAGATGCTTAACCCACCCAGCCACCCAGGCCCCGCATTTTAAATGCTGGTCCTCTGAGCCTACTCCTTCTGACTCAATTTGCAATTCTCTTTAACAAAATTGACATTTATGCCATATACTAAAATACAGTTTGTTCAGGTGAAATAACATGATGTTAGGCTTTGCTTGGTTCTTAAGAGAAGTGATTAGTTTTTATTACTGGGGAAGACAGAGCCTGTAAGAAATGAGACATTATGGACACAAAACTTAACCAAGGCCCAGAATGTTTTAATCTCCTGTGTGGGCATATAGCTTGGATTCCTGCCTTAGTTTTATGGAATTCCTGAACATATTTTACCACTGAATGTGTGTGGTAAAGCATACTCAGTTCGATATATAAGGCTGGGATTTTCAAATGAGAGTTACTGAAGCGACATTCCATTTTGCAAATTCATCGAGTAGGGTCCAGTTTCACCAAAATCAATCAAGAACAAGGAGATAGGTCACAAACTCATTTGGAGGGTGGGTGCAAAGATCATTATAAAAATTCAAAACTACAACCAAATTTGTCTGACATTGAGAGAATCAGCTATGAAACTCTCTTTCCTTTATGATCTAAAATATATTTTGCATTTCACTGAATTGGTTTTTATCCTTCCCATTCTTCATTTTAAAATAAGCCTAATAGGAAGCTCAAACTACCAAGCCAACTTATTTTTTTAAAGAATAAGCCCTTAACAGAATGTATAATTTTTTAAACATAGAAAAAAAAAAAGAGCACATTTATACTGGAAATTAAGAAATTCATTTAGTATTAAGGTCAAATTTATTATTATTTTTAAAAAAGATTTTATTTATTTATTTCCACAGAGATAAGAGCACAAGCAGGGGGAGTGGCAGGCAGAGGGAGAAGCAGACTCCCCACTGAGCAAGGAGCCCAATGTGGAACTTGATCTCAGGACCCCAGGGTCATGACCTGAGCCAAAGGCAGACGCTCAACCTACTGAGCCACCCAGGCATCCCAGATTTCTTACTATTTTATTCTCTATTTTGGGCCCAGAGTCTCTCAGGAAGATACAATAATAGTCATTATAAATATGAACCTAAAAAACCAGTAAAGCAGGTAATTGTTTAACAAGTCAGCTTGAAAATATTATTATGCACTTAATAAAGCCCCATGTATTTCCTACTTTTCAATCCATTAATTAGTGATTCTGTATTTTCTTTGTAGGTCATCATTACAGCCCGTAATTGGAGACTCGATGAGTGAAAACTTATTTAAATTATATGTCCCAGCACTCACAAATATAGGCTGGAGACGTCAAGTCCAAAATTTGTTAATGTCCTCGACTAAGTGTTATTTCTTTCCATGTATCTGTATTTTAATTTTCTGATTATTCGAGTAAACAATCACGGAAATATTGCTAGACAGGTCTGGCTTCATTTTCTAAATTGATCTCCTGCTGGTTGTGTGTGTGTTCCTTGCAGTGGTGTGCGCTAAGACTCAATCCTGAGGATCTCCTCTCCCAGCAACTGGCGTTGCGCGGAGTGTGTTTGCTAATTCCCTTGTATATTTTCTACCTGGAATCCTGCATCTGACTCTGTACTTTTTTTTTTTTTAAGATTTTATTTATTTATTCATGAGAGACAGAGAGAGAGAGAGAGAGAGAGAGAGAGAGAAGCAGGCTCCCAAGGAGCAGGGAGCCCGATGCGGGACTCGATCCCAGGACCCTGCGATCATGACCTGAGCCGAAGGCAGACGCTTAACCGTCTGAGCCACCCAGGCGCCCCTGACTCTGTACTTTACTTGCTGGACCCTGCAGGTGCTCCTACTACTTCTGACATACTATTGTGCTCATTTGTTTCCATGTTTTCCCCCTTCAACAAACTGTGAGCCCCTGGGGGGCAGGAGCCTCATATTTTATTTATGTATATCCATAGTGTTTACTTTAGGGCTTGACACATTGTTGGCCAGGGGGTAGGAATAGCCACCTGACTTCTAGCCACCTGCCTTATCTGGCCAGCACAGAGTTAATAAATGAATTCCTTTAGGTGGGCAGTTTGTGGGAGTCTCTATTTTTTGTTTGTGGCCAGTCACACATTTATTTCACCAGCCTGGTCCCTATAGGCATCCTAGTGTGTGGCCCTCATTGTAGCTACTCAAAATATTTGTAGTTATGTGGGCGAATGTGTCAATGAATGTCCGTCTAATTGCACAGAAAATTATTATTCCAATATTCCAGTCCTGAAAATTCTTTCAGTTTCATCTCAGGCTTACAACAGTAAAGGTAGAAAAATATAACTTTGTTACACAATGTACAAAAAAGCACTGCAGAGGTAGACCTCTCTGAGCATTCTAGTAGTCAAATTAGAGAGGAGAACCAGTTCTCTTGTGCTCTTTGCAGAATTCAGGGGATGCAAACAAACCAATCGTGTGGAAAAGCCTAGGTTTGCATACCCCTCGTGACCGACAACTTCTACCTTGGATCATCTTAAAACAAGCACCAGGATTTTAAGAACAATAACCCTGGGGCGCCTGGGTGGCTCAGTTGGTTAAGCGACTGCCTTCGGCTCAGGTCATGATCCCAGGGTCCTGGGATCGAGTCCCGCATCGGGCTCCCTGCTCTGCGGGGAACCTGCTTCTCCCTCTCCCACTCCCCCTGCTTGTGTTCCCTCTCTCGCTGTGTCTCTCCCTGTCAAATAAATAAATAAAATCTTTAAAAAAAAAAAAAAAAAACCCTGGCCAACATTCCAAGTGCAAATTCTTCAACACATTTCTCAAGACTGATTCCAAGATGCTCCAAACTAGGGCCAATGGCAGCACGCAAGAGAACAATCCAACAAAGTGATTCCGTGTGGGGCAATGCTGTATCATATGGAATGCTCTCTTGGTCTGGTTTAATCTGGGGGGAAAGCTTAAGCAACAAGCTCATTGGATGGAATTCACATCACCAGACATAAAAATACTGATGATGACGAAGTATTCTTGAGAAAGGTTAAGCTTCACCTAAAAAAGTAAATTTGGGTCTGCTTGAATTAACTGATAAATGGGGGACTAAGGCTCTAAGATTTACCCTACCATTTCTCCAACAATTTTAACTTTTTAAAAGCAACTATTACCAGATGTTCATTTTGTCCATAAAAATTCTCACCCTTGAAGACTATAATATTTATGAAAATGTAACTTTGAGCAACTTACTACCTGTGAACATATCCAGCTAATTAGCTTGTGTTAAAGACATGTGTGGGTATTTGAAATAATTTGTTACATAGGCTTATCATTAATAAGACAGTTAAATGTTGGTTTTGGTTTCCAAAGAAAGATTTTTATAATAAGTCTTCCTTCTGAGCTATTAGAAAGTAGACTCCTTTTCTGTTGCGGCCACTCCTTTGTTCAAGGAACTGAAACCCCACCAACCACTGTCTTTTTTTTTTCCTTGTTTTTTTTTTTTTCTTTTCTTACCAACTGCAGGAAAACATGTAGTTAGTTAAGTGGCAGGGCTAGGAGTGAGTCACTAAGTGTGGTCTCTCTACACAAGCCACTATAAAAAGGGGATATGTTTTCTGTAAACTATCATGACAATTATATGATAGGAAGAAACCGAACTGAGCAAATAATAATAACAAAGATGATTCGCACAGACAGTAAAAGGAATGCCATTTTCTCAAGGCCATGCAGCAAAGTGCATATGCTTCCTTATGGCACACACTAAACATCAGCCACTTGGATGGTGGATTAAATTTTACCTTAACCATGATGTGGATTTCACCTCCTGGAAGGTCTAGATCTATATATTTATATCTCAATTGTTTTCCCACTTCAGTTTTTTTTTTTTTTTTGGCCCAGAAATTAAAAGAAGCACCAATGAAGGAAAATGTGAGGGATGCTAATTGTCAAGTTTTTATGTCACCGTTAGCAGATCTCACAAACTTTTCCTTGGGCATTCAAGGGGTTCGTACCCCCAAGATGAGCTTTGAGTCCTCCAAACAGAGCTGGACTGGACTGACCACGTGACCAGCTCTGGAGGGAGGGCACAAGGAGTCCTGTTGTGATTCCCTAAGAGCACAAAGGAGTTGGAGCTTTTGATCCTTTGCATTTACAGACAGGGAAAACTCCTTTAACTCCATGGGCCGAGATCCCAGGTGACTGTAGCCACTGAACTTGTCCTATTTAAATTACTCTTGCTCGTTCAGACAGACACAGCGACATTGCTAACATACCTCCACCGCAGTGCTTCTGAAATACGCCATTCAACATGGAAAAGAACAGGTGAAATTATTACATCGCCATGCAACCCAGCATATGCTGTCTAGCATCTAAGAGCAATTGTATCTGGTAGGACTCTAATCTAAGTGTGGGCAGTGAGAAATCCCCACCTCGAAGATCATATTCACAATGGAGTTGTTTCTTCAGAGGCTACACATTTTGATGTTCATGTGGATTAAGAAGGCAAGACCGAGAAGAGTGGAGATTTTATTTTATTTTTTTTTAGAAAAGTAACAATTATGACATCAAGGACAGTGCCTATAAAACTTGGTTCAAAACTTATTTATGTCAAGAAATTCAATGTTACAACAGTGTATTGAAAATTCATCAGCCACATATGTGAGTCCAGCTGCTGGCACATAGTGAAGTTGAGTTGGTTAAAGTGATGAGATTATTTCCTGGATGGAACATACTAGAAAGAGGCAGGCAATGTATTTGGACAAGTAGAAAAAAAAAGAGAAGAAAAAAACAACAAAAAAACCTTCAAGGAAGCTTGACAGAAGAGTATATTGTGGTGAGAGATGAGGAGGTATGACCTTAGATTTCTGTCTCTTTAGTTGTTTCACTTTCTGCAGGATTTAATGATTGAAAAATGTTGTTAGTCATTTTCAACCTGTGGTTGAGCTGCAGGAACCACAGAACAGGAACCCCACTGTGGCAGGAGTTGGAAGCAAAAAGCTTTTTTGTGTGGGTTCACTTATTATTTTAATTCTGTTGTATTATTAGTGGGCTTCCAAGGTATGGTTGTTACTTCTCCTATTTACTGCTCTTTCCCTCCTTCCTGTATCCTTTATGCCCCCCCTCCCCCCCTTTCCTTCCCTCCCTAAGGCAGGGGATCCTGCCTGCAGGGAGGCCACTGTGGGAAAAGCCAGATTTGCCATAGGCTCAGGTGACTCTGCTACTAACTTGGTTCATACCCTCAGGCCAATGATTTCATGGTTCTGGGGCTAATTTTCTTCATCTTAAACCAGGGATATTATGAACTGTTTCACAGGTTTGTGAAAATTAAATGGGATCACGTGTTGTAGGCCAAGTCCAGAGATCAGTGAGCGGTGAGCTGTTCTGTTCATTCACAGGGAGCTGCTACTCTAAGTATTCTTTGCATGAAGAGGGCAGCTCTGCTTTGGCCATGTGTTCTAAATGTTTTTCCTCCTGGCTCCCAACATTTCTTACCACACTATTATTCTCATTAGCCAACGTTTAATAAGTGCGGATCATGGGCCAGGACACTGCGGTTAAGTACTTCATGAAAAGCACTTAATTATTTCTCAGAATCTATACAGTAGCTATTATTTGCATCCCAATTTATTAAAGACAAAGTGGAAATTCAGAGGCATTAAGTGAACTCTCAGGTTCATACCATCAGTTGCCAAGGCAGGACTCGGTGAGGTCTTTCTGACTCCGGAGCCTAGGCTCTTAACCACCAATTACACTAGTTAAATTCTCCAGCTCACAGGCCACCCACTTCCACAACCTATAGAATGCCAGTCTGTCCCACACCCAGTTTAGCTCCTATAACTCTCTTGTATCTAATTTCTGCTGTTCCCTGGGGGTGGCCGGGTGTGTATTTCTGACCTCCCGGGAGGCAGGGATCATATCCCGCACAACCCTCCTAAACCACCCAGCGCCTTGCAGGGCAGACTCGGTACACGGGAGACATGGGCTCTTCAATCCAAGGGAAAAGAAACTGACCAGGCAGAGATCAAGAGTAAATAAAGTGCAAGAAGAGTACAGCAGGAAGAGGAGAGGAAGGAGGAAGAAAAAGAATTCAAGGGAAAAGAACCAAGGTCAAATATTTGCTGAGTGCCTTAGTGCCCATCATCGGACCTAAGGATCTCTAAGAGTCTCTGAGTAGGAGTACTCAACGCGCTGGGCACGGAAATCGGCCTAATCTTTCCAGACCAGGAACCAAGGCTCAGCAAACAAAGAGCTCAGCGCGTCTGGGTGGCCGACTTGCACCCACAATCGCGCATGCATGGCAGGGATTTAATGGGGTGCCTGGTTCTGGTACTTCCTTGCCAGGGTCAGGGTGGTAAAAACGCAGGCTGCTCTCTCCCCACTGATCCCTTAGGGAGCCACGGCACAAAGGGGGTACCCCTGAGTATCCGCGAAGACATGTTACTCAGCAATTTTAAGTTTGCAAGGCACACTTCTCCTTCCTCACTTTGAACTCAGCTCCCCTAGTCACTGCCAGACTGCTGGGGCACATCTTCCTTTTCTTCCGAGCCAAGCCAGAGGAGTGCGTTATGTGTGATCTCTTCCTCTTCGCTCCGCGGGAGCCCAGGACCAGCCGCCCGCGGAGCCACCGGCCGCCGCGGCGGCGCTTAGGTGGGAGGTGGCTTCAAGGTGACGCGCGGCCGCCTCCGCCCCCTGTAGGCGGGGCTGGCGAGCGGGGGCCGAGGAAGTCGGACGGCCCGGGAGGTGCCCCCGCCCCCGCCGCGTCCCGGCTGCTTCTGCGCGTGCTAGCTGCCGCGGCGGCGGGTCCCGGCAGGTGAGGGGTGCGCGCCGGCCGGTCGGCAGTCCCCGCGACGCAGCCTCGGACAGGTGAGGGGGGCGCCGGGCTCACCTGGCAGCGCGCGCGGAAGGGGCGCGGGGGTCGCTGCCTGCTCTCTTCCGGGGCCGGGCGTCTGCTTGCCACCGAGGTGAGGCGTTGGGGACCCTGAGGGTTCGGGATAGGAATTCAGTGGAGCTCCTTCCCGGGAGCTGCGGGCTCCGGAATCCAAAAGGTGTGCCAAGGTCGGGAGGCAGAAATCCGAGGCGGGTAGTCCTGGAGAGCGCACGAAGGGCGGGCGGCTTGCCCCAGGAATTCTTGGCTTTTTAAAGGACACACCTTTGGTCCCCTCGGGGCGCAGTGGAGTTAGTCACCGCCACCGCCCGGACTCTTTCTGCAGAGGTTAGCCCCTCATTTGTGTGGGATTTGATTCGTTCCCTTCGTGGAGACCTGGAGGTTCAGCTTTGGTTCCCAGCGCAGGCATTTATTTGCGCAGCGGGGCAGGAGCAGAAAGCCTTAGGATAATTGTGTAGGTTACAGAGTGTCTTGCATATGAAAAGAAAAAAAAAAAAAAAACCAAAAAACCCCAATATGGTGATAGTGGTGGTGAACTTGAGAGGCGATTGCTTCCGCAGTTAGTTCCTCAGCTCCCGGTCCATTTGTTAAGCAAATGGGGCGCCGATGGCTTTTAGAGATCGTTGGGTTTCCGTAAACGTGTTAGAACATCTGAAGGAATTTCTGTGCGATGTCTGAGGGTTTCAGCGGCGTGTAGGTACTTAGCTTAAGTGTGGACTGGAAGTTACATTAACAGGGGCCACTCAGAGTTACCAAACAGCTTCCAGGTGAACCTTGGGAACTTTACCAACACCTGCTTCCGGAGACACTGAATGGCGAACAGGTCTGTGGATTATGATTTCCATTGCATTCATTTTTCGCTTGGGTCGGCAGCATTTCAATTCAATAAATATTTGTTGTATGTATGCCTTTTAAGGAGGAACCTCTGCGAGAGCCAGGTTGGTGTGCTGTTGGGTCGCACAGGTGTTAATACAAAGGGGCGCTTAGGGCGCTCATTGCACGCAGGTGGGTGTTCAGAAAGAGCAGCAGCACAGCGGCAGCTCTTTAATCTCTGGTAGGAAGCATTTAAATGCAGGGAGAATGCAAATCTTTGAAGAATATCTGTCATTAGCCTAGTCTGACATCCGAACTGGCAAGGACTATCAAAACCATCCTCAAAATAAGGTTATTAAGAATCCATTCTGTGCCACCTACCATGCTGGGCACTTTATCTTGCTGCATAAAATGCACAAGATAGACATTATTCCCGCTTGTACAGGTGAGAAACCCAGGCAGGGAGGAATCCAGCAGTTTGTTGAAAGTAATCAGTGGACCTGAGAGCTGAAGGGGGATATTTTTGAGTGCAAAACCCGTGATTTTTCACTTTTCCATGGTGCTGTGAGATGTATAGTGTAAATCTGGCAGATTTAATGGAAAATAATTCAAATTTATTTTCCTAAAGCAATCCACGTCCAAGTGACCATTATGAATAAAATGAGTATTGCTTTCATTCTCTGTGTGGTTAAAGTATAACCAGTCTGGGACAAGAAGAAGAACAGCCGTTTTTCAAATATAAAGTTTGTTAGGTGTCTTCCTTAACATATTTTTTAAGGACCCAATATATCCAAGTGGGACAAATCAGTAAAATTTTGCAAGTATTCCTTGTATATTACACATTGAAGTAACAGTTAATTTTCATATTATTAATATCCTTTAACATATATCAGCTTGATTCCATATCTTCCAGATAAATAGAAGCCACTGTTGTCACCTAGAAAAGACTTTGTGTGTGTATAAATTTATAATCATATATGAATATACGTAACATTTATTTTAAAATGTGTATCTGTTTTTCCTTAAATCTATCTCTAGAAGTGTAGAGACTACTGCAGTGCACTTATTTGGTAAGGAATCCTAATATTTCTAATTTGGCCTTTGAGTGAATGATCCATGACAACTCGTAATTTCTTCAAATTCCTGTAAACCACAAAAGTGATTTTTCAAACTACAATTGTTAATGCTGTAGAGGATGAGAATGAAAATAGTCCTTAGGATTTTAAATAATATTGGGCGCCTGGGTGGCTCAGATGGTTAAGCGTCTGCCTTCGGCTCAGGTCATGATCCCAACGTCCTGGGACCGAGTCCCGCATCGGGCTCCCTGCTCAGCGGGAAGCCTGCTTCTCCCTCTCCCTCTGCCTCTCTCCCTGCTCATGCTTTCTCTCTCTCTCTCTCTCTCTCTCTCTATCTCTCTGTTTCAAATGAATAAAAAAAAATCTTTAAAAAAAAATTTTTTTTTTAAATAATATTTCCTGACATGGAGAGCACTTGCTTTCTTAAACCCTTCCTCATACTTATTAGTAATTACACACAGAAATTGAGGGGTTTCATAATTAAATCATCTTAAGGTGTTGGAAAAATGTGTCTTTTTTGGGGGCTGGGTGGGGAAGAGAGGCTTTTTTCCTGTGTTGGGAGGATCAGGTAGGCTGTATTCTGCCTGGGTTGTGCTTGGCACAATTTTTATTTTCTCTGTTTTCATTTGACAGTGAAATTGACAACACACCTTGAACTCCTCTTTAGGAGTATTTGAAATCCTGCCTAGAATGTGTTTATAGAAGCGTGTGGCTTGGTTAAGATGCTGTAATGAAGGGGCCGAGAATGATGCATTAGAGAAATTTCCAGAAAAGCGAAGGGGCCAGGGACCAGAGTATGCACGAGATGTGAAATGGGCAGATCTAGATTTTGTGATACCTGGAAGGCAAATAATTCGCGGATCCTCTTTAAAAAAATAATGCAAAATTAGTTATGAAAGTGAATGCTTATTTAGAATGGAAAAAGAAATCACCATTTGCTGGAGGTTTTTTTCTTTTTCTGCTGAGGTCTTTTTGGGCAGTTTACCAGAAATGCTTACATAAAAATGCCTCCCTATTGCAGCCCTCTCTCCCTGAGAACACTGAACGTCTCCTAGCAGCCTGTAGCACTCACAGGGTCTTCTGCCAGTGAGAGGCCAGAAGCTGAAGCTCCATTACCGTCAAAGAGTAAGAGGGCCAGTTGTGGTTGGAGGCAGAGGCCTCATGGTTCGCTGAGCAGAGTAGAGGCTGGTGGCTGGGGTGAGAGGGATACTCGGCTTATCGGGGACTCAGGGCATTTCATATCTAGTGAACAGTCCAGAGGGGAAGGCCCAGAGCTGACTTCTAGGACCTTCTACTTTGCTTGGCTCTCCAGGGATGCCTTTGGCTATTGGCTCTCATTTTACCAGTCATCATTTACTGAGGGTTTTCTATGTTCCAGGCACTGACTATGGCAAGGTCCTATTTGCCAGGGAGCTCCTAGCCTCATGGAGCTGATTTCATTCTGACAGCACAGTGTCATAGGTGCTGTCCTGGAGCCTGGAGGGCCCCTGATGGCTTGAGCTGAGTTTGGAATTGTTGGTGGAGTTACCAAGATGAAAGAGTCCAGGGAGAGCATTCTAGGTGTGTGGAGGGCTGTAGAAACCCAGAGGTTTGGACCCATATGCTCCCCTCCATGGATGCAGTGAGGCCCCTTAGTCAGTGCTTCTCAACATGTCCTTCCAGATCAGCTGAACCCACACAACTGGTTTTAACTTATTAGAAATGCATGTTCTCAGCCCCCAGCCCAGACCCTCTGAATCGGAAGCTCTGTGTCTGGAGCAGAGCAGTCTGCGTTTTGAGAAGCCCTCCTGATCATTCCGGTGTATGCTAAAGTTTGAGACCTACTGCTCTTGGTATTTCAGAGAACTGGTAGGGCATAGACCCCCCTGTGGGGATGGTAATAGGGGAGTGGGATTCATACTAATGCTAATATGTTATGACTGTAGTATGAATATCATTTATATTACCATCACTGACATTTACTGAGCACTCAGATTGTACTCAGGCCTATTTCTTGTGGTAAGAAATAGGAACTCTTAATCATGAATACAACCCCACAAAGCAGGCCCTTTTTAACAGTCATTGTCATTTGCTGACCACATGGGTTTAACAGGTGTTTCTTTAGGGACAAATTGCCAGATGAGAGAGGTAAAATGTTGTCATTCCCTCCTAGTGGGAGTTTCTAAAGTTTCATAAGCAAATGGACACAATTGCATATATGTAATTGAGTAACATGGAAGTCGCCTCCTTGCCTGACATGATGATGGGCTCATATGCATTCCCCCTGTGGGTGGAAGCTGGCCTTGTTTTGTAACATGGGTTTCATCCGGGTATTAGCACGGAGGCCTTTCTTCTAAAGCCCAGCTCCCTGTCCAGGACACAGAGGGCTTGAAGAAGATGATGTGTTTGTCCATGATGTCCTGGAAGGTATCTAGAAGAGGTTTTTTTTTTTTTTGCATTTTCAAATTTTTTTTTTGTCTTTCTGAAAATGATTCTCTGCAGTTCTATATATTTGATCACAGAATACCTCCATCATTTCAGGAAGCATGAAGAAAAGATACAACTATAGATGTGAGGACATGTGTGAGTGTGTCGAATGGTGGTTTGCCTTTGGGTGTGGACCTCAGGTTACTGAGTCTTCACTTCTCCTCTGGAGACAAATGTTTAGACAAACATTAATTTGAGTGTAGGCAGGCAGCAGAACTTAATTCTGGGAGTGTTGGCTGTCTCAGCCATGGATTCATGCATTCACATGGTCATTTGTCGCCTGCCTAGTTGTGCTGAGTGTTAATGTCAGGCTCTGGAAGGAGATACAGTGGTGACTGGACAGATGTGATCCCTACAGACTAGTAAGGACAAACTTGCTCTGCAGTGCTATGGCTGAATGGAGTCAGATGCCCTAATTCCCACAGTGAGTCAGCCGGAAAGGAGTTAAGAAGTTATCTTAGCTCAGGAGAGAGGTTGTAGGGCTTGGCTTAAGGCAATAGGGAAGCAGAGGTGTGTGAGGGTTTGAGAGAGTATCTGGGAGATGGCGGAGGTGACCAAATGGATGTGGGTGATAGGAGAGAGGGAGGATTGGGGCTGAGGTTTGTGCCTTGGGCCTCTGGGTTGGTGCTAGCATCACAAGTCAGGACTAGATTGTTTTCAAAGAATAAAAAATGAGTTTCATGGACATTGTGAGTTTGAAATGGCTGGATGACTCCAACGTAGAGGTTTGGGTGCATTGAATAATGCAGCAGAGAGCACAACTGAATAATTCAGCGGATTGAGTAATATCAACAAATGAATAATGCTGTCTCCCAAGGAGAGGGTGGAAGCAAGAAGCAGGTCTCAAAGGAAATGTGGGCATTTCTCCTGGCGTCTGCAGGATAGACACAAATTCCAGTTCCTTTGATGTGAAAGGTGAAAAAGGTTTACTTCTGCTCATTCTTGAGAGGGTGGAGATGAATTCTCTGCTACTTTGGCCTTTCGTGTTTTTTTTTTTTTTTTTAGATTTTATTTATTTATTTATTTGAGAGAGAGAGAATGAGAGAGAGCATGAGCTGGAGGAGGGTCAGAGGGAGAAGCAGACTCCCTGCTGAGCAGGGAGCCTGATGCGGGACTCGATCCCGGGACTCCAGGATCATGACCTGAGCCGAAGGCAGTTGCTTAACCAACTGAGCCACCCAGGTGTCCCGGCCTTTCGTGTTTGATAGCCTGAGATCTGGCCCGTGGGAGGAGGTCGGCACCGTGGCCGGAGCAGGAGCGTGATAGGGGCTTGTTGAAAATTCGTTTGCAGAATTTGAGCCCATATAATTGTCATAAGGTAAAATGCTTGCCATCTATCCCCTTAATCAGTTACTTTTTCTTGTTAAAAGCACTCACTATAGATATCTATATATCATAAATATTTATATCATATTTATATGTATCATATCATATATATCATATTATAAATTAATATAGATCACATTTATTACATATATATCATGTTTATTATAAATTAACTGAATCATTTTGTAGATCACAGATTGGCCAGTGCTGTTTTGTAGATTATACTGCTGATACCAATACTACAAGTTTAATTTTTGTATAGAATATTAGGTTTCCTTAGGTGCTCAGAGTTGAGCTGAAGGTTTGTTTAAAACCTGTTACAAAGTGGTTGAAATAAATAAATATAAAGGTATTAATTGAGCATGTGTTATGCAGAGTATGTGCTAGAGTTTTCGTTGTGCATCAGACAGATAGCTCCCTGTCCCCTGAGAGTTTACAGCTAAGATGGGAAGTCAGGCATCTGAACAGGTGCCTACAAGAAAGTGTGCTGTTTGCTAAGGATAAGGCACAAGGTGCTGTGGGAGCCAAGCAGTGAGGGGAGGCCTCCGGAGGCCAGGCTGCCTGCGCTTAGCAGGACTGGTTGGCTGGAATCAGCCACTGGTGGGCAGAGATCCCTCTGGGGCATGAAGCAACGTTTGGAAAGAACAGACAGGTTTTCAGAAGTTGATGGATGGATGCTTTTGAGGAACTGAAAGTTTATGGTCAATTTTGTCCATTAAAAGTCAGAAATATTCACGAGAGGTTATGATCTGGTCAGGAAAACTAGAGAAGTATTAAACTTATCTGTGTGACTGTCACCGTGTTCAGAGCCAAGAGGCAACCGAGGTGACAATACAAAAATGAAACAAAATCCCAATCAGACCAGAAAGAAACAAAAATGATTGTGATGATTATGATGTGGATAATTTGTGTTTTTGGTGGGGGTGGGGAGGGGACTATTTTTTGCATTGTGAAAGATGTTGGTGTTTGGTTTGAGAACTTCGTATATCAGAAAAGGACGCTATATTACCTGAGCCACAGTAACCAACATCATTACTGTAACAGTCTTGCCTAGTGTAAAACATTATGTAATTATTACATATATAGGTTTCTAGTCTGAAAATGGTCTCCGGGATCAGTTCTTCCATCTCCTGTTGCTCTTTCATGAATGAGCTGGGGCCCAGCGGTGCCGCAGGCTTGCTTACCTTCACCTGGTCAGTCTGTCTGGTGAGCGCGTCTGTCTCTGTTTGTCCCCTAATGATGTGCTTCACTTGAGTAAGAATTCTCACCTGTCTGCAACAGGCCCTATAATGAACTGTCTCCATCTTCTCCGAGTCTATGTGTCACCCATTTGTAACGATTTCATTTATTTATTTGAGAGGGAGAGAAAGCACAAGTGGTGGGGAGGGGCAGAGGGAGAGGCAGACTCCCCGCTGAGCAGGGAGCCCGATGCTGGACTCGATACCAGGACCCTGGGGTCATAACCTGAGCTGAAGGCAGATGCTTAACCCCCTGAGCCACCCAGGTGCCCCTTGTGTAACCCTTCTAACTTATTTCCTCTCTGGTGTGCTTGTCATGCACTTTGTTCCTACATAGTTGAGTGTTTTCGATATTGTAGGAATCTTTGGCAGAAGCTGCTTTCAGCATTTTAGGCCTGTCTAAACAGGCAGAATTTCTCTGACATTTTTTTCTTTCTCTAAAATCTATTTGGGCCGGCACAGAAACGTTTAGCTTTAGCAAGGAATGAGAAAGAAGGTGCTCCGGAAGTTCCTCTGTTAATTGAACCAGAAGACATGGCAGAACTGAGAAGGTACATGATAAATTGTTTCTGAACTATTTAGGTGATTAAAAATAAAAAGTTTGAACAGGTCCGTGCAGCCCTGGTCATTAGTAACAGATTGGTATTTAGGTGCTTTGTTAACTACTTCCTTTCCAACTTCCGGCTTTGTGTCCATTTCTGCCTTTGTAACCGTGAGCTCAAGATCGTAAATCAGTAATTGAGTGCTTAGTTTTTGTGTTCATTGCCAATACGTGCCTTTTCATGGACGATGTTTTTTCTTTTGGTGGAAGAAGCTTTTCGTTTTCCCTGGTTAAAGGACATATGGACTCGGCAGGTATGTATTTCATTTCATGTGCCAGCTACCTAGTAGAAGCTCAGGGCAGCATCATCTTATTCTCAGGAACCGTGCTGGATAGGAGTCATCCCCATTTTATAGATGAGAACACCGAGACCCAGAGAAGCCCTGTAAGTTGTACAGGGTCACCCAGTTGGTTGGAATTTTACTTTTTTTTTTTTCCCCCCTCTACTATTCCATTCCAAGCCAGGGCTATTTTAACCACTGCATTCTGACTTACTTTCCGGTGAAGTTGTTTAGCCCCCAAACTAGGGAGTCTCCAAGACCCATGACAACTAAGATGCCAGGTATTTCTCTGGATCGTGGGTTTGGAAGCAGCTGCTCTGTGCATTCCCAGGCTGAATGCAGAGTTGAAACCCTTCACCGCAGAGGCCGCTCTATAAGCCACATCGATAAAGCTTTGGAATCTTGTTAAACCCTGTTCTGGAGATGGATTTGGCAGGATCTTGATCAATATACCACGTTAGAGCAATTTCCTGCCAGAAGATTGTGAATGCATGAAGCTAGATGCTCTGAAAAGGTCTCTCTCTTTCATCTGACCCAAGTGATGCCTTAAACACATAATTGTTATAATAAATTGTGTAGCAAAGCAAGCAGTCACGTAAGTATAAACACCGTGGTTAATTTCACGTGAGAACAACCCCATGAGAACAACTTCACTGTGTTTTTATGTTTTTTAAACTGATGTCAGCTTTTAAATATACACAGATGTTGCCATTCTAAAACCCAGATAAAATTCTTGTGGTGCTGTTGATTGGATCTGGTTGCTTTTTTTTGCTGTTCATTCATTTATAAGTATTAAGCCCAAATGAGATCTTTTAAGGGTCCATAGTGTACAGATAGGGTTGATATTCTGGTTGATGTGGTCTTGGAGAAGCTAGAGGTACTTCTGAATGTTCTGCTTATCCCCATGGGGACTTCTGAGATACCTCTTGGGAACCTTTCTTTTCTTTTTTTTTTTTTAAAGATTTTATTTATTTATTTGACAGAGAGAGACACAGCGAGAGAGGGAACACAAGCAGGGGGAGTGGGAGAGGGAGAAGCAGGCTTCCCGTGGAGCAGGGAGCCCGATGCGGGGCTCGATCCCAGGATCCTGGGATCATGACCTGAGCTGAAGGCAGATGCTTAACGACTGAGCCACCCAGGCGCGCCGCCTTTCTTTAATCTAGATAAAGAGTCTGTGTTCTCTTAGAACACGGAAGGAAATTGAGAACACGTATTTCAAGCTCTATGCATTACACTTCCTCTAGGACTGTATTTTACCTTTCTGTTGAAGCTGATTTGGTGGCCATGGGAAGCAGCAGGGTATTACCAAAGTTGCCCAGGACCTGTGCCCATGTCCCGCCCATCACAGCTTCATGTGCCTTTGAGTAGAGCCCTCATCAGTGTTGTCTGTACTCATTCCAATTAGAAGTCAGTCTCACTGGGGAGGGTATGTGCTCTGGTAAGCGCTGTGAATTGTGCAAGACTGTCGAATCTCAGATCTGTACCTCTGAAACAAATAATGCAATATATGTTAAGAAAAAAAAAAAGAAGAAGGTAGCAGGAGGGGAAGAATGAAGGGGGGAAATTGGAGGGGGAGACGAACCATGAGAGACGATGGACTCTGAAAAACAAACTGAGGGTTCTAGAGGGGAGGGGGGTGGGAGGATGGGTTAGCCTGGTGGTGGGTACTGAGGAGGGCACATTCTGCATGGAGCACTGGGTGTTATGCACAAACAATGAATCATGGAACACTTCATCTAAAACTAATGATGTAATGTATGGGGATTAACATAAGAATTAAAAAAAAAAAGTCTCTTTCAGGGGCACCTGGGTGGCTCAGTCAGTTAAGCGTCTGACTCATGGTTTTAGCTCAGGTCATGGTCTCAGGGTCATGAGATCAAGCCCCGTGTTGGGGCTCCCTGCTCAGCAGGAAGTCTGCTTGAGATTCTCTCCTTCTGCCCCACACTCCATTCACAAGCCCCCTCAAATAAATACATCTTAAAAAGAAAAAAAAAAAAAAGAAGTCAGTCTATTTCATGATATGCAATGAATGATGAGTGTTGTTGTTAAACTATTTTTTAAATGTAAATTTTGCTGAGCAATTCTGGATGTCTTACTGGTATAATTTCGGTAGTGTCTTTGGTTTGTAGTAACATCCCGAGTCTAGCCAGATTGAAAACCAGTCCTGGCTGTGAGATTTTTTTGTTGTTTTATTGCTGTTTTTTGCTAGTGGCTGTGGGTTAGAGCTAACTGTCTTTTTTTTTTTTTTTTTTAAGATTTTATTTATTTGACAGAGAGAGACACAGCCAGAGAGGGAACACAAGCAGGGGGAGTGGGAGAGGGAGAAGCAGGGTTCCCAGCGAGCAGGGAGCCCGATGCGGGGCTCGATCCCAGGACCCTGGGATCATGACCCGAGCCGAAGGCAGACGCTCAACGTCTGAGCCACCCAGGCACCCCTAGAGCTAACTGTCTTAGTGCTTATACATCATTGATTTTTATGGCTGCTTTTAAGATTATATGAGAAAGCATGTATGGAATAGTGTAGAGCAAAACTGCTTTTACATACACACGTATATTCACACTATGTGCTGCTATATGAATATATATGTTTTCTGTTAATAAGCACCAGAAACGTACTAGTGGTTCCCTTATGCAGATGTCTAGGCTGGGCTGAATCACTTTTCATTGCGTACCTCTCTGCACAATTACAATTTCCTAAAGGCATACCTTGAAAAGGTATTGCCAAGGATAAACATCTTTATTTTTTATTTTTTTAATGTCTTTTAAAGATTATTATTTTTTTATTTATTTGACAGAGAGAGAGACAGCGAGAGAGGGAACATAAGCAGGGGGAGTGGGAGAGGGAGAAGCAGGCTTCCCGTGGAGCAGGGAGCCCGATGCGGGGCTCGACCCCAGGACCCTGAAATCATGATCTGAGCCGAAGGCAGACGCTTAATGACTGAGCCTCCCACGTGCCCCTTTCTGTGGTCTTTGAAATGTCACTTAAACAAACTCATCCTCAGACATGAGAATATTAAAAACACTGTGCATTTGTTTAACTTTGTTAAAGCTTTTAAAAAGTCTTGGTATTTATTTTCAGATTTTATCAGCCACACATCTTCTCCATTTGCGATCAGGAGAACTAGTCCTCCAGTGCATGCTGCTCGAAATGATCGCAGAGAGGAAAGTGCCCTGAGGGTGTCTGTCCACTCAGTAAGCCTTCCTGGAGGCCACTGTGCATGGGGTGGGCATGGAGTGGGACCACTTAAGACACTTCTACTCCAGTAAGGCAATGAAGGAGGCTCACACTGTGGCTCACTTGACTCACCATGACTCAGTTCCTGGGAAGAGCCCCAAGTTTGGACAAACCCTGGGCTCAAATATCAGTTCTGCCATTTGTAAGACTTTGGTGTCTCCAAAGCTCTGGTTTCTCATTTGTAGAATGAGTTTGCAAATACTTACCTGGGGGTGCTGTGAATATTAGTGATAATCCCTGCAGAGTGCCTCGTGTAAAACTGGTACTTTATAAATTCCTGTTATTCCAGGAAAAGAGGGAGTCTGGATACTTACTGTAAGTCAGCGTGCAGATTTTAGAGGAGTGAGTGCCTTTATGTTACTGCAGCTTTTTCCCCAGGAATCAGGCACCTCTGCACCGTTGGTGTTTGGCTCTACGTTGCCTTCTAACCAGAAGGATGAGAAAGGAGAGGGTAGAAAGCATGAATAGGAACTTGTACTAAATTGCAGAATTTCACTTCAAAAATTATACATTTTAGGGAGCAATAAAAATTACCCAAATCCAGGCCATTTTACCCAACTGGAGGCTCTCATTTTTAGAGTTGAGACACTACCTCCTTCTTTATTTTTCTTAACTTTAGATTTTTACTTTCACTTTTAAGGTGTTTTTCCCTTTTGCATTTTTAAGTAAGTCTTGATGTTAGAAAGCTGATATTGGTCATGCGCACATTGATTGTGTGCTGGATTTAGCCTTTTCTTGGTGATTATAGTGTAATTTGATGAAAGCCCAGCCACTCCTTGGGGAAACCAGACAATGTTTCCTAAATATATATGGGTGAATTAATACCTTGGAAGGTTGATTTTGGAAGGTGACATCTAATGGCTTCATTGGGTTCACAGCCTACATTTCTGATTGCAAAACAGAGAAGAAAAAAAGAAAGTATTGATTAGCTAAGGATTTTGTGTTTAAATGGAACAATCGGGAAAACAGAAGCAGTTTCTGTTTTGAAAAAGCACATCTCTGTGGAGAGTCAAGATAGATCTTCCTGAAAAGATGATTAGTGGCACCCTCTTGGGAGCAGAGAGGATTTTAAAGGCGGGCGAGTTCTGTTTGGACTGAGAAGCAGAGGGAAAATGTGATTTAAATCTGGGAGGATGGGGAGTAAGTGACCCTCAAAGTCTTGTAGAGGTCACTGGGGAGAGCTCGGGATTGTTTTTTTTTTTTTTAAGATTTTATTTGTTTTTAGAGAGCGTGTGCAAGTGAAAGTCGGGGGAGGATCTCAAGCAGACTCCACGCTCAACACGGAGCCCCATGCGGGGCTCGATTTCATGACCCGAGACCATGACCTGAGCTGAAACCAAGAGTCGGATGCTTAACTGACTGAGCCCCCCAGGTGCCCTGAGATCGGCACTGTTTATGTCTGATGCTCTCACACTGCGTTGCCTCCTACAGTTTTGCTGATAGGCTCTTCACAGTGCTGCCCCTTTTGGGAATGTTGACCATGAGCAGGAGTTAGGTGACAGAGACAGAGGGACAAGGTGGCACAAAGAATAAGAACAGACAGCTGGGCTGCTAAGCCTGCG
Source organism: Neomonachus schauinslandi (assembly GCF_002201575.2). Taxonomy (NCBI): domain Eukaryota; kingdom Metazoa; phylum Chordata; class Mammalia; order Carnivora; family Phocidae; genus Neomonachus; species Neomonachus schauinslandi. The sequence goes on along the minus strand of NC_058411.1, from coordinate 130,798,187 downwards.
TGTGGGGCTCTGCAACATATGCACTGTGTGACATTGGGCAAGTAACTTAAGCTTTCTGTGCCTCAGTTTGCCCATCAGTGAAATGAGGCTTCTACTAGGATCTACAGGGGACAGCATACCTAAAGTTTCATACGTGACGCCACATGTAAGGCTTAGCAGCTGCTGCTGTTATTTTGGTAAACATCAATGGTGGGAGGCTCAGTTTAGCTCTGTTCTATTTATTTGAGAGAGAGGAGAGAGAGAGCGGGAAAGAGAACATGAGCCATGGGAGAGAGGGAGAAGCAGGCTTCCCGCCGAGCAGGGAGCCCGACGCGGGGCTTGATCCCAGGACCCCGGAATCATGACCCGAACCGAAGGCAGACGTTTAACCGACTGAGGGACCCAGGAGCCCCATCATTTTGGCTTTAAAGAACTACGGCATGCCTCGTTCGCAGGTCCTCACAGAACCTAATGATTGCGTCGTATTTAAAAACTCATTCTCAGCGTTTTAGCTTAGTGGGGAGATTTGTTTTGGATGTTTCAGGATCGCTCCCAGCCTTTTTCTAGCTGATATTCTATGAAATGGGTTGCAGAGTGCCTGCCATGAGAGACTATAGAACACTGGGAAAGTTCACTTGGGAATTACCAATTGAAGCTGTCATAGGATCACGTCCACTTCATCGAGCTGGCAGTGGTATTGATGGAATCCGAGAAGCAGGGGGAAAAAAAAAATCGATGTAACCTTTTTAAAAGATAGATGGTTTTAATATTGATAATAGTGTTCTTTATCTTTTCATTTGAGAGATGCAGCTGTAATAGAATGGCACATAAATACTAATGCTTGCTGACTGCATTGTGATAGTAATTCCTTTGGGTATTGAGACAAAAAGTTCAGTGATCTGGGCAAATGTCACCTTAATGCATCACTAACAGGCTGAGAAATATAGTCTTCAAATAAACCATCCTTCACATGAGAGTAGGCAATACCCTTTCATCTGCATTTTATTTTATTATTTTATTTTTTTTAAAGATTTTATTTATTTATTTGACAGAGAGAGTGAGCAACAGCAGGGAACACAAGCAGGGGGAGTGGGAGAGGGAGAAGCAGGCTTCCCGCCAAGCAGGGAGCCCGATGCGGGGCTCGATCCCAGGACCCTGGGATCATGACCTGAGCCGAAGGCAGACGCTTAACGACTGAGCCACCCAGGCGCCCCTAGTCTGCATTTTAAAAATCTTTCTTAACCCACAGGTGAGGAAAGGCTTGGTTGTGTGTGTATGTGACTCCTTCTAATTCATCTATGGCAGTTTTCCACATTTGCTTCAGACGTTTGGATTAGTTCGGAGGTGATAGAGCGCATGGCAATCAGTTCCTCAGGCATGTGTCTTGGAGATCTCACCTGTTGCCTTTTCTCTTGTTGAGGACACCAGCTGTCTCAAGAGTGAAAAAGGATCTCAACTTACTGAAATCCAAGTGTTGATGGGAGGTCCAGAGAACCATGGCTGGTCTTGTAGACTTGCAGTCATGCCCAGTTCAAGGGCCCAATAGCCCTTGGTGGATAGTTTCAGAGATCAGTTTTGTGGGCTTCTTTCTTTTCTGGAGTTCGAGGACTTCACCGGCAACTTGACGACCATGATTTTGTAAAGGTGTTAAGAAAAGTAGATCATTCCATTGATGAAATGATTGGGGAAATCCAGATGGGAGGCACGGGCAGATAAAATGAGCTCCATCTTCAACAGGTTACACCCAGGCTTCTAATGAGGCTGTGTTGTCATTACTGATTTAATGCTCTGTACCCAGTGCATGAAGCTGCTCAAACACCTTATCACAGAGCAATCAATATATTACCCAACAGTATTTATTTAATAATGAAACATTTATTGAAAAACTTAATAATTGTGAAACTTTTTAGGTTGATGGAATATACTGGCCTCTATTCAGGCTTGGAGTTCTGATGAATATTCAGTCATGATAGCAGTAGAAAGAATTGGCCTCTGAATGAGTTCATTCATTCATTCCATCCAAACTTAACTGCTGTGTGCCCGGTACTGTTCTAGGTGCTGAAGATGTAGGGGTGAACTAGGCAAACACAGTCTCATCTCCTCAGAGGACGAAATTATTTTGAGGGGGGTGGGAGTGGATAGGGGAGACCAAATAAACCAACTAATGAGACAGTTTTGATCATGAAGGCCATGATGAATGTCAAGTGTGACGAGATTATGGTGCAGAAGTGCAGTTTCATACTAGAGGGTCCAGGTCAGGGTGAGGGTTAGGGTTAAGGTTAAGGTAAGGCTCCTGGGGTTCCTGGGTGGTTCAGTCAGTTAAGCATCCGACTCTTGATTTTGGCTCAGGTCATGATATTAGGGTCGTGAAATAAAGCCCCATGTTGGGCTCCACGCTGGGTGTGGAGCCTGCTTAAGATTATCACTCTCCCTCTCCTTCTGCCCCTCCCCAGCCTCACATTCAGGTTCTCTCTCTCCCTCAAGGGAAAAAAAAAAAAAAAGCTAAGGCTCTTTAAGGAGGTGGTGCTTGATCTACACCTGAAAGACCTAGGTGTTTGATCTGTTGGGAGAACAGATTATATCACTAACAGGTCTGAACCAACAAAACAATATCCCTAGACCTTTACTCCAAATGTTTGCTGCACCCATTTTTCCCCTTGTTGGGGGCTGCTACTTTCTCCTTCATGCAGGTGTTACTGTCAGACCTGGTGGGACTGAACATCATGGCCTCTCTAGGGCGAGGTCTTCCCTGTGGTTTCAGTGAGCCTTCCCCCTTATACACAGCCCAAGTCCACAAAACTTTACATCCAGCAATAGCTTCTGTTTTCACTTGCTGATTACACTGGCTGGCCAGGTGAGCCCAGAGCTGTGGCTAGGCTTGCTTTAACTTTCCTTTCAAGGCTAAAGCATATGTAATTTCAGGTGATGCTTTTAGCTTTCTGCAAATGACACACTGTCCTATTCTCACTTGGTCAAGATTCTACCCACTTGTGTCAAGACACCTGCTAGAAATAAGAGCTTCCTCTTCCTTTCAGTCTGACTCTTTTCAACTATGGATTATTTTTAGCCTTTTTCTGTCAATTATGAAGCTTGCATTGTATTGAGTATTTATAGAAAATGAATTAAAGCAGCCCGTGAAGCTTTGCGAAGGTGCCAAGTGTCTGACTCAAAAACCCTTTATGCTCCGTCACTGGAAACTCATTCAGCAGTGTAGACCCTGCCATAATGGCTTGACTTGCTTCTCTATATTTGTTGACTAAATACAGAACAGTGTAATTTGGTCCCTAGAATAGAAAATAATTATAATACAGCATTACTACTTTATAGGAAAGCAGAAATTTACTAAATAACGTATTAATCCCAAACCTAGATGCTGTTCAAACACTTATGTAGATAGATATTTGTACAGGTTGTTTTCCCTCTGAAAGTTGCTGTTCTGTATGGAAACCGTTAAGTGTGAACACCTTTCATTGCAAATAAATAGGAATTCTAACAACTGAATAACAGATTAAATAAATATCTGTCATAATTCTCTGACACATTTGCACCAGGTGAATGGAGTGACTGCATTCAGTTTTAAGAATTTATTTCTAGAATAGTAATTCTAAAACTCTATACCTGGACTTTTCTATCTTGGCTGTCGGACCAGAACTAATTAGCTTTGTCGTGTTTTGAGTTGCCAAGGCCTCCTGAGTTGATTGTTCTAAGGAAAATCATAGAATACTCTTGGTCCTCAGACAGAATCTATGTTTCTGATATTAGTGACTAGAAAAGAGATAGCAATTCACTGGCCTGGAGCCACTGTTCCCTTTTCTGTAGCCTGGGGCAAATTTTCATGCTGATTAACATCACGGTTCCCACTGAGCCTCAGAACCATTTGCAATAATTTCTCTGCAGGTATCTGCCATCCATTGATCCGAGCTGGCCATCAGAAATGCATTTGTCATTCAAGATTATTTTGAATCGAACTTTTCCTTTCTGTTGGAGGAAAGCACACAAACACACGCATATACAAAATATCAATGTACACATCACTTTTATTTTCATATATATTCATTACACAAATGACATGTCAATACTAAAGGACATAATATTTTTAAAATTAGGAAAACACATATTCTCTGCTTTGAAAAAACTAGCCATTAAAAGTTGTTCCATGTTTCCATCAGCCTAGTTCATACTTACACATCATTTTACAGTGCTGTAAACATAGTTTAGGTCCAGTTTTGTAGTTTGTGTGTCTTCCATTTAAAATTGTAAATCATTTTCCAGGTGGCTACGTAGCATCAGAGTAATAAACTTTAATGTCTGCATTAATGAAGATTAGTGGTTCATTCTGCCCACAATGTATGTGTATCTCTACAAATACACTTCTGGAATAGTATGCATTCTGTGCTAAATTTTCTGGGCTTGTAGTATGTTTACATTTTACATTGACCCAATTGTCATCTTGTACAACTGTGCAAAAACTCTCTATTCTTCTCCTGCAATCATGGACTAATTTAAAATTTCACATGGTGAGCACGTATTGGGAGTTAGTATAGAAGCCTGTGAACCATGTATTTTGGCATGGATTTTCTTTAATATACTCAAAGTCTAAAAACACATTAAGGTAAATCACTGGGCTCTCCAAGGAACTAACACCATGGAATAACCTTAAAAACAACTTTAAGTGAATTTATACATTACAGTGAGGGACTGAGAGTTGTATATTTTTCCTTTTATTAGCTCAGTGGGGATCTTTGTATCTCAGTTGTTTAATTGACATGAACACCACAAAGTGAAATCACTCAGAGAACAGTCCTAAAGTTAAGGGAAAAGTAGCCCAAAATAATACATTTTGATTTTTAAGCTTATTTATAGAATTAAGTGTGAAGGGACCAAGATAGCACAGTTGACAGCAGAGCCCAACAACTTTGGTACAAAAATGATCCATTCTGGGGGAAAAAGCTGTCTCCATTATGTTATTAAATGTGAATTGTTGTCGAGTATTTTTAGAGTGAGAAGCAGTAGAAAATGTCCTCATAGTCAACTTTTAGCAAATATTTTATCCAGATGAGAAGCCATATATTGATATTTATATAATGAAATAGAAGGATGGCTATGGAAAATTATTTGAAAGTAGTGGCCCTTTGCCAGTGTATAAAACTGTGGAAATTTCACATACATTTTTAGGCTGGAAGCATCTCTTGAAACATCAGGACAGCTCCAGCCCTGTGCCTTCTCCGTCATGCCTCAGCCCCCACCTTAGCTCAGCCTGCGTAGATCTTGTTGTTCCTTTTCTGGCACCTGTGGTTATCTGGGGTTTTGACCCTGCTATAGTATAGCTAAGTAACATATATTTTATTATTTTTACCTAATACAACCTTTTTTTTTTTTTTGAAGATTTATTTATTTATTTTAGAGAGGGAGGGGTTGGGGCAGAGGGGGAGAGAATCTTAAGTAGGCTCTGTACTGAGCACAGAGCCTGATGTGGGGCTCGATCTCATGACCCTAGATCATGACCCATGAGATCATGACCTGAGCCAAAACCAAGAGTCAGACTCTTAACTGCCTGAGTCACCCAGGTGCCCCTACTGAATACAACCTCTTCAAGGTACCACTTTATAAATCCATATATTTACTTCAGCTTGGCTTAAAAATCAATTTTCTAACTTACGTAAATTTTGTTTTAAACATTGGTAAAATACACATAAAATTTATCATCTTAACCATTTTTCTGAGAGTGCAGTTCAGTGGTATTGAAGTTCATTCACATGTTTGTGCAAGCATCACCACCACCCATCTCCAGAGCTGTTTTCATCTTGCAGAACTGAAACTCTGTACTCAAAACAACGATTTCTCATCTTTCCCTACCCCCAGGCCCTGGCAACCACCGTTCTATTCTCTGTCCCCATGAATTTGACCACTCTTATGTAGTAGAGTCATATAGTATTTGTCCTTTTGTGACAGCCTTATTTCATTTAGCATAATGTTATCAAGGTCCATCCATGTAGCATGAGTCAGAGTTTCCTTCCTTATAAGGCAGAGTAATATTCTTTTATATGTATAAACCACATTTTGCTTATCCATTCATCCATGATGGACACCTGGGTTGTGTTCATCTTCGGCTATTGTGAATAATGCTGCTATGAATATGGGTGTATGAATAGCTCTTCAAGTCCGCGCTTTCACTTCTTTTGGGTATATATCCAGAAGAAGAATTGCTGGAGCATATGGTGATCCTATGTTTAATTTTTAAAGGAGCCATTATCTTGTTTTCCTAGAGGCTGTACCATTTTACATTCCCACTAACAGTGCATAAGAATTCCAGTTTCTCTAGTTCCTTAACTAGAGAACTTAACTATTTTCTGATTTTCTTAAGATTTTATTTATTTACTTATTTGAGAAAGAGAGTGAGTAGGGGGAGGGGCCGAGGGAGAGAGAGAATCTCAAGGAGATGCCTTGCTGAGCTTGGAGCCCAACTCGGGGCTGGATCTTGATACCCTGAGATCATGACCTGAGTCGAAATCAAGAGTTGGATGCTTAACCAACTGAGCCACCCAGGCCCCACTGTTTTTCTTTATTTTTTAATTAACATATAATGTACTGTTTGTTTCAGGGGTACAGGTCTGTGATTCATCAGTCCCCCCTGTTTTTCTTAATATTAGCCACCCCGATGGGTATGAGGTAGTATTTTATCGTGGTTTTGATTTGCATTACCCTAATGATTAATGATATTGCATATGACTTCTTTTTAAAAAGTTTACTGCAGGTGCAAGACACAACCTTTTGCCTTGTCATTGAAAGAAAATTACCTGGCAAGTCAAAAGATCTGGGTTTTAGCCATATCTCTATCCTAATTAGCCATTTGACCTTCAGTTCTATTTAACAAATGTTAATTAGACCTCTGCCATCCAAATAAGACATGAAAACTGTAACTTAGAGGGAAAAGTCAATTGTGAGGTTTTTGAAGGGGGTGTCTGTGATTAAAATCTGAATTTTACATAACTACAATGTCTACTTACTTTGCTTTTACATGTCTTCATTTATGACTTTAATTTTTAAAATTTAGCCTATCTTAATGAAATGATACTGTTCAAGTATCTTCACTGGCATATGCTTACGGAGTATCTCTTTCCTCCTCACAGCAGAGCCTCCTAAAAGGGTGTCTCTTGTCATATCTTTGCTTCCGGCCTTCCCTACTTGCTGCCCTCTAGATCCTGTGTCTCCAAGATCTCTGCAGCCCTCCCAGTAGCCAAAAACCATGGATGCACCTCTGCCTTCCTCAGCCCACTTCTTTGAAGTATTGAGATGGTTGTTCACTCCCTCATTGAAACTTCTCCTTTCAGCTTCCTTGATCCTGGTTCCTTTTCCTCCCTGAGGAAAGGGAGGTCCCCCTGGCCAGTCCTTAGTTTTCATGAAGAGTTCCCTTTTCTCTGTGCTTCCACTAAAAGTCTGTGATCCCTGTAGTTCTGTCTTTAATCCTATTTTCTTTTCACTTTATACACTTGCTTGGGAAGGGGGCAGGTGGTTCTGTCTTCCTCATTTCTATCCCAGACCTTGTTCCTAAACCTGAATATCCAGTCAGGTTGTAGTCTTTCTCAGCTTTGGCAATTTATCAGTCTTTGAGCTGAACACATTCAACATGGACCTCATCTTGCCTTCTGTAAATAACTCTTGCTCTTATTTCCCTGTGTTAATTGGTAGTTCCATTGGATTCCTTGCTGCCCAAGAAACCTTAGACATTTGCCTTTGCCTCACCCCTACCCTCCCAACACATACAATAACAGATTACATAATTCAGCTTCTCCATCAGTCCCCTAATCTGCATCCTAATTGCTATTTCTTTAGTCCAAGTTCTTACCATGATAGGTTGATGCATCTCCTGTGTGTTTCATTAGCATCTCATTCCTTTTTTTTTTTTTTTTTAAGATTTTTTATTTATTTATTTGACAGAGAGAGAGAGAGCACAAGCAGAGGGAGAAGCAGGCTCCCCGCTGAGCAAGGAGCCCAATGTGGGGCTCGATCCCAGGACCCATGAGCCGAAGGCAGACGCTTAACCGACTGAGCCACCCAGGTGCCCCAGCGTTTCATTCTTAACACCTCATAGATCATACTACCTTGTATTGGGACTGCTTTGTTATCTGCCTCTCCTACTGAATTCTGAGTGCCTTGGGAGAATGAATAGTGTATTTTGTTCCTTGAGCCTAGGGGGGAAAAACATATACCTTCATTCCAATTGCACTCCATTTTTTTAAACTCATATAAACATGAGCAGTATGATAGTCCTTTGTTTATGTTATAGATCTAATTCTATAGTAATAGTCATGCAGTTATAACCATTAAAGTCCAAAGATGGAAAAAGAAGTTTTTCTCACCAGCTTAAAAAAATCTGGTGGTGTTCTAATTCAGTGGTGGGCTGAAACCAACATCTGCTTTTAACGTGGCTCTTTATACTCTTAAGCACACTGTTTACTTTCACCTTCAGTGACTCAGATTTTAAACTGTATAAATCAGGGTTGCACGTGCATGGACAAGGAGGTTAGAGCCGCAGTGGGTGACATGGTAGAAAACTTTGAATACCTCGATGATGGATTAGTGTTTTCTTCATAGGGTTTGGATCTTTTTGTAATTCTTTTCTAAATTGCTTCTGTTTATTATTGCTTAAGTTTCATAGGATAGTTAAATCCTGTCCCTTTTTAATTAGCCTTTGTAATTTTCTGTGCTGTTTCCCACCATAATGCACCAATAATTATAATGTCCATGGTGTCTCTTTGGATTTTTTAATTCTTAATTTAGAATTATGACTGACTTACCCGGAAGAGATTTGATCATCCCCAGTTAGGGGTGACAATGTAGTCTGTAGGTATAAGCACAGATTTTGTGGTTAGAGAGAAACTGGTTCAAATCTTCTCACTGCCACATATTAGCAGACAAGATGCTTAATATTTATAATCCTTGATTTCTTCTCGTGTTCATTTTATTTTCTTTAGAGAGAGGGAGAGAGGGAGGGATGGGCTAGGAGGGAGGGATGGGCTAGGAGGGAGAGGGAGAGAGAGAATCTTAAGCAGGCTGAACGTCCAGCGTGGAGCCCGACGCTGGGCTCGATCTCACAACCCTGAGATCATGACCTGAGCTGAAATCAAGAGTCTGAAGCTTAACCAACTGAGCCACCCAGGCACCTGTCTTCTCATATTTAATAGAGTAATTTTACTCACCTCGGTCATGGTTTGAGGATTCAGAAAATTCAGAGACAAAGAGTTCAGTGCTGTGCTTACCCATAGTCACTACACAACAAAAGCTCACAAGTTCTCACCCATAAACAAATTACTCACCTGATTTGGAAATTTAACAAATGTATCCAGTATGTGATTTCTTGAAGAATGATTTTATATGTGGGTGAAATTGAGGTTAACACAGCTCAACTATACAAATGTTAAGAAAACAGATTTTTATATTCTGATAAATACTAAGTTACAGACATATTTGTTGGATGAATGAATGAATTTGAACTGTCATGCTTTCCCTTATGAGAGTAAGCTTTAGTTTGCCATTGATCACAGCCTTAAATGATTGATGATTCTTTATTTAGAAGTGAAAGATGTTGCCAGAGAGAATTTCCAACTCTGTTGCATTGCTTGTAACTTCAATAATGTCCCTGTATTATTTCTCTGAAGCTTGCAGTTTTCAGATGGGTTTAATCTGACATTTTCATAAAAAATGTGTTATGCTTGGGAATGGTCAGTGAATGTGGTGCCAGGCTTGGCCAAACTAGGATTTATGGACATACAGCTTCTTAGAAGTCTCCATTTGGGACATCAGACACATTGTTCTTTTTTTCCCTAAAGACAACATTTGGTAGATTATATTGATCAATACTTTCAAAACTAGTTCCTAACATTTTGATCTTACAGCTACACACTAATTTTCTTGGTGAGATGATCAGTGTAGTCAGGACTGTTGACAGAAATAAATATATCTTTATGGACGATGGCTAAGTTTCAAGTTTTGTCAGGCAGGTACTTCTGGAGACCTAAGAGTAAAAAAGGAAGATCTCTTTAGAATTGTTTCTATTAGTACAGAGCTGGCTTTCATCTCTACAACTGAGATCTTTGATATTAGCATCCATTTAGATATAGAGGGCTAGAAAGTTAAATTTTTTTAGCAGTTTTGTTTTTGCCAAAACACTTCTCACCATCTGAGGCAATAAATATTTAATGATTATTTATTTTATTTGTACCTGTTTTTGCCAAATAGTGAGAAATCCCATTTAGATAAAGACCCCCAAGAATGGAGAGTTCTCCGCATGGGGAATCCTGGGGTGCTTTGATAGGAAGGAGTGGAGAAGGGCTCTGGGCTTATGCAGGATAGTATTTTTTTAAAAGATATTATTTATTTGAGAGAGAGAGAGAGCAAACATGAGCATGGAGGAGGGGCAGAGGGTGAGGGAGAAGTAGTCTCCCTGGCTGAGCAGGGAGCTCAATGAGGGGCTCGATCCCAGGACCCTGTGATCATGACCTGAGCTGAAGGCAGATGCTTAACCCACTGAGCCACCCAGGTGCCCCTTGCAGGATAGGTTTAAGTAAGGACCAGGCGAAGCTGGGACCATCTCTGTACTGGGTGCTGTTCTAAACCTGTTGGGTATCCCAGTAATCTTTGTTCAGGATGCTGGATGAATACAGTGGATTTTGGGGGAACTGGTCTGAAACACATCATTGCTCAAAAGTAGTTGTTTGGAAGCTCTAACATGATCTGGGGGGAAATGTTTTCTGCTGACGTGCAGCTAGACTTCACTGTGTATGTTAATGGTCACACTGTTTTTGGCCAGGATGACTTCTGTTTTCTCAGATGTCCCGAGAAGACTTTTCTTTCTTTCTTTCTCCGGAGCTGCACTGCAGTGTCCAGAACATTTCCTGACATATGGTAGAAATAAAATACACACTTCCTTCCCTTACCACCCCATGTCTGTGGAATGAATAACAACTTTTATTGACGACACACTTGACTGTCTCTAAGCTGTTCCTCCACACAATATGGGGCTCCTTTCAGACAGAAATGGAAATCCCAGTAAATACTTGCAAAAATTTGCATGGCGTTGTTTAGGCTGGGAGGCTATGATAATGTCACTGGTGAATATCAGGAAGGCAGCCTGTCTCAGGGATGGGTGTCTTTTCTGTGAGTGTGATTTTCAGTGAAGCAAAGGACCTCTTTGAAAGGAGGCATAACCTTCCTGTTTTCTTCTTTCCTGAATGGATGCAATAGGCAGTGTAATGTAAAATGTGGTATAGGGTTGGCATTTCCAGCAGTGCTGTGGACCCACTATTATTGACATCTGAATAGCCAGAAAGCTAAAAAAGGAAAAAGCAAATAACAAATGAAAGACCCTTTGATCCTTTACTTCTAGCTGGTCTCCTTCAACTCTTGCTCTGTATGGACAGGTTCTCCACAGCAGCTATTATAATCCTTTAGAAACATACAACAAATCAGATCCATCCTGTGACCAACCTTCACCTCTCCGCCCTCCCTGCTGCCATGGCTTCTCCACTCAGTTAAATTTAAAGTCTTGGGGCACCTGGGTGGCTCAGTTGGTTAAGCACCCGACTCTTGATTTCAGCTCAGGTCATGATCTCAGGGTCCTGGGATGGAGCCCTGCATCAGGCTCCACAGTCAGTGGAGAGTATGCTTCTCTGCCTCTCCCCGCCAAAATAAATAAATAGATCTTAAAAAAAAAAAATCTAAAGTCTTTTCTAGCCCCAGGTCCCTCTTTGATGTCATCTCTTCCTACTGTTTGCTAGATCATGTAGTCTGGCTATATTGACCTCTTTGCTATTCCTAGGATACAGGGAGCATGCTTCTGGCTGTGGGGCTTTGCATGGACTCTTCCCTCTGTCTAGAATCCTCTTCCCCAAATAGCCAGGTTTTTCCTTCTTGTCACTTAGGTGTCTGCTCCTATGTTACCACTTCCTCTGTGAAATTACTCCATCTGCCACTCCACACATATATACCCTTAGAGGAGCATAAGCTTCAAGGGAGCAGGTCCCCTGTCTGATCTGGCCACTGAATTGATGAGTAAATAAGAGGTCAAGTCAGACTTGGAAAGCTGATCCTGGGAGTTAATTCAAAAGACAAAGCTGGGGGCATTACATTGCCTGATTTCAAGCTATATTACAAAGCTATGATCACCAAGACAGCATGGTACTGGCACAAAAACAGACATACAGACCAATGGAACAGAATAGAGAACCCAGATATGGACCTTCAACTCTATGGTCAAATAATCTTTGACAAAGCAGGAAAAAACATGCAATGGAAAAAAGACAGTCTCTTCAGTAAATGGTGCTGGGAAAATTGGACAGCCACATGCAGAACAATGAAACTCGACCATTTTCTAACACTATTCACAAAGATAAACTCAAAGTGGATGAAAGACCTCCATGTGAGACTGGAATCCATCAAAATCCTAGAGCAGAACATAGGCAGTAACCTCTTTGACATCGGCCACAGCAACTTCTTTCAAGATACATCTCCAAAAGCTAGTGAAACAAAAGCAAAAATGAACTTTTGGGACTTTATCAAGATCAAAAGCTTCTGCACAGCAAAGGAAACAGTCAACAAAACAAAGAGGCAACCCACAGAATGGGAGAAGATATTTGCAAATGACACTACAGATAAAGGGCTGGTATCCAAGATCTATAAAGAACTTCTCAAACTCAACACCCAAAAAAACAAATAATCAAGTCAAAAAGTGGGCAGAAGATAGGAAAAGACACTTCTCTGAAGAAGACATACAAATGGCCAACAGACACATGAGAAAATGTTCATCATCATTAGCCATCAGGGAAATCCAAACCAAAACCACATTGAGACACCACCTTACACCAGTTAGAATGGCAAAAATGGACAGGGAAAGAAACAACAAATGTTGGAGAGGTTGTGGAGAAAGGGGAACCCTCTTACACTGTTGGTGGGAATGCAAGCTGGTATAGCCACTTTGGAAAACAGTGTGGAGGTGCCTCAAAAATTTAAAAATAGAGCTACCCTATGACCCAGCAATTGCACTCCTGGGTATTTACCCCAAAGACACAGATGTAGTGAAAAGAAGGGCCATATGCACCCCAGTGTTCATAGCAGCAGTGTCTGCAATAGCCAAACTGGAAAGAGCCGAGATGCCCTTCAACAGATGAATGGATAAAGAAGATGTGGTCCATATCTACAATGGAATATTACTCAGCCATCAGAAAGGATGAATACCCAACTTTTACATCCACATGGATGGGACTGGAGGAGATTATGCTAAGTGAAATAAGTCAAGCAGAGAAAGTCAATTACCATATGGTTTCACTTATTTGTGGAACATAAGGAATAGCATGGAGGACATTAGGAGAAGGAAGGGAAAAATGGGGGGGGGGGAATTGGAGGGAGAGATGAACCATGAGAGACTGTGGACCCTGGGAAACAAACAGGGTTTTAGAGGGGAGGGGGGTGGGGGGGTGGGTTAGCCTGGTGATGGGTATTAAGGAGGGCACGTACTGCATGGAGCACTGGGTGTTATACGCAAACAATGGATCGTGGATCACCACATCAAAAACCAATGATGTATTGTATGGTGACTAACATAATAAAATTAAAAAAAAAAAAAAAAAGGAATGTTAAGAATTTGTGATAGATCAGACCAGATTCAACCTTATCTCCCATACATTCTGCATCTGCAACAGTGGTATATATTAACTAGGATGACCAGGTAGCATTCCAAAGAAAAGTCATTTTGTTTGTGGGAACATCACCATTGAAAGGATACGTGTGGTCTTTTCTGCATATTGACCTTTCCTTGTGCTCCAGGGTCATGAGGGTTTCTAATCCCTGTGTGTTTTTCATGAAGTCAGAGCTAAAGCGAGGCTTCCGTTGACCAGATTTCTCTAACCTTGCACTATTGTAAGTGGATTTATTTTAATGTTGTGACTTTAATTTTCTGCTTTTAATTATGAGTGACTTCTTTCTCAGAGGAGATGTAAATCTTTTTCTCCTGCCTCTGCCCCATCACCTGGGTCCACAGAAAGGCACCTGTGTCTACTTTTGAAAATGCAAATGACTTGAATGGTTTGGAGGAAGCAAAAGGAAACAGTGCATAATGTTGTGTGTAAATGTTAGAGTAAACTTGAGGCACATGAGATCATTTGTTGAAATTAATACTTAATGGATTTCCCTAGAGAAACTCCCTTTAACAGAGGTGACAGCAGTATTTACCAAAACACTGTTTGTGTCACACTTCCTTTTTTTTTTTTAAACAAGCATCTTGTGCATTTAACCTTGTCTGGTTTGTTTTATGTTCATTACCTGATCCTTTTTTTCTGAAAGAAGAGACACAGTTCCAAGAATAGCCTTTGCCTAAAGGGGAAAAGCAAATTCTTTTCTTAGTATTGTAGGGCTTTTTTTTTTTCCAGCAGATTAAAGGATTTAATTGTTCAGGTGCTCTAGAAATGTTCTCTCCATGTTCTTTTGATCATACAGCCTATGAGCAGATACTTTTTGAGCAGACACACCTAATCTAAGTTTACATATTTGCTTATAAATTATGTACATGTACTGTGTACTGATATTACATGTATTATTAAATACTCACCAAAATAGAAATTAAACGGACACATTAGATCGGTCTGATTTGAAGTTCTGATATTTTCTTTGCCTGTCCCAGGGTTGTCCTGGACACTCCCTGCGGCATGGTCAGTCAACCCTGGCAGACTCCCCTCCCCACCACCACAGCCTAGAGCACCTCATGGGGTTTGCCGGATCTCAGTAGAAATGCAGCATGAAAAGATGTCCAAAATCTGCATAGGGAGGCTGGAAGGAGAATAATTTGCTGAAGGTTCCGAGATAAGCTCATTGAACTCTTAATTCTTCATCTTCGGAGGGAACACGGGAAAGGGGGGTGGTCGGGAAGCAGAAGCTGATGTTGTACGAACACTTATGAAGCTATTTTGTCTCTCCCCTTCAGTGCGAGTCTTGATATGTTTCATTATGGGGGTGTGACTCAAACACTGTTTAGGTTCTTATGCAACATACAATGCTCCCTTTCTAAGATCTTTAATTCTGAATTCCAACAAAGAAACCTGGCCTAAGATTTTCATAGAAGGGATGGTATAATTGTGCTGCTGTTACTTCTCCTTTGAAGCCTGGATGGCCCTGTGGTTGAAGTTCTTGCTGGAAGATGATTTTGTAAAGGGTGTTGCTTTTGGAGAGTCACGATTACTTGTAAAGGCTTACTCAAGTCTCTGCTATAGAAAAGAGTGTATCTGTCCTGATTTGGTCACTCATAGCAGTATTGCCATTTATCCTTTGTGACTGGGCGGAACCATAGATGATGCTAATCTAGCCCTAATGCACCATAATGCCTTCCTCACTGCTACATAATTGCTCTTTCCAGATTCCATGCATTTGGTGAGGAGCCTCCTGACCTCCCTGTTCTTTTATCTTTCTAAACCCTACTCTTCCCCTTTGGCTAGTCACCAGCTAGGTCATTTTGCTTTAAACACAAGAATACATGAAAAGATTCTACCTCCACGTTTAACACTGTTCTTCTGTGAATCCAGCTTCACAGAAGCTGACCATATTGACATATTGACCGTCTCTGTTTATTTTACTCAGAATCTTGATGTATCCCTCCTGGGGATTCTGGCCCCTGAGCATCTCTGTAGAGAGGATAAATCTGTGCAAAATTCCTCAACTCTGAATCCAACAGGACTTCTCCAGTGTGGTGTATTCAGTTCCAGAATGCTCTCCCATCTCTTTGCCATTCCTTGCCCAGGCTGTGGTCCAGCCCCTGAGACCAGGCCCACTCAGCATGCCTGCTCTTCAGCTGTGGATACCATTTCTTGATCACAGGGCATGGACATGAGCATTGAGCAAGGGCATTGATCCCTCATGGATAAGCTGGCATGCTCTGCAGAGCGACAGCACCAAGCCTCCTCCTCCTCCTGGCCTCCCATCTCTCATCACAGATAGGATGGCAGGACCTGCAGGTGGTGACCAGATAGTGGGGTTCCAAATGCCACATTAAGGACTTTCAATTTTTTCCTGCAGACAGTACAGGACCCATTCAGGGGGATCACATCTCTGCTTTGGCAGTACCATTGCTCTGGTGGGCTGGAAGAGAGATTGCAGAAGAGAGAAGGTTGAGAGAAGAGTCAAGAGGCTCCGAGTAAGCTCTCAGCTCCCCTCAGTACCCTGTATCTCATTCCAATTTCAAAATGGTAATTTGATTGACTACTTCACCTCTTGAGTAGTGGAGCAACCTGGCAGAGTGGGAAGCACATAAGGCAGTTGTGAGTTTTAATGACAGTTCTGCTACCAAAAACCAGCTGATGACCTGGGGCAAATTCATTTTAGTTCCTTAATCTGTAGAGAGTTTTTTGTTATTTCATCATCCCTGCAGGACCTTATGAGCATTATATAAATTAAATTTGTGACCTGTAACTCAGTATGAGGGACATAGTACATGCTCAGGGAATTTTATTCCTTGTTTACTTACTGTCACCCCACCCCTATGAAATATTTGCACTGAGGTCTGACTTTGTGACATCCAAGCTTATGAAGGTGATTCTTCCAGTATTCCAAATAGTGTCTCTGCTAATGGATGTAGATCATCATGTTGGGTGGATCATGTTAATAAAATAGTTTTTCTAATTGTATATGAGGCTGTCAAATAAAATTCCTGCTTGACTAGTATTTCTGTCCTTCTGGAATGAATTCATACCATAGTTTAAAACTAGTGATAAGTTTGTTTCCCATTATATGCAACTTTGGCTGGGACATCCTATTTTAACCAGTGTGGTCAATGTGAGGTTGCATTTATTGGAAATTATATTTATTTCAGGACTTTTGAAAAACATTATAATGATGTTATGTTATATACATTTCTTGTATATCCCAATTAATCTGATTAGGCAACTAATTACTTTTGGGAAACATAAGTCAGTGTTTTATTTCCTTCCCCTCTAATTATTGTCATTATACATTTTATTCAAGCAATATAATCTATATTCTTTTATTCAGAGTAATTTTGCTTATTTTAAAAGTTAAAAAAGTAAATTATACTTAAAAGGCTTTTAATTGCAGTCACATAAATAATTATAGTGTTATTAAGGACCAGGAAGTGAAACTTTGTAATATTTTTATTGTACAATTATCATTAAATACTTTATTCCAGGGTACCCTTTAATATGTATATTTGCTGAGCTTCATTTGAAAAGAATTGCTGGAAAATCGTAGTTTTAATTAGTGTGTCTAGTGTGTGTGTGCCTGTGTGTGTGTGTGTTTCCTGATCTGTCTTTCCACAATTTGTAACATGAACTATTCTTTTGGGTGATCACTAGGAAACTGCTGGAAACATACTGGCCTAGCATCACTTATTAAGATCAATGGTCTCTAAACTCTTAATTTGAACTTTAATTGTGAATACAAATGACTGCAAGATTTTTTTTTTTAAAGATTTTATTTATTTATTTGAGAGAGAGAGAATGAGAGAGAAAGAACACATGAGAGGGGTTAGGGTCAGAGGGAGAAGCAGACTCTCCGCCAAGCAGGGAGCCCGATGCGGGACTCGATCCAGGGACCCCAGGATCATGACCTGAGCCGAAGGCAGTCGCTCAACCAACTGAGCCACCCAGGCGCCCATGACCGCAAGATTTATGGGAGTCATAGCTTCAGTGTTTATGTGTCCGAGTTAGTATGCATTTAAAATATTTATTGCTCCTCAAAGCATATTTTGTTTATTTTTAAAAGATTTTATTTATTTGAGAGAGAGCATGCACATGGTAGCAGGAGGTGGGGAGGGGAAGAAGGAGAGGGACTCTCAAGCAGACTCCCCACTGAGCACGGAGCCCAGAGCCCGGTGGGGGGCTCAAGCTCAGGATCATGAGATCATGACCTGAGCCAAAATCAAGAGTTGGATGCTTAACTGACTGAGCCACCCAGGCACCCCACATATCATTATTTTAGTTGCAAAATGAATTGGGCATAAGGTTCCTTTATGGAAGAAAAATTCTGGATTATTATTTCATCTTTATAGTGCAAAATAGACTCGCAACATAAATCTTTGTGACCATAAACCTGTTTATGTGCTTGGATTTCTGGCCAAATTCTGACTGGACAAAATGTCCATCAAAAGAGATACAGAATTACCTGTTGTTATTCACAGTAGTTATGCTTCATAAAGTCACCAGGAACATTGAAGGAGTGCTCCTAAAGGAAATACAGAGTTAGGTTCCTGCGAACCTCTGGTCACCTTTTTGTCACCCTATTAATAAATAACCTTGTTTTATGTGCATTTCTGTTCAAAGGCACCTTTATTTAACATATATCGCTGGTTCTTTAACATGGAACTCACAACCAACAGCACCATAACTCATGCCTGAGCAAAGCTTATCTAGCATGCGTATTTTCTCCATAACACACATCACAGCCTTCTTGCATCTGGAATACTAGATAGCGCTTCAGCGCTGTGTGTCAGAGCCATTTTAAACAGCAAAATTAATGAGAAAAAGCAAAGAAACCGCAAAAAAAAAGTGGCATTAGATCTCGAGAAGGACACTTGTTTACAGTATAAGAGCTGAAACAAGGAGGCTGAGCATTGTTCTGTTCAACCTCAGCTGGGAACTTGCACATGGAGCCACTCAGATTTGTTGCCACTTTGCACGTGTTTGTGAATGACCACGAAAGTACTGCTGGGGTTGCAAATAAATTTTTGTGAGTAGGCAGATTCACACATGCGGGTTATGCAAATAATGAAGATTGATGGTAGTTAGAAGAAAGTAATTTTGGGGCGCCTGGGTGGCTCAGTTAGTTAAGCAACTGCCTTTGGCTCGGGGCATGATCCTGGAGTCTCTGGATCGAGTCCCGCATTGGGCTCCCCGCTCAGCAGAGAGTCTGTTTCTCCCTCTGACCCTTCCCCCTCTCATGCTCTCTCTTTCTCTCATTCTCTCTCTCTCAAATAAATAAATTCTTAAAAAAAAAAAAAAAGAAAGTAATTTTGAGGGCATGTATGCCTTGAGTTGCCATTTAAGCAGTTAAACCATTCCTTCTCAAGAGCTGAATATGGGAGAAGTGACAATAGATCCAAGCTCTCCTACCTGGAAGGGCTGGATCCTCTGTCCTGGTGCTAACACTTGAGACCTCTTTTAGGTCACAGTCCCTGCTTCTACTTGCACAAGTATGTCACCTTTGCCACCTCTCTATGATTCTGCAGTTAGCTTCCCTATCCTGTCACATGCTCTGAGTTGGGAGACATTACAAGAAAGCAATGCTTAAGAAAGCAGCTTGTGTGGGGCGCCTGGGTGGCTCAGTCGTTAAGCGTCTGCCTTCGGCTCAGGTCATGATCCCAGGGTCCTGGGATCGAGCCCCACATCGGGCTCCCTGCTCTGCGGGAAGCCTGCTTCTCCCTCTCCCACTCCCCCTGCTTGTGTTCCTGCTCTCGCTATGTCTGGTCTCTGTCAAATAAATAAATAAAATCTTTAAAAAAAAAAAAAAGAAAGCAGTCTGTGGATTCATGTGGCCTGGGTTCAAATCCTGGCTCTACTACTTACTAGCTACCTGCCCTTGGGCATGCTATTCAAACTCTTGGTATTGCTTTCTCATCTATCCAATGGCTATAACACCATTGCCTCTCTTGTGTTCGTAATTGATGAGAAAATACGCATTTCAGGTATGTCAGGTGTTTAAGACAGGTAGCTCATTAGCCCTCAAATATGAGCTATTAATCTACTCAGTTATCCCTACTCAACTTTCCTTTCTGTTTTTCTTAAGGATTTGATTATGCATCACCAACAAAACCAAAACCAAAAATAAAATTAAGGAAAAGAAGGGCACCTGGGTGGCTCAGTCAGTTAAGCATCAGACTCGATTTTGGCTCAGGTCATGATTTCATAGTTGTGGGATTGAGCCCCATGTAGGGCTCCACACTCAGCATGGAGTCTGTTTGGGATTTTCTCTCCTTCTACCTCTGCCCTTCCCCTCGCTCACACATGCTCTCTTTCTCTCTCTTTCAAAGTAAGTAAATAAAATTTAAAAAAAATTAAGGAGAAGATTTAAAGTGAAAGATACTCAAATATGAAAAGGTGAAGCAGAGATGATGTTAGAAACAACTATTAGGTTAGGGAGAGAGAAACTCTCAAATTGGCCCTGAGTTGTGGCCAGTTTTTAAAAAAGAAAGTCCTGAGCCTCACTGTTTTTTTGGATAAAAGCAATTGTTCAGGAAGTGCACAGCTAATTTTAGAACGGAACAATTTTTTTCTCGGTTCTTCTTGGGGCACCTTGCTGTTCAGATGCCTGTTATACTGATTTGTTGTGTGTGTGGTGTGTGTGTGTGTGTCCTTCGCCCTGGAGTCTTGGAGATTGGATGTTAACTCACTGAACTTTGGGTCTTCAGGCCTAGTGTCCAGACACTGATTCCGCTGAGAATTCCCTCCGTCTGATAAAGTGATTGCCAAAACACTTTTTCCTCTTCCTCCAATTTTATCATGGATCCCAGAGACACAACTCAAAGAAATGCAGAGTCAACATGTTAGATAAGCTTTGCTCAGGCATGAGTTATGGTGCAGTTGGTTGTGAGTTCCATGTTAATGAACCAGCGATATATGTTAAATAAAGGTGCCTTTGAACAGAAATGCACATAAAACAAGGTTATTTATTAATAGGGTGACAAAAAGGTGACCAGAGTTTCGCAGAGAAAGCATTGAGTGTTGTATCAAGATAATGAAGGCATCAGAGAGGCAGATAAAGGAATCAAGTGGCTTTTGCAAGGCATTGTGACAGGCCCTAAAGCCATAGTCTCCATGCTTTTGGGCCATGCCCCTCTTTCAGCGAATAGTTTGAAACACATACACCACGTGTATGCATTTATTTACCTGTAGATTCCATATACTTAGTTCAGAACTATTGTAATACGTACATTATAATTTGCATTTAAAGAGATGTTGAAAAGGAAGGATAATTGTCCTAAAAGTAGAGTGTCGTGATAGCTGCATAACTCAGAAAGTTGACTAAATATTAGTCAATGAGCCACGTAAAATGTGTACATTTTATTGTATATAAATTATGCCTTCAAAGTAGTTTAAAAAGGAAAGGATGACAAGAAGAGGAAATTAGCAGTTATCATAAGTATAAAAAAGCTGTTGCTGTCATCCAATGTATTAATAAATCCTCATTTTGACTAAGAGTAATCTGATCAGACATGCCATGATTAACATTTTTAATGACTTCGTTGTTTGATTTTTACAGAAATCTCATTCTCGGAGTATAATTACTACTCTTTGATACTTTTGCTTATGCTTTGTTATAGCAATTTCAGTCCACAGTTTCTTGGCAAGAATGTTTTTCAGTGACTAGGTAACATCTGTAAATCTCTTTAGCCAGGTGTGCAGGTGTGCACACGCACACTTTACAGTCTGTCCGTATGCCGCACGCCGGATGATTGCAAGAGCATATGGCCCGCCAGGCCCCTCTCTGTATGGTGAAACCTGCATTTTTCCCTCAGAGCAGCTCCCAGTGGCTTGTGATTGGCTGATCTATGGATTAGGTTTCTTCTTGGCTTTCGATTTCTTCATTACCACCTTTCCCTGGGGATTGCCTGCATGTGTTTTTTAAATGGGTGAATTTGTTTTTATAATTTCTTCCCTGTCTCCCCTAGGATTTATGCTCTCCGATGTCCAATGTCCAGGACATTGTTTTGTTCATTGGGGCATGCCCAGCACATTGACTGATTCTTGGCACAAAATCTTGGCTCAATAAATATTGTCCAACAAGCAAATCAACCTATGTCCTAAATTTTAGCAATAATGAATTTTTCTCAATTTTAAGGTAAAGATAAATACCCGTACAAGTTCTGTTATTCAGTTCCTGCCTACACCGAGGTACTCACTTTGGAGACCACTGCCTTTTGGTGCAGTGGGTGGAACGTGAATGGTGTAGAGGGGAGTTGGAAAGTGTGGAGGCAAGGTGACAGAGTGTGTGTTTCGCCAAGAGACCAGACTTCCTCTTTGGGCATCTGATATTTGGGACAGACCCACCTTACCACTCTTCCCTTATAAAAGTAAAGGAAGGAAAGAATCTAATCAGAAAACAGAAGAGGTAAATGTAATACCTTTCCAAAACAGTGTAAGGCATTTTGGAAATACTGTGCAAAAGGCAGCTGCTGGTGATGTTTGAGGGATTTGTAAGATTTGAAGGGTGGCATTGCGACATACGACTTTTCCACATTGGCAGGACGGGCAAGGACCAGGAAATACAGGTGAATTACATCATTTCGGTTTGTTTTGCAGAACTGCTTTGTAACTTGATTGAAATCCAGTTTTTTTTTTTTTCCTTTTTTTCCAAGATTAGGTTTCTTGAGATATAATTTACATACTAGAGTTTACTTGTTTAGGTATATGGTTGTCTGAATTTGAGACACAGAGACATGGGACCATAATCATGATATAAGAGGTTTCTATCACTGCTCCCCCCCCCCCGCCAAAGTTCCCTTGTCCTTTCTGTATCCCATCCCGCTATCCCTAGCAACCACTGATCTTATTTCTGTCCTTACAGTTTTCCCTTCTCCAGAATGTCGTAAGGGATGATGTTATACAGTATATAGCCTTCTGCATTTGGCTTCAGGAACATACTGCTTTTATATTCATCCATGAAATTTTGTGTATTCATTCCTTTTTATTTCTGAGCAGTTTGCCATTGCATGCACACATGCTTTGTCTTTCAAATCCATTCACTAGTTAGTGGAAAGTGGGATGTTTTAAGCTTTTGATTTTGAATAAAGTTTCCAGAAACACTTATGTACAGGTCATCATAGGCAAATCCATTTGAATTTCTCTTGAGTAAATACCACTAAGTGAGATTTCTGAGCCATGTGGTAATTGCAATTTTAATTGTATGAGAAACCATCAAATGGTTTTCCTAACTGTCTGTGCCACTTTGCATTCCTTCCAGCAATTTATGAGAGTTCCAGTTGCTCTGCATCCTTGCCAGCACTTTGTGTTGTCAGGTTTTTGCATGTGCTTGTTTGTTTTTAGTCATTCTAGAAGATAGGTGGTCTTAATTTTCCTTTGCTGTCATTACTTTTTTCCTCGAGGGAACCTCCCCACCTTGCTTTTTCCCTTCACTGGCTCCATTTGGATAGACAGATTGACGCCTCATTAAATACTGCCACCACCAGTTCTGTTGCCTTCTCTTCATCGTATATGTTACACCTGCTTTGCTCTTAACTGAATTCTTATCATTAGATTATAAACTTCTTATAGTCAGGTTTATGCTACTCTGATAAGAACCAGTAGATACTCAGGTAGCCCTTTTTTAAAAAATTATTTTTAACTTAATTTAATTATTTATTTGAAAGAGAGAGTGAACAGGAGCAGGGGTAGAGGGAGAAGCAGACTCCCTGCTGAGCAGGGAGCCTGACGCGGGGCTTGATTCCAAGACCCTGAGATCATGACCTGAGCTGAAGTCAGACGTTTAACTGACTGAGCCACCCAGGTGCCCCTCATGAAGCCCTTCTATATTGATTTTTTAGGGGATAAGAAAACATAGAATCAGCCCTGAAAAAATCATTATTAAAAAAAAAACTCTTTATATCTTTTTTGTATATAAGATATTATCAGTAGATTTTTTAGGAATTTAAGAAAAGCATGTTTGCCAGATTTCCAGTCCTGAATTGAGGATCAAATGGTGGAACACTGTTATTAATATTATTGTTTAAGCTAATAGTATAAAGACTTTTTAATTGCTCCAGCTACATTACTATGTCTTCTTCACTTAGGATCAAGTGCTATTTCAGAAGCGCCCATTGAAATGTCCTCTATTGAAGCAATTAAGCTTGGTTGGGCTTGGTTTCAAATTCTGCCAATTTTCAAGCTCTCTGCAAATTCAGCTGTAAGCATAATTAACGTTTTAGACACATAATAATATAGATTTATCCCTGCAACTTTGGTTATCTTGAGTCACATCTTTTCACAGATTGCAATATGAAGACTTAGGCTTGGTTTCAAATTCTGCTAATTTTCAAGCTCTGATCAAATTCATTTGTAAGCATAATTGATATCAAAGGCAGAGAATAATACAGATTTATGCCTACAACTTTGAGAATATTGAGTCATATCTTCTTCAATGACTGTCTTATAAAGACTTATTAAAAACTGATGTCTCAGTATTAATTTTCAGTGTTGATATAAGCAGTCTCATGGGGATATAATAGCTTTAAAAGGACAGAATTGATCAGACTCACATGCATATGATTATGCATCACTGTAGACAGTTTCCTAGTAGTACTTGTTAGTTTTTCCTCAAGCACAATTTAATATACCTAGCATTCAGAAGAAAATCTTCTCACCTGAGTATTTTGCACAGAGTCCATTATACCCTCAGGTCTACAGGCCATTGTTTTATTAATCCAGGGTCTCTCAAGGCCCACCTCTGAACCTGAAGAATATTATGTTGTTCTCTGGCCTGGACGATTGTGTTCCAACAGTGATATTTGACAGTAATAACTGTTTTAGAATTTGAAACAAGGGATGGTGTCTACAACAAATGGTTTCAATGGAGAAAATAGTCATCTTTAAAGTGTTTCATTCATCTTTTTTTTTTTTTTTTACGTGGATGGAACTGGAGGGTTTTTAAAAAAATTTAATGCATCCATCCATCTTATGAATTTTGTTCCAGTGGCCCGTTTTCAGCTAGCAGGATAAAACACAGGAGGGAGAGCAAGGTGGTGGAGTGGGCAAGAATGGCACAGCGGTTCTAGCTAGTGGACGTAGTGTCCCTGTTGGGGGACCTTTGAAAATGTGTATGTTTTTGAGGGTCACAGTGACAAGGGGCATTGCTGGCATATGGGAGGTAGAGGCTGGGGTTGGTAACTATCATCCTGTAGTGCATAGGACAGTCCCATACAACAAAGCATTGTCTTGCTCTAAATGCCAGTAGGGCCTCCTGTTGAGCAATGCTGAGATAAGCCTGGCTTTCAGTTTGCAGCTTTGTGAACCTGAAAAAGTTGCATTTTCCTCGTCGGTAAAGTTGGAATGAAAGTATGTATTTATAAGATCATTCTGAGCACTGCTGACGATGTACGTAAAACAGTGAACACAGGACCAGATATGTGGTAGGAACTAGTAAAGAATCATTGGCATCCTTTTTAACCCTCCAGTGGCTTCTCAACCCACTCCGAGTAAAACTCAGGGTCCTCACCGTGGCACACAAGGACCTGCCTGATCTGGCATCCTGCTCCCCTCCGAACTCCTTTCCTACCAGTCGCACCCCTGGCTCTGCTCCAGTCACCCTGGCCTTCTTCCTGTTTCTCAGTCTTCCCGAGAGATCTGCCCTGCTCTGGACCCTCTGCACTTGGCCTGTCTTCTGCGTGGAAGGTGCTTCCCCTGCATGCATCCACTTGGCTCTCTCTCTTACTGCTTCTGTTCTCTCTGCTCACCTTATCGGATGGGGGCTCTCCTGATGCATGATGTAAAGATGGCAGCCTGGTTGTCTGCAGCCACCCCTTCCCCTCAGCTCTTGCTCTTTTTGCCATCCCCCAACATATTCCATATATTTTTGCTTGTTGTCTGTCTCTTCCAAGTAGAACCTAAGTTTCATGAAAGCAAGGACTCTGTGTTGTTCACTGATGTATCCTCAGGTTCTGTAATACCACAAGTGCATAGATGTCAGCTAATATTTATTGAATAAATGAATTAGTAAAAATAGCAAAGGAAAAGGGTACATTGTGGTTGACAATGCTCGGTGTGTACAAACGCTGTTTGTGTTTATCATGAAGTTATACTTTCTGCTAGTTCAGTTGTTTTTAATCCAGATGATGGAATTGTTTACTAGAATCTTACTATCTAAACAATTTTGACAGACATTACAAGAGATAGTGGATGGCTGGTTGTCTAAGAATCGTATTTCTTTATTCTCCTCCATCACTTTTAATTGAGGAAAGCATGAAACGTTTATTTTTATGTAAGATGGCCTTAAGGGTATTATGATGTGATTTTCTTTGAGTATATATTTTTAAATTGCTTGCAAATATGTAGAAGTCATCAGTAAAATTGCACATAGCATATTAGAATTGTTGAGTTGTCCTGTCTTCTTGGAGGAGGTGTGATTGTTCTTTGGAGAGACAATTGGTGTTTGCTGCTTCTGTTGACATAGGCTTGGCTTGGGCTTGGGGAGTGCTTTGAAAGTTTCTGTTATAAAATAAACTACTGGCTTGGTGTTTTGAAAGTAGGGCAATGATAAACTGTGTGTGATGTTTATTTATTTATTAAAGATTTTATTTATTGATTTGAGAGAGAATGAGAGAGAGCACACGAAAGGGGGGAGGGTCAGAGGGAGAAGCAGACTCCCTGCCGAGCAGGGAGCCCCATGCCGGACTCCATCCAGGGACTCCAGGATCATGACCTGAGCCGAAGGCAGTTGCTTAACCAACTGAGCCACCCAGGCGCCCTGTGTGATGTTTATTTAAAAGCTAGGTATTTGTGTGTAAAAGTTTCTTTTGCTTTTGATAGGTACAGCCATATTTCTGAAAGCTTTCACTTTGTATTCTGAAATATTTATATTGATTCGGTGACTGACAGCTATACACGGCGTGTTAAACACCTTCTGTTTCACACCAGAAATGGCGTAGGAGGATGTGTCGAAGGCTTCTTTTGTTCTAAATTAATGTCTGTCTTTGGGCTTAACTTTCAGTCACATTTTTATATCCTAAGATGGCTTCTACAATATGCCATTTACTCAAGAGGGATTCAGTTTTTACTGGAAATTAACATCTTCCCCTAATTCTATCCCTCTGCCAGTAAAGGTCTAAAGATACTTCACGTGTTCCGCTTCTGCAAGTAATTCCTAGATGTAGAAACCTTTAAATGTGATAATAATGTTAGGCAGGACATTTGAGGTTTGGCAGTTGTTTTGCAATGTAGATGCTGGGTAAGAGATCAGTGTTTGTGGTTTAATAGGAGGACATTAAACTCAAGTGTGTGAAGAAGTAAATTACTTTCTCTTACACTTGGTGCATGTTGTTAAGACTATGCAATTGTTTGTTGAACAATGCTTGATTTTCAAAATTTGGGTCTGTAGTTCCGTGGCAGATAAGAAATATTCTGATAAGGGCATCAAGAAAATTGTGTGTGTATGTGTGTTTATGGGTGTGTGTGTGTGTGTACACACACACACACACGTATGCACCGGCAAGTGGTGGGGAGCAATTTTGTCAAGAGATAATTATTGACTGAATACTGTAGCCAGAGAAGCACGTACCTTTAGCAAGAGTATTACGTCCATCTACCTCTAACCATGATCAAGTGTTCTCAGCTTGACCTACATCCTTCTTCCCCTTCAGCCTAATTTTATCTGTTGCCTTCAATTTTTCCTTTCCTACACCCTTCAGAAGTTACCCCAGTCAGGCTTTCTTTCCCCTCCTGCCCCCACAACAAGTCATACCAAGATTACCAATAAGCTCCATTGCGCCACATGGATGCTTTCAGGATTGGTGTTATCTGCAAGCAGCTCTTGATGCTCTTGACCACTTCCTCTATAAAATACCCTTCCTTTGTCTGCTTTGTTTTGGTTTCTAGTTGTCATAAGGTGACACCGTACTTTTTCATCCTCTTTGGCTATATCATATTAATGTCCTTTGCAAGTTTGTCCTGCTCTAACAGATTGTTCAGTGCTGGAGTTCATTAAGGCTCATGCCATCTTTCCATTTCATACTCTTCTTGGCAAGGTCGTCCATTACTATGCCTGCAGTGACCATAATATGAATGCCAATCTCTGCAAACTCTTGTCTCTAGACCTGATCTCTCAGCTCCACAGTCATGTACTCAGCTACCAAATGGCTTCTCCAGTTGAACTTCTGAAACAAAGAGAAACCAAGACTGATCCCACAATATGCATTTGTGAGTGAATAGCTCTAGTATTTTTTTAATTGGGCTGGACTCAATCCTGACATCCTCCTTCCTCTCATTCCTTTTATTGAGTCCTTTTAATTTAATATCATTACTGTTGCTCAGTACCTCCCTTCTTTTCTTTACTGATTAAACAATAAAACAGAAGAATCAGAAAAATATAGGTCTAAGCAACACAATCAACTTCAAATAATTGACATATAGAGAACCCAAGAACTGCAGATTGATTGTAAGTTGAGCCATAAATAAAGCCTCCATTTGCAGAGGAATGAAAACATGAATTTTCTATTCTGACTTAATTCTTAGGAATTAAGCTAAAAGTGAATAACATGAAGATAACCAGATAATCCCATTTCTTTTTTAGAATGAAGTACTGTACCTCTAAAAACAAACAAACAAAAATAACAACAACAACAAAAACTATCCTATAGAAGAATTTAAGATGGAAATTAGGAAGTATTTTATTTTATTTTTTTTAAAGATTTTATTAGAGAGAGCACATGAGAGGGGGGAGGGTCAGAGGGAGAAGCAGACTCCCTGCTGAGCAGGGAGCCCGATGTGGGACTCGATCCCAGGACTCCAGGATCATGACCTGAGCCCAAGGCAGTCGCTTAACCAACCGAGCCACCCAGGCGCCCAGGAAGTATTTTAAATGGTAATGAAAATATGACACACCAAAACTTGTTTGATGCAACTCACTCAGTGCTTAGAGGGAAATTGTAGCATTAAATGGATAAATAAAAGAATAGTACAGTCCAGAAATCAGTATCTAATTTTCTATGTCAAGAATTAAAAAAAAAAAAAAAAAACAGCACATCAGACCCAAAGGGTACAGAAAGAATGAAGGAGTAAAAATAAGAAGAGGAATCAATAAGTAAAATCTACAAAGAAAAGTTTGCTTTAGAAAAGTTAGTAAACTAATAAACCCTTTGCAAGACTGATCAGGAAAAACAATATAGAATATATTACCAATATCCTGTTACCTATTGAATTTGAAGCCCCATTCAGTGCAGAAAGGAAAAAGAATAGGTATTTTCGAAAAGACGAAACAAAATTGTCATCATGTGAAAATAATTTAGTGGTCTACATTGAAAACCAGAATTATAATTTATGGACAAATTATTATAATTAATAAATGACCTCAAAAAGATGGTAGGAATTAGAAGCCATATATAAAAGTCAATTGTTTTCCTCTATACTAGCTACTGAAAACTAAAATATAATACAAATATCAGTAACTGCAAAACTATGAAGTACCTAGAAATTAATTTGACAAAATATGTGCAAGTTGCCTATTATGCGAATTTATATATATGTAACTGATGATCAATTAAAGACTGTTAAGAGTTATAGATACTGTATGATTCAGTGATCATGCTACTTGGTATTTATGCAAATCAGCTGAAAATTTATGTTTGCACAAAAATCTGTGCACAAATGTTTACAGCTTTATTCATAATTGCCATAAATTTGAAGCAACCAAAATGTCCTTCAGCAGCTGAATGGATAAACAAACTGTGGCATATCCATACAATGGCATATTATTCAGCAACAAAAATAAATGAGCTGTCTATCAAGCCACAAAAAGGTATGAAGGAAATGTAAATAAATATTACTAAGTGCAAGAAGCCAGTTTGAAAAGTCTGTATGATATATGTTTCCAACTATATGACATTCTGGAAAAGACAAAACTATAGAGATAGTAAAAAGATCAGTGGGTGCCAGGGGCGCATGGGGAGGGGAGGGAGGAATGAGTAGGTGGGGCAGAGGGAATTTTTAAAGCTGTGAAACTGTTCTGTATGATACTATAATGGTGGATTCATGACGTTATACATATGCCCAAACTCAGAAATGTACAATACAAAGAGTGAACCCTAGGGTAAATTATGGATTTTAGTTAATAATAATATATCAGTAATAGTTCATCAGTTGTAACAGATATACCACATTAATGACAGATGGCAGTAATTGGAGAACTTTTGTTGAGGAGAAGAGGGGATATATGGGAACACTCATACTTTTGTGCAGTTATTGTGTATACCTAATACTGCTCTAAAAGTCTATTAAAAAAAAAAGACCTAGAAAGTAACCATATTCATGGGGAGGAAGATAACAATATCTTGAAGCTGTCCTCAGATTAATTTCTAAAGCAACTGCCAACCAAAATGTTCACCACTTTTGTTTGGGATTGGGGGTATTAGACAAATAAATAGATCTAAAATTTACATGGAAGAGTAGAGAAAAAAGAAACCGCAACAAGGTGGGAACGTTACCCAGCTAGATATCAAACCTATAGTAATTAATTATGTGATATTGTCACAAGTATCTGTAACCAGGTACAGACCTTATATATGGAAATTATATACCTGATAGGGATGGTCTTGTACATCACTGGAAGGTAGGGTAGGTTTTATTAAAAAAGGTTCCTTGAAATTTGATTGTATACGTAGATAAAAAATAAAATCTCACCCCCTTCTAAAACCATAAGTAAACAATTTAGGTAGAACAAATGACTGTGAAATGCAAAACTTCAGAGCTTTTCCAAGAAAATATATGAAAATATATTAGTGATCCTGGGGATTTTTAAACCATACCCACCACATACATGCCACACACACAAACACAACGTGGGAAGAAAAAAATACTGATAAATTGAACTCATCAAAGTTTTTTCAGATGTGAATCATGACACCACATACATTTTTTTAAAAGTTATGTATTGGGTAGAGAGTTTTGCAGCTGAAAGTACTAAGGAAGCATTATTATCAAAATAATGTACTGTTTCAAATAAGAGAAAACAAAGCTATCAACCCATAGAGTAATGGGTCCCCTTTCACAATTTCAGATTGGCAAATATTAAAAAAAAAAAAACTTGCAATAGACATTGCACAACAGGAACTTACCGGCTGATGTTGGGTATATTAACTAATATGTCTACTTTGGAAAACAGTTTGGCAATATCTAGCTAGTCAACTTTAGGATACGCATAACCTACAAGTCAACAATTCAACTCTGAGGTAGGGTGTTTCTCAGTGAGGGACAAGTCTCTCTTGTAAGACACTTTTCAAAAACTCTGATTTGCACCCAATGTGTATGAGTTATGCCCACTACTGTGGTCATTAAAATAACCATTCTTCACATGTTTCTAGCCACTTTTAGTGGGGCAGTCCAGAGCTGATGGAAAAATCTCTGGGAAAAACTAACATTAGCACCGGAAGACAAGTTTAAGAATAGCTTTTAAAGTCTAACTCTGTTTTTAGTAGGAAAATAGAGTAAGCATCTTAAGTATCCAGCTGCAGGAAAATTTATAAATAAATTATAGCACCTTCTCACAACAGAGTATTATACCACCTTTAAAATGACTTTAATAAAGCTACATTTATCATTGTGGTTACAGTTCCTGAAGGTAATGTTGATTGAAAAGCATGGGATAATATACTACTTATATAAAATGTATAATAAATTGAGTTTATAATCTTGAAAAATAGTACTGTGTTTATCCTTGAATAATATATAACAAAATACATGAATACAGTAAATGCAGTTTTAGAATATTGATTACTTCCAGCCGGCCATGATGGGAAAGTCATCAGAGAGGAGCACACAGAAAATGTAATTGTATTTAAATTTTTATTCCAGAAGGTGTGTCACTGGTATGTTCATGTTCTATAGTTTTCTATACACACTGAAGAAATTGAAGTATAAAAGAACAGCAACAGGAGTTGATGTGGGAAATCATAACCAAGGCTGAGAATGTTTGAATAGAGCTAATCCAGAGATCTGAGAATTATTGCAGACTGAGTTGAATGAAAAATGTCAGGCAGGCCAATGTGTATGGTCAGAGGCCTTTACAACTATTTAGAACAGGAAAAACCAGGAAAGATTAGAAAAGATCTCATGTAGGGTAAATATAGCAATAAAGTGTTGGAGCCCCCCACTTATTTAGTATTTATTGCATGTTTGCAAAGTACTTTGATGGATATGATCTCCCTAGATCCTACCAAGGGATATGGTGAGAAAACAAAAGACTTAAGTAGGAAAAGAAGTCCATGGTACTTGACATAGGGGTAAGTTATTTCTTAGCTTTTTTACTTAATTTCTTTAGGTGCAGTTAAAGTGAAATACAGTGTGCTGAAGAAATTTGCATTTATGGTCTCCAAGAGCCAGTGTTTATACTTCTGTAATGAGTATAAAGAATTAGAGAGCTGCTAGAATTCTAGACTGAGATCATTTAATTTAAAGAGATATGGTAGAAAGCACTGGGAAAAACAGTGGCCCACGTGGTCTCTGTGTTCCCCGATAACACTGAGATGTCCTGCAAGGTCCAACATGAAGCTGGCTGTTTTGCTGCCAGAGCACATTTCCCCAGAAAGTTGGGTTACTTCTTCTCAGCGCTTAGGTTTCTGGTTCCTCTTGAATGTTTCTGTATGCCACTCACAATTAAGCATGGCCCGTGGAATACCACAAATTTGATCAACTTTTTCTCCTCTTTCTACTTCCCTTGAAAACCCATCATCAGTTTATTCTTTAAGTTGAGCTTCCTGTCTGTTCTTGCTTGTATTTTTTAAAATTTCAATGCTGTAATAAGATTTTGCTCTTCTCCTCCATCTCCTCCTCCTCCTCCTTTTTCTTCCCTGTTTTGTTTTCTTTCCCTCTTGGTAAGAAACGAATCAGAATAATTTAGAATATTTCCATTTCTTCTAAATCTGTCCATTTTGGAAACTTATGCTAAATAGCACATTGAGGTTCTAGCTGGGAGTCCCTAAGACTGCTCCCAGATTTCGTGGCTCTTTAAGGAGGACTCACAGGAGTCAGTATTTGGTATTACAACTATGATTTACTCTAGGAGAGGATACAGAACAAAATCAGCAAAGAGAAAAGTGCACAGGAAGTCTGGAGGAAACCAGGCACAAGTTTCCCAGTGGGGTCAGATAAGACATGTTTAATTCCTCTAGCAATGAATTGTGACAACACGTGTGATATGTTGTCTACCAGGGATGCTCATTAGAGAATTTTTTTCCACTGGGTTTTTATTGGGAACTGGTCACATAGGTACCTTCTAGCATGGACCAAAATTCCAGTGTCTTAGAGGGAAAGCAGGTATTCAGCATAAATTTTTTGCATGTACAATTTAGGCACAATGAGTCACTCTTACTCTCACAATGAGTCCTTTCAGTTAGGGTGATTGGAAACCTTCCAAAAACTTAGTTTCCCAGATACCAGCCAAGGACTAACCTTGCAAGCAGGATTAAGACCTGCTAATCGTGCTTATCTGCACAATTATTTTATTCTTTTGTTGAATGGAATGTTAACTCATCAGGGCTTGTTTAAAAATCATGTATACCTATTGTTAAACTCATTCTGGTCATTTCAGAGAGAGAGAGAGTAATTGTGGTTATCCTATCAGAGGTTGGAATAAGAGTGTAAGTCCAGGGATCTGAATGCTTCAGAAACCTCAGCCCTTCTCCTTTCCTCCAGTCCTCTCCCAAGTGGAGTATGAATTATGAATGATTGATAAAGAGAGGGGCAATTCTGGGACCATTTTCTATAGATGAGATTCCAAAGAGACTAGCGATGGGGCAGAGTATGGCATTAACCAGAGGAGACAGGAACTGCTTCTCTGTTAACGCATTTTGTTTGTTTCCAAGAACATATGTAGTGGGATTACAAAATGCATCCAGTCCTTTTGGTTGATCTTAATTTTGGAGGGGTTTCTTTCCCTATGTTATATTTAATAATATGTCTAATATGTAGAATAATCTCTTCTCCCTCAGTTGGATTACAAATTTAGTAGCATGTTGAATGATTGGGAAGCTGCATTTTTAGGGGAAAAAAAGCCAGATTTATTTTAAAAGCAGATGCATTTTCTGTTTCTTATATGAAACTTATCTGGAGAGACCTTTCTATTAAGGATAGTCTCCTTTAGATGATGTTTTTGTGGTGGGGAAGTTGTTTCTACTACAAGCACAATTAAATATAGTTAGATGTAGAGAGTCCTATCCCTGTTCTATCAGAATGCTAAATAATCCTTCCATAGAATATCATTTGCCTTTATGCTTTCCCATAGGATGACTGCATTCCATCAGATTTTCGCTTTTATTGAATTTAGTTTAAATTTTTCTTCCCCCCATTTTAACAGGATGTGATATGAAATTTTCTTTCTAATAGTGATAAAAAATATCATAATGATTAACTACAAAGATAGTAATGACACATTCTGACTAGTTGTAACTACTTGCTCTGTCATTTGATATTTAGATTGTGAAAACAAACCCTTTTCTTCATATTTATGCTAAAGGAGAATTTTGAGAAGCACAGTCTCCATCAGTGTTATTGAATAATATGCATAATAATCACTTACGCTCTTGTCATTCTCAGACCTCTTTCCTCCTTTGTGTTTCTTATTCACATAGTGGTTGTAGTGCAGGTTCAATCAGATACTTTGGGGCTGACGCTTAAAATGTTTGCTGTTCTTTTTCCATTTGGCCAATTGCTAGCAGCCAGCTGGGGAGGATGTCTGGGTTTAAACCATGATAAATGAAACTTCCAGTAGACTTCTTGGCTTGGGGCCGTTTCCTGTGCAGACCTTACCCTGCTGTCAGTGGTTTGAAGAAGCAGAATGTTCTTTTCGTTCAATAAATGAAAGCTGAAGTTGGCCACGTTGAGTACCACAGGTATGTCGTTTTGTGAAGAGATTCTGCTTCTAGTGCTGATGCTTGGCAGAGCATGGGTCACATTTTAACTTCGAACTCTTTGGATATTATGATGATAACCTATGGATGTATGTCCTCGTAGAAAATGGAACAAATATGTTTAAGTTTGTTTTTTAATATTCTTTGAGGAGAGAAAAACTGAATATCCAGATAGTTATATGTATCTCACCAGCTTTTTCATCAAACCTAACTGGTCCTTGAATTTATTCTTTCTTTAGACTTTTATTTTTTTTTTATTTTTAAAGATTTTATTTATTTATTTGACAGAGAGAGACACAGCGAGAGAGGGAACACAAGCAGGGGGAGTGGGAGAGGGAGAAGCAGGCTTCCCGCCGAGCAGGGAGCCCGATGCGGGGCCCGATCCCAGGACCCTGGGATCGTGACCTGAGCCGAAGGCAGACGCTTAATGGCTGAGCCACCCAGGCGCCCCTCTTTAGACTTTTCTTTATTCAGAGGAGTGCATTGTTGATTGAAGGGACAATGTTTTCAGGTGTCAGAGAGACCACAGTCCAACAGTGTATTAGCTTTATGCACACCTTTAAGACCACTTTTTTCTTCTGAGCACATGTTTTAGTATTCATATGTTTGTAGTTCTGTACATCTTGTTCTGTACTACTTGCATACTTGGGGGGAAATTATGGTTGGAATGATTTTGCAAAACTCACTAAGAGAGTTCAGGTTTCGGGTAAAATGGAATAAAACCACTCTAACCTTTTCCCCTCACAGAACACAAGTATGAAGCCAGGGTAAAATGTTTGGTGAAGCTAGTTGAGGCCTCTGAAAAGTAAATATCAGCATGTAGATGAGGGAAGACACCACAATCGAAATATCACTGAACTCGAGGTGAGTTTACCATTTCTCCCTCTCTGCTAATCCCCCTGCCTGAATTCAATGCAGTCCACAGCCTAGGAGTCAGTGTCGAGGGGCACCTGGCTGGCTGTAGAACATGCGACTCTTGATCTCGGGGTTGTGAGTTCAAACCCCATGTTGGGCGTGGAGCCTACTTAAAATTTAAACAACAAAAACAAAATCTAAGAGTCAGTATTGGAAGCAGACAGAGAAAGAGCCAAGAGACACCCTCTAGTTCTGGCTCAAGGAATAGAAAAGAGAAGCCCTAAAGTTCAGAGAGAAGGGAGAAATCCCCCATCTTTTTGTCTCCCTTTTCTCTATTTTGTCATGCCCTGGCAATCTTGTGGCAAAGGCAGTAGCCACAGAAGCAGCTGACAGTGGGAAACAGCAGGAGCCAAAGCAATGAGTGAGGGGGATGTCCTTCCTATTTTGTGAAGCTGTAATTTTGAGGGCAGGGCTAATCGTTGCTTTTTTTCCTTTTCGTTTTATTTGTTTATTTTGCTTGTTTTAATTTTTTTTTTTTAAGATTTTATTTATTTGCGAGAGAGACAGAGAGAGAGCATGAGAGCGGGGAGGGTCAGAGGGAGAAGCAGACTCCCTGCTGAGCAGGGAACCTGATGTGGGACTCGATCCCGGGACTCCAGGATCATGACCTGAGCCGAAGGCAGTCGCTTAACCAACTGAGCCACCCAGGCGCCCTATTTTGCTTGTTTTAATATGTCTCAGTCCTCCCCCTACTCTGGTGGCATCACAGAAGTGGGTTGTTTCTGACTAGAGGATTGAAAAGGGGCGTTCCAGGGTACTAGAGAGTATCAGGGGAGACATCTGAGAGGAGGAACTCAGGAAATGATTCCATAAAGTGTGTGAATTTCTGAACTCACTACAACCTGGACATTCATCCGTCTGATCATGATTAGTATACCATCTACTTTGAGAATGTAGTTAATGAATAGAATTCCATGCAAGTCTCAGTAACTTCTACATGGTGTGCACGCAGGGCAGATTTGAATGGCCCTTCCTAGCTTTTGAAAACAACACTGACATCGGCTCACAGAATGTGGGTTGGAATTTGTGGTGAGAAGGTGATCAAATCAAATGCCTGGCAAAACAATAATATCAACATTCTTCATAGATTTAAATAAGGCACAAGATTTTATAAGAATATTCAGAATGTTGGGGCACCTGGGTGGCTCAGTTGGTTAAGCGACTGCCTTTGGCTCAGGTCATGATCCTGGAATCCCGGGATCGAGTCCCACATTGGGCTCCCTGCTCGGCGGGGAGTCTGCTTCTCCCTCTGACCCTCCCCCCTCTCATGCTCTCTCTATCTCATTCTCTCTCTCAAATAAATAAATAAAATCTTAAAAAAAATATTCAGAATGTCTAGGATATAATCCATGTTGGAATATAAAGAACTATAAAATTCTCAAATCACATGGGAAAAGACAATGGATGACAATGAAAATATAACTTTAAAGCAGCTGTTATAAAAATGCTCCAGTGAATAATGATGAGTTCTGAAATAAAAGGTAAATTGAAATGTATCTGTAAAGAAATAGGAGATATGAAGTAGAACCAAATGGAAATTTTAGGACTGAAAAGGACAATGGTCTCTAAACCTTGCCCCCTCTTACCCACCCCCACATTCCTTACTATATAAAGTCAGTAACAAAATGGAGATAACAGAGGAAAGAATCTATAAACCTGAAAGTAAATCAATAAAAATTATACAGTGTGAACAATGGAGAGGAGAATGATTGAAAAATATTGAACAGAGACCCTCGGACTGTTAGACAATTAACAAAAGATATAATGTTTATATTATTGGAGTCCCAGAAGGAAAAGAGAAAGAGTGTGGCTAAGGAGTATTCCAAGAAATAATGGCTGCAAAATTCCCAAGTTTGACAAAAGATATAACCTTACAGATTCAAGAAGCTAAGCTACCCCAAACAAGATAAACCCAAAGGATACACACCCAGGCATATCATAACTGTTTAAAACTGAGGACAAAATCTTGAAAGCAGTCAGAGAAAAAGTGACACCTTATCTATAGGAGACAGTGATTCAAATGACAGATTTCTCAGCGGAAATCATGGAGGCCAGAAGAAATGTCTTACCATTTTTAAAGTGCTGAAATAAAAGTGCAGAGTCCAGGATTCAATGATAATATCCTTGAATGTGAAATGAAGATCTTCTCATATCAGGTAAAACCAAGAGAATTTGTAGTCAACAGACTTGATATAAAATAACTAGTTAAGAAAATTTCTTAGACTGATGGGAACTGATATGAGAAATTTGGAATATTAAGAACAGAGGAAATGGTAAGTATAATAGGCCGTTCTTCTCTTCTTGAATTATTTAAAATATGGTTCATGATTGAAATCAAAGTAAAACCTTGTCTGATAGGAGTTTTATAAAAAGAAATATAGACAAAATCACAATTGATGAATTAAAATGAACACTAAAAAAAGCAAAGGAAGGAAGGAAAAACAAGGAACGGAAACAGAATAAAAAACAGTGGAAACAAATACATTGAGAAACCTTCATATAATACAAACATCAATTATAAAGTTAAATGTAAATGGTCTAAACAAACCAACTAAAAGAGTCTGTCAGATTGGATTTAAACAGCAAGAAGATATAACAATTACAAACATGTATACAAATAACAAAAGTTCAAAATACAGAAGCAAAACCTGACAGAACTAAAGGAGAAATATACAAATTCACAGTTATAATTGAGAGACCCAGCATTTCTTTCTAGGTAATACTAGTAGAAAGAAAATCAAGAGTATAGAAGAATTGAGCCATCAACCAACTAGATCTAATAAACATTTATATAACACTCCATTAAATGCTAATTGACTAAAATATTTCTAAATGAATATAGAAGCAATCCTTTTTAACATATTTGCAAGTTAAGCCATGAGATGTGAATTAAATAATGTATTTGTGTCTTGCTAATGTGATATACAAGTTTATGTTTAGATTTTACAAAGCAGGAAAAAGTAAATATTTTCAAATCTGGAATAACTCAGTGTGAAATAAGTGAAATAACAATTTAAAAACTAGCTAACATTATCTTAAATATTTTCTCTGTGCCAAGAACTGTTCTAAACACATTATATAGACTAATTCATTCAGTCCTCACAAGAGGCCAATGAAGTAGTTATGGTACAGTTCCGTAAAATGTAAATAATAATGAGATACAGAGCTCTTGAATAAATTAAGATATCAAAATTGGAAATTATGACAACAGTATCAGTAATGATAAAAAATAGCTTTTCTTGACTGAATACTTTCTCTGCATTTGACACTGTGCCTTACACCTTGTCTCATTTGGTTTGCACACTAGATATTATAATCTCCATTGAATAGGTGAGGAAATTGAGGCTTACTACAATGACTTGCCCCTAATAGTACATCTAAGTAAAATGTGGCAAAGCAAAATTCCAAATCATGAAATCAGTCTCTGGAACCCAAGCTCTTCATCTCTGCATTACCTTCTGAAGATACGCATTTCATCCTGGAAGAAGCTATTGCCTCGACTGGTGGTCATCCAGTGATCCAGCAAAAGCTGTAGACTTTCATAGTGCTGCTCTTCAAAATGCAGTGACTTCCCAATGACTAAATATCCTGTCCTAGAGTATGATAGGGCTGGGTACAAATGCTTGGAGTCCTTGATTTTAGAAAATGTGTTTTCTTGTGGCTCTTGGCCTATTTTATCCTCAGCCAAACATGGAATGTAAGTACAGGCCATATCAGAATTACCTGGCCCTACTGTTCTTTTTCATATTGGAAGGATCTCTTATGAGCTACTTGACACCTAGAATATGGTTTATTTCTCCAAATTTGATTTTTTTTTTGATTAAACCCCTAAGACTAGCTTCAGATAATTTTCTTTTTAAAAAATTTTATTAGTTTTCATTATGATAAGTGTACTCTTTAATCCCTATTCCCTATTTCCCCCATCTACCCACACACCTTCCCTCTGGTAACCATCAGTTTGTTCTCTTGGTTTCTCTCATCAGTTTGTTCTCTTGGTTTCTCTCTCTCTCTCTTTCTCTCTTTCCTTTGATTATTTGTTTCTTAAATTACACACATAAATGAGATCTTATGGTATTTGTCTTTTTCTAAATTATTTCACTTAGCATTGTACTCTCTAGCTCTACCCATATTGTTCCAAATGGCAAGATTTCCTTCTTTATGGCTGTGTGTGTGTGTGTGTGTATCTTTAGCCGTTCATCTCCTGATGGGCATTTGGGCTGCTTCCATAGTTTGGCTATTATAAATAATGCTGCAGTAAACGTAGGGGTGCATGTATCCCTTTGAATTACTGTTTTTGTATTCTTTGGGTAAATACCCAGTAGTGCAATTCCTGGATCAAAGGGTAGATCTATTTTTAATTTTTTAGGAGCCTCCATGCTGTTTTCCACAGTGGCTGCATCAATTTGCATTCCCACCAATAGTGCATGAGGGTTCCTTTTTCTCCACATCTTTGCCAATACTTGTTTCTTGTGTTTTGATTTTAGCCATTCTGACAGGTGTGAGGTGATATATCATTGTAGTTTTGATTTCCATTTCCCTGATGATGAGTGATGTTGAGCATCTTTTCATGTGTCTGTTGGCCATCTGGGTATCTTTGGAGAAATATCTGTTCATGTCTTTTGCCCATTTTTAATTGGATTATTTGTTTTCTGGGTGATGAGTTATATAAGTTCTTTATATATTTTGGATACTAACCCTTTATCAGATATGTCATTTTCAAATATCTTCTCCCATTCAGC
Source organism: Neomonachus schauinslandi (assembly GCF_002201575.2). Taxonomy (NCBI): domain Eukaryota; kingdom Metazoa; phylum Chordata; class Mammalia; order Carnivora; family Phocidae; genus Neomonachus; species Neomonachus schauinslandi. The sequence continues at coordinate 130,757,957 of NC_058411.1, read as the reverse complement.
AGGTTGCCTTTTAGTTTTGTTGATTATTTCCTTCACTGTGCAGAAGATTTTTATTTTGATATAGTCCCAATAGTTTCTTTTTGCTTTTATTTCCCTTGCCTCAGGTGACATAGCTAAAAAAATATTGCTCTGTCCAGTGTCAAAAAGATTACTGCCTGTGTTGTCTTCTAGGGTTTTTATGGTTTCAGGTCTCACATTCAGGTCTTTAATCCATTTTGAGTTTATTTTTGTGGATGATGAAAGAAAGTGGTCAATTTAATTCTTTTGCATCCAGATTTGACTTTGATTTGATCCTTAATGAGTCCAATCTGTAATATGTCAAATTACCCACTTTCCTGTATAGCATTTACCACTCTGTATAATTACATATGTATTTGTGAAGCATTCCTGTCATTCCTGGGGACTGTTTGTGGGGAAACACTTTTAATCATACATTCTCCAGCTAAGGCTCTGAAGCTTGCATTTCTTGAGATTTCCCTTATAGTTTTGTCAATTTTTCTGACTTGGTACATTGGAACAAGAACAGATCTCTCACTTCTATAAATGATTTTCTCTTTAGTCAACCTTATTTTACTATAAAGTTTTAAGATATCAGGTGGAATTTTTGTCTACATGAGTATGCGTTTGTCCTTCAAAATGCACCTGTTATGCTGGAAAACAAGATGGTAAGTTTAAAGCAGGGATTGTCCAACTACAGTCTGCTCCACTTTTGTAAATATAGTTTTATTGGAACACAGCCACACTGATTTAGGTGTTGTCCATGTCTCCTTTGGTGCCAAAACAGCAGAATTGATAATTGTGACACACCATGTGGCCTGTAAAGTTTAAAATATTTACTAACTGGTCTTATACAGAAACTGTTTGCCTACCCTGGTTCAGACATTAAAAGGCACCAGTTATTTGATAATACCGATTAAAGATGCTGTTATTGTGGTAGTAATGTTTGGCTCTGCGTTCCCTGGATAGGACATAAGAAAGTAGTCTTTTTTCCCCCAAGTTTAATTCAGGAAACAAACAAATATTGTATGTGTAGAAATTATGTGTGTGTGTGTGTGTGTTGTGTGTGTATGTATATGTATGTATGTATATTTAGGTCATACGACATGATTTAATTATATATGCATTATGAAATGAGTACCACAATCAAGTTAATTAACATATCCATCACCTCACATAGTTACTATCTGTGTGTATTTGTGGAAGATCTACTCTCTGAGCAAACTTCAACTATACATGGCTATTATTGAGCCCTGGGTGTTGTACGCAAACAATGAATCATGGAACACTACATCAGAAACTAATGATGCAATGTATGGTGATTAACAACATAAAAAAAAAAAAAAACCCAACAAGAGATCACAAGTTTTGGTGAGGATGTGGAAGAAAGAGAGGCCTTGTGCACTATTGGTGGGAAGGTAAACTGATACAGACATGTGGAGAACAATATGGAGGTTCCTCAAAAAACTAAAACTAGAAGTATCATATGGTTCTGGGTATATATATCCTCCCAAAATGAAACCAGCATTTCCTCACTCCCTTGTTCACTACAGCATTATTCACAGTAGCCAAAATAAGGAAACAATCTAAGTGGTTATTGAGGGACGAATGGATTAAAAAAGGTGAGGTATATAAACAATGGAATATGAGTTAGCCATATAAATAGGAGGAAATCCTGCCATTTGCAACAACATGGCTGAACCAGGAGGGAGGACATGATGTTGAGTGAGCCAAGTCAGAGAAAGCAGTCTTCTTATGAAACACTCTTTTCACATCAACCTCATAGTTCCATTCATTACTAGAATTTTTCTGTAACTACTCTGATAAAAATCTGAAAAATTCAGTTTCTTAAAAATGCTTTTAAAAAAATATTTGTAGACATTACCAATCAAATGTTTGGTCACTTAGTGGAAAGTGTGAGACTTTCCAGTCATATTTTACACTTTAATGTACTTGGATACTGCTGAGAAGGCTCATTTATGTTCTCTCTCCTTATATCGTGTTTTCTAGGAGCCATAGAATTGTTTCCTGTAGAGAGGCGCTCTCTCATGGAGTGACTTGCTGGGTCTTCATGCAGTCATGGATATGGATAAACCATCTGTCTGGGGCTCTTTGAAACAGCGGACCAGGCCTTTGTTAATCAACCTGAGCAAGAAGAGGGGGAAAAAGAACTCCAACAAGCCCCTAGACTTACGAGCAAGGCGTTCCCTGGACCGCCGCCTCAGCCTCTCTGTTCCTGACCTCCTGGGGGCAGAGGCCTTGGCCCCAGAGGGGCGGCCTTACTCTGGGCCCCAGTCATCCTACACCTCGGTGCCCAGCAGCCTGTCGACAGCAGGGATCTTTCCCAAGAGCAGCAGTAACTCCTTGAAACAGTCTGAAGACGAATTGGATTGGAGCCAGGAAGAAGCGGGACACCTCCACGTGGTGGAAACAGACTCGGAGGAGGCCTATGCTTCTCCCGCCGAGGACAGGAGGCCTTCCAGCAATGGCATCTTGGATCCGCTCCAGAAAACTCCCGTTGAAGAGGATACACTGGAAGAGCCAGAGGTGAGACCAGGGCTCAGCACTTTCCTGTTCCTTTTTCTGTTTTTCTCCTTTCTAAGTGTACTCATTGCCCTTGGAAAATTTGGTTAGGAGTTATTTTTTGTGGTTAGCTTGGACGGAGAGAATGTCATTTATAAGAATTTAAATTCAGGTAATATTGATTGCACCTACTGTTCCCATTCGTTTTAGGGTTGACCTCTGTGCATTTTAAAACTATTACAAATAACCTCTCTGGGATACTTTAAGACATTAAAAGCCCTATTGGATGAGTTTTCCTTTTTCCATCTCCCTGGCAAAGAAATTAAAAGCATAACTTTTCCTCGAACATTTTGCTTTAAGTGTGTGTGTGTGTGTGTGTGTGTGTGTGTCTCCACCACTGCTCAATCCTACAGTAGACAAAAATGCATGTGAATATTCCTAAGAAATGTATGAATGTGTGTCTCCCTTTGACTGTTGGAGAGTTTGAACTTGCTCCTATGTCACGTGTGTGTGTGTGCATTCCTGTGTGCTTTTGCACACGTGCGCATTTGCCCGTGGACAGCCTCACTTGCATTCTCTGAAAAAACAAAAAGGAACTGAAGGATGCAAATTCTTATGGATTCGTTGATTTTACAAAGCTTTAGTATTTCGGTAAGATAAAAGAGTCAAATACAATTATGAGACAAATCTTGCATTTCTAGAATGAATTTAATATAAAGTCAGCCCCCAGATTACTAAATCGTGGTGATTGGTTTAATCAGTTTTTTTTTTTTTTTTTTTTTTACTTCCCCACAATGACACTAAAGTAGGTTGTAGTTTTGAGGGAAGAAGTTAAATTTTTTGAGGGGATTCCAGGTTACTGTTATAATTGCATACAAACCTGGGTATTCATCTGGGATTTTTGGTTTTACTTTCAGAACCAAAACCTGCCATATATTGGGGTGTCATATATTGTATATATAAATACATTTATATATATAAATACAAATAATTTTCCTTTTTAACTCACCCATTTAAAAGAAAACTTCTTTTTTTAAGATTTTATTTTTAAGTAATCTCTGCACTGAACTGGGGCTCAAACTCACTACCCTGAGATTAAGAATTGCGTGATTCATTGACTGAGCCAGCTGAGTGTCCCTAAACTTCCTTCTCAAATACGAATCCTTTCCTTCTCTTTTCATGTCCTAGGATGTACAAGGTAGAAACAGACTGATCCTCCCATGGCCACTTGAGTGCCATGTATCTGCTTGGTTGCCTGTTTGCAGAGGTTGGAGGGACTGGGCTGCTACTAGTCAGACCTATAGGATCACATGTGGTCAAATCCATTGCTGTACCTATCCGCCTTTTAAGCTCCCTTCCACCATATTGGGTAGGCTTCTCCCACTACCTGAGGATCTAGAGTTTATTACATGGCATCGAAGTTAGCCACTCCCTTGCTTATCTTCCCCACTAGGCTTTATAATTTGGTCTATGGGTAGGTCTAGGGGAGTCACGTCTAATTTGTCTTTGTTTTCTTACGGCCTTGCCGTATGCCTGACACATAGCATGTACTCAATCACTATTTGTGTATGAGGAAATCAATGATAGTAATGTGTGCATTCAGGTTAGTATAGTTTTGTTAGTATAGTGTCTTTATTGTGAGTTCTCTTCAGTTTATGATTTCATTAAAATCAGACTTTTTTTGTTTATTTGTTTGGGTTTTTTTTTTTTTGGAAAGAAACATACTGTAAATGAAATTTCTTTCTGTATGATATTAACTGAAAACAGGGAGATTAAGACAGGTGTAGACTTTTCAGCCCAAGTCCGATACTAGCTTTAAATCTGAATGTGTTCTTCTCTGCCTTTTTTTCAATGAAGATGGGAATCCTGGTGAATCCATGTCATGTGAGTTTTAGGGTTGGTGAATCTGTATCTAGGATATGGGTCATCTTTTTTTCTTTCCTAATGAATAGTGGACAGGCTATTATCACTTTCATGGGATGGGAGAAGCAATGAGGGAAGAAAGGGTTGGCATATGACAAGCCTGGTGTACCACAAGGACAATCAGATATTTGCTGAGGATCTTTGGTGTAGTTGATTTTGTTTGTAGATTTTCAGAGTGGGGAGGGGTAAAGAAAGGGACATCTGTGGTCGGATTACCCACTGATGTTTGTCTCACGTGTTTTATGTCCAAGGGCACCTTCAAGGCTGAGCCTGCAGCAGTAGGATAAGACCTCAAATAATGGAGTTGTCTGAATGTCTTCCAGTTTTTTTCCAGTCCTGCCAGGGTCAGCAATGAAGTGAGGTGCGGGCTTACAGTAATGGGGAAAAGGAATGAGAAAGCAAGGAAGAAAATTAAGAGGGAAGAGGAACAAGGGATGTGAGAACATAGAGGCCACATGGAACCTGGAATGGTCTCAATGCAGGTGCTTCAACCAACCCTAAAACCAAGACAGAAGAAAGTAGGTTTAGAATAAAGGATACATTTGTGAGAATAGGATTCTCCAGACTTTCTCTTGGGTCCCGGATTCATACCATACTGGATAGTCCACAGAAACCTGATCTCAACTTGTTTTGACAGAATTTTTTCTCTCCCAAGTGCCCTCACAGATAGACTTGTTTCTCAGCAACATCACCGTTATTCACCTGGTGGCCTCAGTGAAACACCTGTGAATCATGTTAGACTGTTTCCCTTTCCTTGCTTCTCATGGTCTCTGTAATCTTCATCGATCTGCCTCACATCTGTCTTCTCCCTTCTTCTCTTACGGAAATCCTCTCATCCTTCAAGGCCCAGCTGAAATTCTCCTTCCCTGTCCGGGTTTTCCCGACTATACAATCAATATCATCACCCTCCTTTTGTTTACCGAACGTCCCACTTTTGCTGTCATTGAATCCTAACCTTACTTAGCTTTCTGTAGAAATCTGTAGAGGGAGAAAAGGTTTGGAACAGGTAGAGGGGGTAGAGAAGGGAAGGCAAATGGGTAGTCGGCAGAGGTGTCACTGAGTATGACCCTAAGAAGATCACCAGCCTCCAAGACCTTATTAACTGTCCAGTGACCATCTGGCTCAGAGGACCAACTCATGATAACCAATACCCATGATTACTAAGCTATAAATGACAAACTGTGACTCAACTTGCAATGAAAATGAAATACTGTATAGACTCTAATATTTATTTTGGCATAAACAGCTCACTGTGTCATTATTGTCAAGTTATTTGGGAAGTCGCATCATAATCAGCGTCAACTTTATTAGGAGCGAGCAATAATTATATCAGGGCCTGGAAATACTTTGGAGAATTCGTTGGGTGTATTGACTCCCTGAAGTTGGCCTACATGAGAAATCACATAGAATCAGGAGATTGTTTTGCGAACACAAGGCTAATGGATAAGTTCTACACTGAATGGTGTCTGGTATGCCGTCCATCTCACAATAGAGATTGAACTCCAAGTGAGAACTTGACATACTCACACATTGTTTGCTTGGGCCGACGATGTCCATACCCACATGCTAACCTGCCTAGGCCATGAAGCCAAGATTCTTAAAGTCCTGTGGGATGGGCTCTCTCTTCCTTTCATAGGGCTCAAGGGCAAGTCCAAACTTTCACCCAGGCTTTCTTGCATGACCTCGCCCTTTTTTTTGATTGACACATTATTTGATTAACTATGTAATTATCACTTTCAGTCAGGCCCAGAAATATGTGGCAGGCATAAGCACCTAACATGGACTCCCTGCTATGATTATGGTTGTATTTATTAGAGTTATTATAGTTGTTTTTATTTTTATTTTATTTTATTTTATTTTTTTAAAGATTTTATTTATTTATTTGAGAGAGAGAGAATGAGAGACAGAGAGCATGAGAGGGAGGAGGGTCAGAGGGAGAAGCAGACTCCCCGCCGAGCAGGGAGCCCGATGCGGGACTCGATCCCGGGACTCCAGGATCATGACCCGAGCCGAAGGCAGTCGCTTAACCAACTGAGCCACCCAGGCGCCCATTATAGTTGTTTTTAATCATTACATTTCCCAGAACAAAATCAGGGCCCAGAAGTTTTAATGGCTTACCTAAGGTTGTCAAGCTAATAAATGTTAAGAGCCAGGATCTAAATCTAGGACTGTCTGTATCCAAAGCCTGTGCACAAAACTCTGTGTACATCAGGAGTTTGGAAATGTGACAACTCAGAGCTGGTGATCTAAAAAAGTTGGTAATCAAAGGGAGATTTTTTTTTTTTTAAGATTTATTTATTTGAGAGAGAGAGAGAGCATAATCAAGCAAGGGGAGGGGTCGAGAGAGAGAGAGAATCTCCAGGAGACTCCCTGCTGAGTCCAGAACCCTGGTGCAGGGCTCGATCCCACCATCCTGAGATCACGACCTGAGCCGAAATCAAGAGCTGGGCCCTCAACTGACTGAGCCACCCCGACTCCCCTCAAAGGAAGATAGTTATTTCTGTGTGTCCGCTGTGTGCTCTTTTAAAGGCGAGGATAATTATAGTGGTTGAATGGCCTTATTACCATGCTCAGCGCCTAATAATCCTGAATGGAGGGATTATTGCCCCCCACCACCTCATCACCCATGTAATCCCCCACTGGGGATTTCCTGACATTTCATTTGGCAGTTGGGGTTTCAAATAACCAGCTTTGGTGCTATCTTGTGCAGATGAGTTGAGTGGTTTAGGGAAGTACCTTATCGGGATGTTTCCAGAAACACTACTAGGCAACCGCAGAGCTTCAGTTTAGTGACCACAGAGAAACAGTGACAAACCAGTACAGAGGAAATAGCCTAGAGGTGGCACAACTAAACAGGTACATTAGTTTCTCTACCCTTCAGTTATGTGTTCTTTACTGTTCGTGATTTATCTCCAAAATCGTTACTCACCATCACGGAGTCCGTGAGCCAGGCATGCCAGCCACATTCCAGGGTCTTTCATGGGGTTGGCCTCTTTTTCCTTCTTCCCTCCTTCCTTTCTCCTCTGTTGAGGGCCTACTATGTGTGGATGCTGCTCTAGGCACCAGGAACACAGCAGTCAACAAAACAGACAAAAATCCACTTCCTCATGGAGATCTCATCCTGATCCCAACAGGGGCCGGCTACAGATACGTTCAGAGAGGGCTAGGTGTAATGGAGGAAAACCAAAGCAAAGAAGGTGATTGGGAGTGCTTGGGGGTGGGGGTATATTTTTGAACAGAGTGGTCTGGAAAGACTTCTTCTGGGTTGGTCACATTTACCCAGAGACCTCGAGGAGGCGAGGACGTCAGATGTGTGGTGTCTGGAGAAAGAGCATCTCTAGAGGAGAGAACAGTAAGCGTACACGCTCCGGGGAGGCAGGAGAGTGGCTGGTGTGCTTCAGGAATAGCAGGGCGGTGGTGTGAGGGGGCAGTGGTTGGGGATGGGAGAGTTACGTCGGAGGCTGAGTCATGTGGGCTTTCCTGTTCTGTTGGGCAATCCTGTGAGACCGTGAGGACTACATGGGGTACCAAAGAGTGGGATACGAAGGAGCCCTGTGGGCTCAATACTGGTGTTGCTCACAGGCAGGGGTCAGTGGTATATAGGTGGTGCTTGTAAAACCTAATGTAGACACTGTGAGTAGCAGTAAGTGGAAGCTTTGCTTTGGAGGAGAGCCTTGGAGGAAGCATGCATAGGCCGATGAGCCATGTGTGGGAGGTGAGGTCGTGCAATCCTGAGACTTCATTAGCCAGCCCTCTATCTCTGTCATGATAAAAGTGTCAGAGGGGAAGAGATGGTTGGAACAAAGGGAGGGACTTGGGTGATTGACCACCTTCATTGAGTTTTTTCCTCCATTCTTCCTAAACACATCGCCTGCCTTAATAATAATCATACTAGTAATACAGCAATACTAATAGAAAAGCAACACCAGGACCACTTTCTGAGAGGTTATATATAGGGAACTCTGCTATATATAATATATGAGTCCTATCTCATGGGACCACATCTGTTTTGCTTCATCTGCATACAAGTAGCCTAGTACAATGTCTGGCCCAGAGATATCCTTTGAATGAATGAATTTTTCTCCTAACAATCTGTAAGCTAAGTGTCTTTTTTGGCCCTTTTGGAAATGTTCCCATGTCTTGAATTTTAAGTAAATTTTTGCAAGGACGCACAGCTAGGAAGTAGAACAAGTAGGATTCGAAATCAGGTCTTTCTGATTCCTGAGTCTTGTCTACCCCTTCACAGAGCTGGGTGTTTTCATTTTGCATTCTCCTGGATCTGGGCACAGTTGGGCACAGTGAAAAGAGTGGAGGACCCAGGACACCCCAGTAAAGGCCTAACTTTTTAGTTTCTCTTCAGCAACCAATTATCCTCTTCACTTTGGCTTCCTTATCTGTAAATTGGTGATATGGATGACAGCGCTGAGCCCCTTAATAGGAGCATGTGTGTATTTGTAAATTATAAAGTACTAAGCAAATGTAAAGGGGACCGTTTTTCTTTTAAACTACCTACTGGTAACAAGCATGAAAACGATGTGTGGAAGGTCAGTGGACAAATATTACTGAGCATGAGAAGAAAGGTTAATTATACTTTTTCCACGAAGGGCCAGGTAATAAATAACGTCTAGCTTTGGGGCCCACAGGCCTCTGTTGCAACTTCTCAGCCCTGATACCGTATTGTGAGATCAGCCGTAGACAATATGTAAATGAATAGGTAGGGTTGTGTTTCAAAGTGTAAACCTTATCTAAAAAAACAGGTGGTGGGTTGGACTTTGCTGACCACTGCTTTATACCAACACGTGATTGAATAGGGTATATATGTACATATGTACATGCATGCACACACACACACGCACGCATGACTTCTGTTTTGCATATCACTATTCCGGGGTAATCACTTACAGAGAATAATCTTGGGGTGAGTACTGGGGGGGAACTAAATAGGTAGCCCTTGATTGTATGATCAATAGCCTCTGGAAAAGTTGTGTGCAAATTTAATATGCATAGACTCAGCCATTTGGTAGACCTGAATTTTTCTGAACAGACATCTTTAATTTTGTCCTCTCGTTGCCATATGGGTTGTTTGGATTCTGTCACTGTATCCAGGCTCTGCTTTGGGGTCTGTCTAGCCATCCCATCTCCTTTGCTCATTTTGCTACTTCCTTTGTCTTGTAGATTTTTGTGTTTATGAATGCTGTCATCCAGAGTGTCCTGATTCTCAGGAACCTAGATGCGGTACAGTCTTTCAGTACATATGTATCACATGTATTGTTTGCTCTACTGACATACTCTTGAGTATTTTTCCGAGACTGTAGAAGTGCTCTTCTCAGCCAGCGTTTTACTCATTTAGCTTTTCTGGATGTGGGTTTATGTCTCCTTGTGCTGAAGTTTAAATACCCAGTGATTGTTTACATGGCTGATAATTTGCCTTCCTGTGTGTACTTCATGGTGAGAGCCTTCAGATGAGCCACATGGGAGGTGGTATTTGTACGAGATCACACTTAGCACACGCAAAAGGAAAATGTTTACTCTCATCAGTGTTTTGCTCTTAAGATCCTTGGTGAGTAGGGGAGATTTTCTTTTTTATATAACTGCCCCATCCATGCTAATATCACCTCATATCCTGCTGAATTTTAATAAATTTGCATTCTTGCCGATAGAGGACTCTAGAAGAATGCAAAATATATTACCTTCCCACCAATTTCTATTTAGGTAGAATGGAAAGAACAATGCAAACTCTGTCATTAAAAACAAAACCAAACCAAAAGCACAAACTACTCATCCAGAAAGCAGCAGTGAGAGTTGTGTGAGAGATGCCTAATATTATACTAAGTTTCATGCCAAGATGTTGGTGCTGTATTTTTTAATGTTTCTAAGTAATTAGACTGTTTTGTCATATTAAACTTTTTTTTTTTTAAATCTTTTTTTTTTTTTTTAAAGATTTTATTTATTTATCTGAGACAGACAGAATGAGAGAGACAGAGAGCACATGAGAGGGGATAGGGTCAGAGGACGAAGCAGACTCCCCGCCGAGCAGGGAGCCCGATGCGGGACTCGATCCCGGGACTCCAGGATCATGACCTGAGCCGAAGGCAGTCGCTTAACCGACTGAGCCACCCAGGCGCCCTCTTTTCTTTTTTTTTTTTTAAAGATTTTATTTATTTATTTGAGGAAGAGAGAATGAGAGAGAGAGAGCAGGAGAGGGGGGAGGGTCAGAGGGAGAAGCAGACTCCCCGCCGAGCAGGGAGCCCGATGCGGGACTCGATCCAGGGACTCCAGGATCATGACCTGAGCCGAAGGCAGTCGCTCAACCGACTGAGCCACCCAGGCGCCCCTTTTTTTTGAGAGAGAGAGAGCGTATCACAAGTGGTGGGGTGGGGAGGAGCAGAGGGAGAGAAGAGAGAGAATCTTAAACAGGCTCCATGGCCAGTGCAGAGCCTGATGAGAGGCTCAGTCTCACAACCCTGACTGAGATCATGACCGGAGCCGAAATCAAGAGTCAGACACTTAACTGACTGAGCCACCCAGGCGCCCCTGTCATATTAAACTTTTTAGCATTCGTGGTATTCAAACTTATTTATCTTTCCCTGGGTCCTTGGAAATCATTTGGTTGAAATTTTTGAAGCCAACACTTACTGCATAAACTGTGGCATATGTCTACAATGGAATACAATTCAGCAATGAAAAAGGTTTGAACGATTTATACAGAGGACCACTTGGATGGGTTTCAAAGGCATTGTGCTGAGTGAAAGATGTCAGATGTCAGGTTTGCATACAGAATGAGTCCATGTGTAGGATATTCTTGAAAAGGTGAAAGTACATGAGGAAGACAGGTAACTGGTTGCTGTAGGCTGGGGATGGTTTAACCCCAGTGGGATAGCATGAACGAGTGTTATCGGGGGACAGAACTGTTCTTTCTTGATTGTTGTGGTGGTCCCACAAATCTATACATGTGTTAAAAATTGTAGTTCTGTACACATATGCCAAAAGTCAACTTTTTGTACGCTAACTTTTCAAAAGTAAAATAAAAAACAAGAGTGCTTGATTATGCTTGTTGAGAACATCAAAAAAATATTCTAGGGATTGTGGGGATACCAGGGATTCCTATGAGGAAAATCATAATTGTGCTCTTTTCAAAGAGAAACTCATTGATGTGGTTACTATGTTTACAAAGAAGTGAAATCATGTAACTTCTACTCAGTGGATAATACCTTAGGCTGTATGCAGAATGGAAGGGAATATTCAAGGTTATGTGTCCCCCAGCGGCCGTAACGTGGTCCTTGGTGCCTACGTAGCATTTCTGCTCTTCTTTACGGTGATCGCTTTCCTTCGTTGGTGTGTATATATGTCATGTGACAGTTACGGTGGCTGTGGGAACCGTAACTTAAAGTTCTGTGACTTTTCTGTGAGTAAAACCAGCCATAATATTGAATTAATGTCATTCTTCACATTTAATTTCCATGTTGTTGTAAGTGGAAGACTTATCGCATATTTGAATAAAAGCTCTGTGTTCATTTTTGATAGCATGTAAGTGACAGTGGTTATGTGGACTCATTTTGTCCCTTAATTAATGTTATCATTAAGTACAGCGAGGCCAGTCTGGGGGAGAGCTTCTGAGGGGTGATGCTTTAAAGCCTCTATCCATCCACTGTTCTCCTTGGCAATAGAAGATTCTGGACCACCATGATCTTTGGATCTTTGGCTAATAACTGTGTGCTCTGAATGGAAATTTTAAGCCCAGCACTGGTAGCTTTGTGGAACTGCCTTCAAACAGAATTGCTTAAGTGGAGCATTGATGTATTTCTAAAATGGGAGACATTACTGATGGGTCTTCACACTACAGAGGATCAGACAGTAGATGGTACTTTGTTGGCTCTGCCCACGAAGATGTGGCCGGTCTCTCTTGGTTTTGTAAATCAGGCAGAAGAGTTGCTAAGCTTCCAGGAAATAATAGTGTGCAGTGTAAAAGGCATGAGGGCAAATCTTTAGAAATTAGGGGAGTTGAGTAAGGTTGACTGTCCTCCTAAAACGGTCTTCAGATAATCCTGTCCAACCTCCCTGGATGTGTTTTTACATAGAACATAGGAGGTATGAAGAGCCAGAGGGGAGGGTGACAAGTGAAGGCCCTGCTGGTACCTCTTTTCTGATCTGCTAACAGGTCTCCCACACTGAGGGTCGGGGCTTCTTTCCTGGCTGGGCAGTGGTGGTCCTTCCAGAGCTGGGGGACTCTAGTGACCACAGTGCTGGAACCTTAGGGAAAGGTCGAAGTGTCTGAAATCACCCTTGATCCTGGTGAATGAGTATGAAGTAAATGAATTATATTCACAGTCAGGGGACATTAGGGCTGGAACGGGTGGAGAGAGAGGCTTGTGTGAGAACCACAGACGCAGGCGCTGTGGGGCCTCTGTTCTTCCTGGGGAGGCCGCATGAGGCTTCAGGCCATCCTGTGAGCAGGGCCCATTGCTGCCTGGTCGTAGCATTTTGTGATGTCACTGCATGCAGAGGGGGTGGACCAGAGGACCCCAGCTTATCTGCAGCCCCTCACCATCCTGCCATCCCTCCTGGGGGCTGAAAAACTGCCCTCCTGCTTGGGAACTCAGATTCTCTTGCTGCCTGAAGCTCTACTTGAGAGGGAGAGAGAGAGAGAGACACACAGACTGTGTGTGTGTGTGTGTGTGTGTTTGTGTGTGTTCATGTCTTGGAAGGCAGCCTACCATCCAAGCAGGATCTCTGACTTGTGTCAGGACCTCCCTGATGGACACGGTGAATGGGAAAGACCAGTGACCACAGTGCTCCTGGTCCCCATGTCTACCCTTAGAGGTTCATGGTCATGCTAGCAGTCTCTGCAGGTTTGCTGCCTGCCTCAGTTTGCCCAAAACTTTGGAGTTACCTAGCCTTGTTTGGAGGGAGAAATCCCATGTTTCTCACACAAGAAATCAGCCCTGGCTAATGCACCAGCCAGACAGGAGCATATCCAAAATGCTGGAAGACCATTAACTCACTTCCCTTCCACTCTGCCTTTCTGTGCAGACAGCCATCCTTATCTCCAGCCCAGAAAACCTCAAGGAGTCTGAGAGCACCTCTGGACCCTGCATTTGTGCATATAAAACCTGCACAGTGAACATGTCTGCTGTATCTACACACTAACTACTGACCGTTGCCCATTTCATTGCCCTGTGGGATCATTTCGTAGGTGTCTTAAATTAGGAAACCTAGACCCCTCCCATCCTGAGATCATTTGTTCAGAATTTGCATTTCTTACTTTTTGGTTGGTGATTGTACAGACTCATGAAGGCATGGTTGGAGGAGGGTCTTCCAAATCCTATTTTGAAATGTTTCCTCCTGAGCAACAAACCCAGGTCTCTGGCATGTGAACTGCCCACTTCTCTTTGGTGGCAGAGGACCAGGCAGGCCCACCCTGGGAGGGACCTAGTGGGATAGTTCATGCTGCTTGCACGCTAAAGCCTGGATGAACGAGGGATGACGGAGCAGTCCGGTGGTAGAGCAGAATCAGCCTTATCCACGCTCTGACCGATGACTAAGATTGCAGAGGCTGTAGCCCGAGGGACTCCACTGAATCAAACTTTTATTGCCAAGACCGGCCACGCATGTGGGAAGGCAGCCTGCATACTTGAAACTGAGCATGCAGATGGCAGACTCAAAGGCAAAGACCTGATAAAGGGTATCTGTGTAGGTTGATACCATTTTGCTTTTTGAAAGCGGATTTTTTTTTTTTCTTTTTTACAGAAGCTATGCGGAAGTGGTGATCTGAATGCTTCTCTGACGTCCCAACAATTTGAAGAACAATCTGTGAGTGACATTCCTTGAAAACAAACACTAGAGTAAATATTATTTCTTAGCAAAGGTGTGGATCTGTATTTCTTTGCTTGTTTTTAAAGCATGCTGAAACGAATCCACTTACAAAGACAGGCCTTGCACGTTATAGCTGGAAAAGATTAATTCAGGGTCTATCGATCTGTCAGACTGGGACCGATTTTTCTAAAAATACAGAGCAGCTGTGCAGTTGAGTGGGACAGTAAAGGAGACGAAGCCATTCTGAAGTGCTTTGAAACCTGGATGGGGAAAACTTTCAAAAGAAGGCTGTCAGGGGGACTCCGCCACAAAATCGATTAATTGAATGTCCAATAAGTGAACGATAAATTACTTTATCTGTTCTTTCTCTTTGGAAAGACCAAAATTTGAACTAGTGCAAAACTCTAGTTCAACACTTTAATTGGATGCATTGAGTAAATATTCAAAAATGGACTTGGAGTCGACCTTGTGGCCGGTGGGAGTTGATGCATTCCTGGACAGGGAAGCGAGCTGTATTGAGGGGAGGTAAGACTGGGGGTAAGTGGAGGTGATACCATGGTGGGGGCCAGGGAGCAGAGGAAAAATATGCAAAGGGTAGAGAGCTCAAAGTATGTCACATATGGACACAGGCGTGGCATGCGCCTGACGGACGTGTGGGCTCAGGAGGCTGACAGCGGAGTGGTCATGAACGGAAGTGTTTTTATGACACGTGGAGGAGGTGTGCCAGAGTGGAAAGGCTTGGTGGGAAGGGGGAGAAAGTGAGGAAGCAACTTTGCATCTGAGTGTGGACACATGTCTGTGGGACACATGTGGACACCACACGTGCTACTTCCACTGGGCTCCACCATGAGTTCTAGAAGAAAGAATCCTGCAGGAAATCACTGAGCTTAAGGGTATTTCAGATACTGGCCTACCACTTGTGGGATTTTGGGGGGCAGAGTTAATACTGCAAAGACATTATCAGGAATTCTGATAAAAACCCCCCTGGGGAGAAACATAAAGGATGCCTTAATAAATCACTGTAACCAAGTCATCCAGGTAGGGGGTGGGAGATGAAGCTTGAAGATTTGTCTTTGTGGTGACTTTTGCATTGGCTCTGAAATTCTCTTCCTCGGTCCCCAAACAGCAGACTTAACTTATTTCTTCATCTGTGTAGGTGTTTGGGGAAGCCGGTGATGGCTTGAGTAACCTGCCCAGTCCTTTTGCCTACCTCCTCACCATCCACCTGAAGGAAGGCCGGAACCTGGTCATCCGAGACCGCTGTGGTGAGTCTGGCTCTGCTGTGCCATCTGTAGTCTGCATACCCATTTCTCTACTCTTGTCTCTACCTGTTAGGCTGCCTTTCCCATCTCCTGCAACAGAGAGGAGCTCAAATCTACACCTCTTAGCTATCAAGGCCTTTGCAGCAAAGTATTTAAATCCATTGAATCTTACTGTCCTTTACTGTTATTAAATTAATAACAACAATGATAATAGTAATAATCACATAAAGTTGTTTTAAATGAGATAAGGCCACTGTCATAGCTTTATGCCTGGCATAAAGCAACTGCTCAAGAAAATGTTCCCTTGATTCTACTTTAATTATACTTAAGAAAAGATGTGAATACATCCTTAGTGTGAAGCCATCAAACATACACTTGGATGGAAATACCCTTTGAACCCCATCCCCCTCCTGCCCTGAAATCCCACTGGGTTCCCCTCCCTCAGGATAACATCTATTATCTGTATATGATTTGATTTGTTCACTTTTTCCAACTCTCTCTATGCCTTTACACACACATGTAAATACACGTGTATATTTTTAATTAAAATACTATAATGTCCATATTCTGCAATAAGCTTTTTTGTACTTCATTATGTATTCAAGATTGACCATGTTTTTCCATGTAAATATATCTCCTTTCTTTTAAATACCACATAATACTCCATTGTATGATGTGTTATTCATCTGTTTCTCTACTGACAATTACTTTTTCCTACTTCTTAGGAATATAAATGATACTGTGATGAACACCCTGCATATGTTTTCATACACAGATGAGAATATATCTTACAAACAATAGCATATGTTTAAGAGCAGACAGTCTGGTTAGACTGCCTGGGCTCAAATCCTGCCCTTCTCTGTTTATTGTTGTTTAATGTTCTTTGGCCCTTCTGTGACTTAGTTTCCTCAGCTATAAAATGAGGATAGTAATATTAACCTTCATTATAGGCTATTAGGAGTATCGAAGGTAGTAACTTCTATAAAGTACTTAAAACTATGTCTGGCTTCTAGCACTTCAAGAAAGCTAACTGTTGTCAGCAACAGAATCTGGTGATGGAAGTCAGGATCCAGGGGATGCACGTTGTTCAATTTAAGAGATCCTGGCAAATTGCCTTCCAGGAGGTACAGAATATGGCCTCTCTTACACTATGTTTACAATTTCCCCACCTCCTCACTATCGAGTATCTACTTTTATCACTCTTAGTTTTTGGCAATCTCATAGGTTGGGTGTTGACTCTCCTTGTTTTAATTTGTACTTTGTGGATTCTCATGATAATGAACGTGGTCATTCGTATTGCCTTTTTTGTGAGTTTCTCTCTGTATCATTTGTCCGGTTTTCAGTTGGGCTTTTTCTTGGCTCTGTTTGTAATTCTTTATAACTTTCAGCATTAACGGTTATTTATTACAGGTTACAAGTTTTTTTTTTCTCTCAGTCTGTTGCTTATCTTTTATTTTTATGTCCATTTTTGTCCTTCAGAGATTTTACATTTCCTTACAGGTAAATATATTTGAGTTTTCTTTATGTTATTTTTAAAAATTTATTTTGTTTAATAAGGAAGAAATTTTTATTCTAAGGAATTGAGCGTCTTCCCCTAGACTCTTCCATCTGTCCTCTATGTCTGCTAGCTTTTCTTTCTCATTCTTCCCATGACTTTTTCCTTTCAGGGAGAATTCCTCCATTTGGCCTTCTAGCTTTCTCATTTTCGTGTCCATTGTGACTGCTGTGCTATTCCATTCATGTACTTAGTTGCCATTTAAAAAATTTTTATATCAGCCTATGTTTCATAAATGAGATGATGCCATCTTGTTTTTGAGAGTATTAAGTATACATTTAAAATCTCCTGTTCGGTACTTTATCCCTTAGATAATCCGGTTGGGCATGTTTGCTGCTCATCTTTCTGTGTGTCTCTGTGTCCCTGTCCTACCATCCGTGAATGCTATTTTTGCTTACTATGTCTTGTCTTCCCTGATAGCAAGGAGGACTGGGACATGCAGCTGGACAGGCTGAGCCAGTGGTTTAGTCTGGCTCCTTTCCATTCCTCCCAGTTATCACCAGTTCCTGGTTACCACCTATCAGTTAAAGCTTTTCTCTCTGGCTTACTGCCCATGCTTACTGTTCATGCTTGCATTCAAGGGCTCTTGCTAGTCATTGCTTGGCACCAAGAGGAGAGGATGATGCTGGCTCACCCAGCTGCTGTACGTTTGCTGTGCCAACCGGTGACCCTGGTAGTTTCTCTGGCTATCTTCTGCTTCCCGTATCTGCTGCCTGCAAGCTCAGAGCATCCATGGTTTACCTGCCACACACCTCACATTCTCCCACCTGACCCTGCTTCTGAAAACGTTTTTACGATGATTTTCTTCTGCTCATGTTTTAGACTATGGATTCATCTATTGATCTGATCTCACCTGACTTCCATCTTTCAGGCTATATAAAATAGTCCCACTTTTTAAGATTTATGTATTTATTTCTTTAGAGAGAGAGCACAAGTGGGAGGGGTAGAGGGAGATGGAGAGAGAGAATCTCAAGCAGACTCTGTGCACTGAGCACAGGGCCCTATGTGGGGCTTGATCTCATGACCCTGAGATCAGGGCCTGAGATCATGACCTGAGCTGAAACCAAAAATCAGTCACTTAACTGACTGCCACCCAGGCGCCCCTCTACTTTTTTTCTTTTTAAACAAAATTTCTCTCTCTGTCTTTTTTAAATTTTCTCAGATACAGGATTCCAAAGTAGTAAAAAAAAATCTCATTTTTTACTTGTTGGTAAATTGTGTTTTCTATCAAAATCATAATTTCTTATCAATTGTGTGACTTCCAGTGTTTACCACTTGTGTGCTATTGTTATAAACATATGCATTTTAATAAATACATCTCTTAGGTTATT
This sequence comes from Neomonachus schauinslandi, assembly GCF_002201575.2. Classification (NCBI taxonomy): domain Eukaryota; kingdom Metazoa; phylum Chordata; class Mammalia; order Carnivora; family Phocidae; genus Neomonachus; species Neomonachus schauinslandi. Next base: position 130,739,553 of record NC_058411.1, on the reverse strand, counting down.
TTTAATGATTTGGTCAGATAGCATTTCACACCTGAAATAACATCTAGGGAACAATTATGAACCAGTGTGAAGTTAACTCCCACAAAAATCCCGACTCTTGCTCTGAATTTGCACAGTGTCCCGTGGGTGCTTCTGTCAAACTAAGATCATTATTGAGCTTGTACTGTGAAAGCTTATCCGGAGTGGGGAGGTGTGTTCCATGGAGAGTGCATTTAACTTTACTAGTAAGAAGGCGACAGATGAATGGATAAAGAAGATGTGGTATATATATATACAATGGAATATTATGCAGCCATCAAAAGGAATGAGATCTTGCCATTTGCAACGACGTGGATGGAACTGGAGGGTGTTATGCTGAGCGAAATAAGTCAATCAGAGAAAGACATGTATCATATGACCTCACTGATTTGAGGAATTCTCTTTTTTTTTTTTAAAGATTTTATTTATTTATTTGAGAGAGAGAGAATGAGAGAGAGCACATGAGAGTGGGGAGGGTCAGAGGGAGAAGCAGACTCCCTGCCGAGCAGGGAGCCCGATGCGGGACTCGATCCAGGGACTCCAGGATCATGACCTGAGCCGAAGGCAGTCGCTTAACCAACTGAGCCACCCAGGCGCCCCTGATATGAGGAATTCTTAATTGTAGGAAATAAACTGAGGGTTGCTGGAGTGGGGGGTGGTGTGGGAGGGATGGGGTGACTGGGTGATAGACACTGGGGAGGGTATGAGCTCTGGTAAGCGCTGTGAATTGTGCAGGACTGTTGAATCTCAGATCTGTACCTCTGAAACAAATAATGCAATATATGTTAAGAAAAAAAAAAAGAAGAAGATAACAAGAGGGGAAGAATGAAGGGGGGGAAATCGGAGGGGTAGACGAACCATGAGAGACGATGGACTCTGAAAAACAAACAGGGTTCTAGAGGGGAAGGGGGGAGGATGGGTTAGCCTAGTGATGGGTATTAAAGAGGGCACGTTCTGCATGGAGCACTGGGTGTTATGCACAAACAATGAATCATGGAACACTACATCTAAAACTAATGATGTAATGTATGGGGATTAACATAATAATAAAAAAATAAATAAATCTATTTAAAAAAAAAGGTATTCTAAACCTTTAAAAAACATGTTTTAAATTTTTGGAAATCCTCTAATAGTTTGTAGCCTTGGGGGTGGGCACAGGCCCTAGACTACTTCTACAAACCAGCTACCCTCTTTTTATCCACCTTCTCTGGGTCTTTCTCCCAGAGTGAGTGAGCTCCACCACCCTTGACATATCATAATGATACACTTACAGCACATTCCTAATAGATGGTCAGTAAACTTAGTAGATGATGAAGATACTGCACACATCACAAAATGACCAGAAGAATGGGGCGTGTATGTTCTTGCTCCATACCTTGCCCATTTAGAGACAAAAAAGAAACTGTAGTCTGTGCTATCATCCCAGCCATTGTCATCTCTGAATAGTTTCATCAGAATTAAACATCATACGACTTTGACTTTATCTTGTGTAAACTTAATATGATCCAAATATAATACCTAGTAAGGCATCTAGGTCATAAACTGTGTTGTCCCCAGCACCTGTGTCTTTTGTAACTAGTAGTGACTGTTCTTGTCTGTTTTATTTATTGGGAAAGTTAATCATTACTGAGAAAATAGTCCTCTCCCAGCCAATTCTTTTTCTGTACTTGGAGATGCGGTGTGCCTTCCTGCACGGTGACTCTATTAATTTCTGCTTGATTTTCATAAGCATTATGTTAGTGATCAGGGAAATGTTCCAGAGACCACTCAAGGCAGGACAGCATTCACGTGAGCACTGTTGATTTAGGCAGGGATCGTAACTACTATCACACATGCTCCCATTCCTGACTCCTTGCCTGGGACAGACATTCTTTATCAGTACAGTGATATTTTCTAGGTGACCCAACCCAGCATCAGAATTTTATCCAACACGGTCCTTCGGACCAATAGTTTCCAAATTCGAGTGAACACCGGGGCAGCCTGGAGGGCTGATGAAAACCCACATTGCCGGGGCGCCTGGGTGGCTCAGTTGGTTAAGCGACTGCCTTCGGCTCAGGTCATGATCCTGGAGTCCCTGGATCAAGTTCCGCATTGGGCTCCCTGCTCAGCAAGGAACCTGCTTCTCCCTCTGACCCTCCCCCCTCTCATGTGTGCTCTCTCTCTCTCGTTCTCTCTGTCTCCAAAAAAAAAACATTGCCCACCCCCAGAGTTTCTGATTCAGCAAGTCTGAGGGGGGCCCTGAGGATTTGCATTCCTAACGAGTTCCCAGGTGATCCTGACGCAGGTGGTCCAGAAGCACACTTGAGCACCACCGTTGTAGGCAGCCAATGTCCACCAGTATGTTGGCACATGAGAAGAAACGTTGGCTTCTCCTGGTAGATCGAGTTTCAATTCCCTATTAGGCACGACATCTTTTCCTGGGGCTTTACCTCGTTACGTATTTGCTCTCTAGCATTCTTCGTTTATATTTTCTGAACATAATTTAATTTGGTATTAGCCTAATTACTATAATTGGGTACAGAGAACTGCATGATATGCCAAAATACTAAATACAAAAAGATTTTTGAATTACCCACAAATTTACAGTATTTATTCTATGAAACCTGTCTTCAGTTCTGTGGATGTAAACTTGATAGCCAATTGATACAATACGAAATATCCTTCAAGATTCACTCAGATGCCACTTCTTTGTCATCTTTTACGTTTATCACAGACACAAATTCTCTCATCTCAAGCCTGTAAAAATGTTCCCTCCATGAAACATACACTTTTACCCTTAACTAGATAAATGACCAAGTCGCCCTATTAAGATATGAGTGTTATATTAACTGGGTGGCTGTTTTATTCGTCTCTGGATATCTTACTATGCCATACTGATGGTTTACACATAGAATGCTTTTCATAAATTTTAGTGCTTTCTTAAGGAAATCCACCCGAAGCGCTGGACTTAAAGAAAAGGAACACTAAAGGCTGTGTAGTAAGAGGGAAAACATCTTCCCCAAAGGGAAGAGAATTTGGTCACTTACTCCTTTCCCCCTTCACTTAGCGCAGGAGTCCCTTCTGCGAGATGAGCACTGCACTGCTTCTCTCCTGGACCTGGTGGTGAAAGTCAGGGAAAAGGTTTACATGATTTTAGAAATTCAGGACCTCATACAGATCACCTGCTTCAATGGCCGATCCAACAGAAGCTTGAATTCTGGAGACTGAGGTCCAGAGACTAAACGACTTACCAAGGCCATGTAGGGAAGCAGCAGGTGAGGCAAGACTCAGAGCAGCCCGGGTGGCTCGGTGCGGCGAGGAGAGAATTGGACATTACAGCCTGCTTCCCATCTTGGGACCTCCTACGGCAACTCCCTCAACCTCTCTGAAATTGAGTTTACCCATCAATAAAATGGGCATGATGGAATTTGTTTTATAACGGAGTCGTTAGAATTAACAAAAAGGAAGTAACCTATATATAGAAAACAGTCAATAAAGGATGATGCATGTTGTTATAGTTATTAATGAATAATAGTAATGAGAATAGCATATATTCTTGACTCTTGAAGAGTTGGTCCTCTGTTCCACGTCAACATTCCCATCAGTGACTTTGGAACTTGGTCCTTAGCCTGTCTCAGTTTGTTGGCACCCCTGTGCACTCTCCTTATGCTCTGCTTACAACATCGGGGTTTGTTTATATTTTGCTTTCCTGACAGTGAATCATGTATTTAATGTTTAAGCCTAAAGTAGAATAGATCAAACTGACCAAATAGTGATTTTTCCATTATGATAGGTAGGCCTTTGGAGTATTCTTGAAATGTTTTGTGCCCTTGGCTCTCGAGAAACTGCTCTGGGATAGTTAAGTCAATTGCATAGTCTCATTTTTGAATATATAGGGAGAAAAACCATTTCTGATGAATCATCCTCTCCAGAAAGAGTTTGGTGTTTTTTTTAGATTGTTACATAATCAGTACTGCTTATGTAACTTTCTGTCTAGAACATCGGTTGGCCACTTTTTCTGTATAGGGCCAGAAAGTAAATATTTTAGGATTTATGGGTCGTAAGGGCTCAGTGACAGCTACTTACCTCTGCCATTATCTTTAGGTCCATTTTAATGATTCATTTCCTTTTTGGTCATATAACTGCATAACTGAAGAGGAAAGAGAGAAATCATTGGAAATATGACTCTTAGGTGTCAATAATACATTGTACTAAATTGACAGAAGTTATCCAAGAGTACTGTATCACATCTTGTGTATTATTTAATGTTTTCTAAAGTGAAAAAATGTTAGTGGTTTTCCAAACAGTCAGATAGAAATAATTCTTGGTTAGGATTAGCATCTAAAGATAATATGCAAACTAATGGTCATGACTATGTTTTAATACAACTTTATTTACCAAAACAAGCAGTGGGCTGGATTTTGACCCATGGGCCAAAGTTTGCCAACCTCTGTCTTAGAATATTATGATCTGATTTTGGAGTTTGACTCTCAGAAACTGTTTTTTAGTGTAGCAAAGTAAAAACTTGATTTAAAATAAAAGAGGTGTAATCTAAAGTTGGGGAGTGATCAAGTTTTGAAGCTCATGCTTTCAATTGAGGTAGCTAGGAAACATTTCAGTAATATGACCTCAAATAATGGAAAAAAAAATATCTGGAGATTTAGGTGGTAAAAGGCCATTTTTTTTTCCTATATTTTTATTGGGTAGTAAAGTGGAAAGTCATGGTATCTCTCTTAGGAAAAGACATTTCTGACATCCCTGAAGAAATGGCCTTACAAGGAGCTTACAAGGTTTGTGACTGAGGATTGGAAACTTTCAGTCGCTTGAGCCATCCGGAGACAAGTGGGGAGCAGCCTCTCAGACCCCAGAGCACCCCTCTCTGTTATGATGCCGTCCACCAGGCCTGGACAGTGCCCTTCCTTCGTGTAAAAAGAGTGCTGTGGACATTTTATCGAAATCTCTCATTTCTCTGGCTCAAACACACACTCGGTTGTTAAATAGACTGTCAAGGTAGGATTTTGAGATTTTCTGGTGTTTTTGGTGAAGTCTGTTAAACTATAAACTTGTGAATTGTTCGTTGGGCAGAATTAGCAGGGAGCTCTGGCTTCTGAACGATGGGCAGGTTTAGCAGTGGTGTCGAGAGCATGGTATTATGTAGTCACTGCCCAGGGCATCAGAGGGTCTTTCCTTGTCGACTGGTCTATCCCTTGTACAGAATACATAGGCGTGTTGTGTGTGTGTGTGTGTACATATGTGCACTGAAGAAACCCAGCAAGACTTACAGGTCATTCAAAAGGACTGAAGTCAGCGGGTGACTAGTAACTCACTGTGATGAACATGCCTCTGTGTCCATGCATCATCATGGATAGAAGAACAGCACCTGGGAGGCTGAAAGGTTTTAATTAGGTTATGCTAGAAGTGAGGCCACACTTAGAAGATTGCCCCTTACAGGTCATTTTCTAGTTCTTGAAGAATTTCCTTCGATTCCCTGGCATGTGGTGTATTAGCCTTGCCTTAACTCGGCCCAGTATTGGGGAGCTCGGTCCTTACTAAGCAGCCCCATTCTTTCTGCCAAACACATGGGGTGCTGTAATGGTCTTTCTAGGAATGAGCCTTACTTGGATGCTGTAAATGTCCAGGCGTTGCCTTGAGCTCATCTTCTTGTGCAATCTGTAGGAGGAAAAGCACAGCATCCCCACCTCTCTGCTCTCTCCCAGTTACTGGCTGTGGCCTACGGGTAGGTCTTTGTCTGAGACCCACTCCTGCCTTGCATCTTTTTTTTCTTTTTTTTTTTTTTTTGCTCTACTTCCCTTTTCCGCATCCTCACTTCTTCCTTTATACTCCCCATTTCCTTCCCATTTTTTTTTTTTCCTCTCTGGGAGGTTCTACAGGCTGTAATGTTTTTCACCAAAGAAGACACACACCCATTTTGGGTTCTTGATCTAAAACCAGTAACTCTTTTTTTTTTTTTTTTTTTTAAAGATTTTATTTATTTAATTGAAGAGAGAGACACAGCGAGAGAGGGAACACAAGCAGGGGGAGTGGCAGAGGGAGAAGCAGGCTTCCCACTGAGCAGGGAGCCCGATGCGGGGCTCGATCCCAGGACCCTGGGATCATGACCTGAGCCGAAGGCAGACGCTTAACGACTGAGCCACCCAGGTGCCCCTAAAACCAGTAACTCTTGGGGGTCTTATCTTTCTAGATTGGTAAAGCACAAGGAATATGATATGACCAATTTTAAGTCCTTCTACTTCATAATTAGGCTGATGCATAGAATTTAACTTGGACTCAGTTTCCCTTGGAAGGAAATGTGGTCAAGAGGATATTTTGGGGTCTTAAAGCTGGCAGCACTCATGCCAACAACCCTGCTTTCTAGGCCTGGGGTGAGCACCGCTCTGTGACACGGGAAGGCGTCTTATCCTGGGAAGAATGCTCAGCTCAGATCCCATTAAAATCTAGAGCATTAATTCCCGGAAAACAAGAGCCCTTGCAATAGTTCTTCCTTGATGTGAAGGCCCTCGAAGAACACTGTGTTGCTCATGCCCTCTGGTGGCCACTTTGCAGTGTTGCAAAAGGGAAAGGAAAGTCCTTGGAAGGAGTTTCATTGTAACCTGATCAGGGCCCCCCAAAATCACTTTTGCTGGAGGGTTGAGGGTTGATGGTTCTTCTTTTTGATGTGAGTTTTAGGTGATGAAAATTCAGGACCCATTCATCTAGCAAACTGCTCGCTCTCTCCTTTACCAGCACAGGTAGATGGTTGACTGTTTTCTGTGTAGTAACAACTTCATTTGCACATTGCAGGAAGAATATGTTGGATAAGTCATTTTTCTCTTTGGAAAGAATGATTTAGACAAAAGATTAAAGAGGTCCCACTAGTGTGAAAAACCTGCCATGTGATAGGTGTTTAGTATGTTACTGATCTGCTTCCAAAATGTTCAAATGTCTGGTACCTCGGATTTCAGACCTCCTTTCCTTTTGCAATAACCTTGTATTAGAGCTAGAGAGAAACCCATTGTCTTCTTTGCAACTGTAATTGAGGGACACATGGGGTGTTTCTAGTTGTGTACTGAGGAGCAGTCATAGAGCTTCCTGGCAGGTGTGTTCTGAGTGGACAGCTCTATTGAGCCTGGGCTGGACCCCCAGCAGTATCTTCCATGTATCCTGCTGTGTCCAACAAAACCTTTTTTTTTTTTTGCTTTTGTGCCATAATGCAGAGTTTTGGTGAATGCGAGTCCTGGACCCTGGGTGCAGACCACCGGGGTTTGGGTGCTAACAGATGCCATCTAGTGACGGTTGTGAGGATTCACCTGGTGTGAATGCTTTCAGGGACACGGGGGATATGGGTGGGGTTGGAGGACACACAGCACACAGTAAAGAGGTATTATTATGACTGTATCTAGTTGTCTTTATTCTTGTTGGTGTTTTATTTTGCATTTTCCCTCTGGGAAGGGAAGGACTCCTGGCATTTCTGCCAGTCTTATAATGACCTTTCTTCCCAGTTTCTTTTACATATCTTTAGCTTTGTTTCTTTTTTGCAATAGATTGTTTCCTCCGCCTACCCCCCACCCCACCCCAGCTCCCCTGCCCCCAAGAGGGGGCAAAGGGTGGTGGTGGTGAAGGGTGTTTTCTGAGACCAATTCCTACTTTCTGTTTCTGCAACAGCAGAAATGGAGAGGCTAGTTTTTAGTGATTGGAATGAGGACTCTATTATGAGTTGATGGTTTTTTTTTTTTTTTTTTAAGATTTTATTTTTATTTATTTGAGAGAGAGAGAATGAGCCAGAGAGCATGAGAGGGAGGAGGGTCAGAGGGAGAAGCAGACTCCCTGCCGAGCAGGGAGCCCGATGCGGGACTCGATCCTGGGACTCCAGGATCATGACCTGAGCCGAAGGCAGTCGCTTAACCAACTGAGCCACCCAGGCGCCCCAAGTTGATGGTTTTATTTTCCCCATCTTAAATGTAATTCAGAAAATGCCCCTCAAATTTCATAGTGATCAACGTGGGCAGACATGGTATTGTGGACAGCATCCTCCTTGGTCACTCACTGGATTTTTTTTTTTTTTTTTTTTTTACTGAATGTACCATACTGAACTGGTATTTAAAGAATCAATTTTACTTTGAGCCAAGTAGGATCTGGCTTTAACCTGCTTGATCACTTGCTTTTTTTTTTTTTTTTTTTAAATCACACGTATTTTTTCCCATATGATAAAAATTCCATTTTGGGAAGAAATGAGAAGATGAATATAGTACATCACTCTTTGTTTAAACAATATTCCAGTTTCTTTCAGCATGTTTATTATAAGTAAATAATGCAACATGCAAACATTCTTGTGCCTAAATCTTGGTGTACAACTTTCTTTTTTATTTTTTGCAAATGCGTTGTGTCCCATAATCTGAGCATTTCAAGATTCTCATTATAGAATTGCCAGCTCACTCTTGGGAAATAGCTCCCTATATTGCTCATCCACCAATAACATATACGTGGTGGTCTACTTTCCATTTCTCACCTACACTGTGTATAGATTATCTTTGTTAATTTGATAGAGAAAAAGTATTATATTTGTTTCAATTTTTATTTAGTAATTTTGGTCCCTCAGATGTGTTTGGTTATGAACTATCTGCGTCTCTTTTGTGCAAAGCCTGTTCCAAAGCTGCTCATTCTTCTGTTCCCTAGATATGTTCACATATATTTTTCTAATTTGCCATTTGCCTTCTAAGTTGTTTATAAAGTCTTGTTGCAAAAATCTTTTCAAATCTTACAGTCCTAGAGAGTTTCTTCCTTTGTCTTTATACTAAGAAGGGCCTTTCTCTCTTGAAAGGGATACACGTCAACCTATATTTATTCTCTTTGCTGTTCTGTTTGATATTTGTCCTTTATCTCTTTGATCTGTCTCAAGTTTATTTTGCTTTCTGGCTCAGAGTAGGAACTTAGATTTACTTTTTGCCAAATGGCTATTTAATTAGCAAGGGCTAAATATTCCTTTCCCTAATGATTTGATTGCCATTTTTTAATTGTGTATTAAAATGCAATACGTATTGGGGTTGCTTCTTGGATTTCTCTTTGAAGCCTACGGATGAGTTTTTTTGTTTGGATGCCAACACCACACTGGTTTCACTATATCAAAAGATCACACTCACTGCTCTTTTCTTTTGCAAAAATTGGGGTTTGCTTCACATTGGAGTACCTTCTCTGAACACCAGATGGCGGGAGATCACTGGCGTGCTGGGTGGGAGCAACAGAAACACAGCTGGTCAGTGTATGAGGATGCCGTTCAAGAGCGAACGTGAGACTTTCAGAGATGCAGACACCCGTCCTGAATCCCAGGTAGTGGTTGGCTTTTCGCCACTTGTTGGGTGTTGATAGCTTGCCACGCTCCCTTAGCGAGTAAGTGGAGCTGATTTTTGAAACCCGTTTCCGTTGATTCCTTTCCCACTTTGATACAGAGTATCCTTGGTCGGCGATGTTTGTCCGTTATAGCCTTTAATGTGTTCCCGCAATGGAGCCCTTTCCTCTGGAGATTTCTGTCGTATTTTGTTTTGGGTTGCTGTGCTTCCTTACCAGCTTATTAGAAGGTCTTGATACTCTCCCATTTTATAGAGTCAGTTAAGCTATTCATTATTTCAGGGGGATCCCATCCCAATTCATATCAAGTGCCTTGGACCGAGACCAACATGTTTCTTGTATCTGCTGCATGTAACAAATTGCCTTACACCCAACTGAAGATCGTTGACTTGAACTTAATGTAGCATGTCATCCATTTGGTTGAATGGGGCTTCTCTACAGTGAGTGGTTTTATCAGGTATTCATTTCTGTATCAGTATAACACGCGCCCTATTGCGTGCTGTGTTTTAAGTAGTTCTGTTTACTTTGTTTCAGTGTGAGGTTGATCTGGTGTGTTCTGCTGCAGGGTATGTGGGTGTTCTATACAGAGGATTAAATTCGGAGGGTGTATCAGTGTATTTCTGTACGTCCTGGGATTTACTTGTGATGGAATTGTGATCTTAGTCCTGTCATGTAATCACACCAACACTCACAACACGCTGAATTTGAGGCAGAGAGCACAGCATGCCAAGGTGAAGGGTGTTATTCCAGAGCCCATCCCCGTGTCAAGGTCACCACAAACCTTAGCAACCCCAAACCACCACGCGCTAGTGCATTCTGGGGATGCGAATTTCCACAAGGCACGCTGTGGCTGGCTTCTCTCTGCCACACGCCGTCAGCCGTCTCTGCTGGGAAGACCTGAAGGTTGAGAGTGACTCGCCTGTTGGGAGTGATCATCTGGGGGCTCGAAGGCCCGTTTACACCAATGTTGGGAACCTGGGATGGCCTGCTGGAGGACAAGGTCTGTTCCACACCGTGAAGCACGGTGCCTCAGAGTTATCACGCTTCTTATATGGCAGCTGAGACTCCTGGGCACGAGGCAGGAGCCCAGCCTTGGAAGGAAGACTGTGTGACTTTCTCCATGCTGCATTGGCTGGAGCCGTCACCCAGATTCGGAGGGACAGGACAGGTGATGCTTTAAAACTGCTCTAGTTATGAAGGCTTTACCCTGTCATGGATCTGTATCCGAGGCTTGGCTCTGGGAACTCAAGTACTTTCTTCATCTTCAGAACAACAATATAAATAGTGCTATCCCTTCCAGTTTTTGGAGGATTAAATGAGAGCACGCCCGCTGTTAATGTTATTACAAAGCTCCAGTCCTTTGTCTCTTCTCCATGGAGGCTGCCGTCTGTTTCATTAGATTTAAATTGATGCTCAAACAATAGCCTGGGCTGAGGACATTTTTAGGATTTGTATGAAGAGAAGGGAGAATGTTAGGGTATTAATAATTGTGTGTGCTTTGGCAGTGTGCATTTCTGAAGCACCCAGCACTGACCAACGTACAGATCTGGTAGGTTGTGTCCTTTGCAGGGACTCTGGGCAGTTACATTCATTGGTCATGTGGTTTACTCTTGTCTTCCTTTTTTCCCTGACTCACTTTATAGTCTCTTTACACGGCTGCATCCTGGTCACTGCCTCCCCTCTCCTTTTTTCTTTCTGTTGTTAGGCCTTTTTCTTTTTTTTTTTTTTTTATTCTTATGTTAATCCCCATACATTACATCATTAGTTTTAGATGTAGTGTTCCATGATTCATTGTTTGTGCATATCACCCAGTGCTCCATGCAGAACGTGCCCTCCTCAATACCCACCACCAGGCTAACCCATCCTCCCACCCCCCTCCCCTCTAGGACCCTCAGTTTGTTTTTCAGAGTCCATCGTCTCTCATGGTTCGTCTACCCCTCCGATTTCCCCCGCTTCATTCTTCCCCTCCCGCTACCTCTTCTTCTTCTTCTTTTTTTTTTTTTCTTAACATATATTGCATTATTTGTTTCAGAGGTACAGATCTGAGATTCAACAGTCTTGCACAATTCACAGCACTCACCATAGCACATACCCTCCAGTGTCTATCACTCAGCCACCCCATCCCTCCCACCCCACCCCCCACTCCAGCAACCCTCAGTTTGTTTCCTGAGATTAAGAATTTCTCATATCAGTGAGGTCATATGATACATGTCTTTCTCTGTTTGACTTATTTCGCTCAGCATAATACCCTCCAGTTCCATCCACGTCATTGTAAATGGCAAGATCTCATTCCTTTTGATGGCTGCATAATATTCCATTGTATATATATAGTTAGGCCTTTTTCTAACTTTATCTGGGCCCTTCCTTGTTTGATGTTGCAGGGACAGTCATGCATGATGCATGAAGCAGAAGTGCACACCCCTGTGTGCTTTGGATCACCTGATCAGCAACACAGGTGCAAACATCTCTCGATGACCCTTTCACCAAAAGCCAATTTGTCCAATAATCTGTTCACCAAATGGCCCATTTACTGATTAACTGAATTCTTCAGTATATTGACAATGCTTTCCTTTAATCCATATTTATAAACTGGTATGTATAAAGTTATCAGATGAGAACTTTTAAAAACAGCTGAAGGTCGTTGAGTCATATTTGTTAATTGTTTTATGAAGACAGAATGAAAACAGAATTTTAAATATTTAATTTGTCTCAGGCCAAAAAAAAAAAGGGAGCGACTGGACATGCCATAGTCTAGGCTGCAGAGCCCAGAAAGGGGATGACTGAGGACAGAAAAGGAGAGGATATTAGGGGAAAGACAGATTGGGGGCAGGGGAAGCCTGGGTGTGAGGTAGGTGGAGCTGAAGGAAGTTTAGGGAGGCCATGGTGCAAGGGGGGAGTCTGAAGGTCCAAGAAGGACCTTACTTCCAACAGCTCTATTATGTCCCATTATTTACTCCATATGGACTTAAAAATAGTAAAAAATAAGTAAGTTTTGGTAAAACTGGTAACTTCCGATCGTTGATCCCACTGTAAGTTAGTCACTGGAAATTGTTTCAGATACTACATTTTGGTAAATTGCTTTACCATTACATTGCAGGGTCCATCCGTGGGCAGGTCTTGACCAAAGTGCCATTGGGGTATTATACATGGCAGGCTCCCTTAGAGGAGAGGAGTCCATCATATTCAGGAGAAAACTTCAGGAATAGTTCACCTAAGATGTGCTAAATGGCAGAACACATAGAGCAAAACACAAAATGGTTGGGTAGGAAACTGTTCTTTTGTGACTGGTAACAAGAGAACAGCTCCAGGGAGCATGCAGCTGCCATTTGCAGAATGATGGGTGAGGGTGATTCTGGGAATAAGCATGTTCCCTTCATTTAATTGTAGTGGATACAATGGGGTTAGGAATTCGGCTAGACTTGAACATAACTGCTATCTTAGGTAATACAAAGTTTGCTCTGCAGAGGAAAAGCTTGTTTCTTCTTTCCCAGGTGGCTGAGGAAGAATGCCCTCTGAATTCCCGTAAACGCCCATTATGGTTTCTGAAGGTCAGTCCAGAATGCAGCACTTGGACAGGACTTGATGTAGAATCTCAGCTTCACGGCTAGGGGGCAGCAGCAGCTGTGCAAAAATCATCACTAGCTGTTTTTCTGGAAATCAGTCCTAGCTCTTATTTAGCCGGCCTCAAAGAAAGTCAGAACTTATGGGTCCCATATAAAAATGGCTCAGGCTTGGTTGTTTTTCTGGCAAGGAGAAAAACTTCTAAATATGTGTAATATTGGGAAGATTCTAAGTGTATGCTTATACATAGTTTGATTAGTCACTTATTACTCTTAAGCCGGAGGATAAGAAAGACATCAAATTTACATTTTGCATGTTTCCAAATACTGTTTATACAGGATGAGTTCATCGATGTGTATCTCAGTTTCCCTAAAGACCTGGCAAATAATTATTGGCTTGGATCAACTCTTAAGATCTCCTAACAAAAGTTATCAGATGTTACAAAATGTGAACTTAATGTAAAAATGTGGAGATAATTTCTTTTCATAAACAAACAACTACTCTGAGAAATGCATTTAATTAGGAAACTTTTCTAGCCTGACAACCTTTCTTTTGAAGAAACTATATGGCTGACATGTTTTTACTTGGCAAATGAGCTTTGCTGATAGCAAATAAGGAGGCTTTTGCCTACAAATATTACTTTTGCATCGATTTTTATTTTGAATTAGGAATGCTAGTTTTTAAAAACCGTATTTTATATATATACACAGATATACACATAAATGACCATTAAGCTGATTTGTAGAAATATATTTATGGGCACAAAGGGGACTGATATGTTGTTGACTGAAGAAAGCGGGTAAAAATATAATATGAACAGGTTCCTTTTTTAAGATTTTATCAGAGAGAGAGAGAGAGAGAGTGTGTGGGCACTGGGGGGGGGCGGTGCAGAGGGAGAGAGAGAATCTCAAGCAGACTCCTTGCTGAGCGCAGAGCCTGATGCGGGGCTCTATCTTACCACCCCAAGATCACAACCTGAGCTGAAACCAAGAGTCAGAAGCTCAACTGACTGAGTCACTCAGGTGCCCTAAAGCTGGTTCCTTTTTGTGAAAAGTGTGTGTGTGTGTGTGTGTGTGTGTGTGTAAAGTCTAGGTACATAACACTGTATTACTAGATTGTAGTAATTTTCTTTCTTTTTAGTGCATCTTGAATTTCTGCTGCTATACCGTGGCCGTGAGTTATATTATAAAAAGCAAACAGAAGTTTATAATTAGGGCTTCATTACAGATTTATTTTATTTGCATATTAGATTGATTCTTGAGCCAGTCAGTGTGATATGGTCTGTTCTACTTATCACTTCTGTTGCTTCTGACCATTTTTCCCCCATAACTCTCTCAGTGCAGTAGTAGATAAATAAAATGCCGAGAGAACAAATATGGTTCTTGATGACCCTCTCCTTATGAGAGATTTGAGTTGTCCTGTGTCCTTCTCACTGAGCTGTGATTTTCATCAGATTATATTTGCAAAGTGATCTGAAATCCTCAATAAATAACATTAGGACGGTAGGTAGAGTGGTAGCTAGTACTCATGAATACTTAGTGCTATTCAGTTTTTGATACAATCCTTTCTTTCCAGGAAAGCTCAGATTGTTTCAGGGAAATGTTCCCAAACCACCTGGGATCTTGTAAGAAGTATGTAAGGAATTTTCTATTCAATTTCTGCAGAGAAAAGGTGATAGAAATTTCACAGCTTTAGAGATGGGAATAGAAGGAACATTACAGAGACAAATTGGTACATGTTATCTTGGATAGGTAAAATAAATGAATATTTAATTAATACTGGATATATTGTTCTGTACTCACCCCTTTTTAAATTAATTGAGTAGTAATACTAAAAATAATAGCAATTGCTGTGGGACTTTCTCAGTAAATGGCTGGAGTCTATTACTGAAGTATATTGGTTCATTCAGTTCTCGAGATAACCCTAAGAAGTTGTATTTTTTTTTAAGATTTTATTTATTTATTTGAGAGAGAGAGAGCATGAGCAGAGGGGAGGGGAAGAGGCAGAAGCAGACCTCTTAGCAGGGATCCCGATGTGGGGCTTGATCCCAGGACCCTGGGATCATGACCTGAGCCAACTTAGCTGACTGAGCCACCCACGCACCTGAGGTTGGTATATTTTTTATAAACAGGTGAAGATAGTAAGGCATAAGGAAGTGGGATTTTACTAAAGGGAAGTTATGAAAAGGAAACTATGGGATTTTCATCCCCATGCCATCTTATTTCAAATGTCATCCATTCATTGATCACGTATTTTTAATACCTATATCATGCACATTAGGCAAGTTTTGGGCATACATCTTACTTTCTAGAGCTTTGATTTGGTGGAATCTAATATTATGTTCATAGATGCTCCTAGTAAAATGATTTTTATGTTGAAATAATTTTCTGAAATACAGGGTCGAAAAGTTTTGAGCTGTTGGTATTGTTGTTATCTGAACGTTATTCTTAGCAGAGGTCAGTATTCTGCTCTACACCGAAATTCCAAGGAAGGAAGTAGTAAACAGCTTCTCCCAGTGGATTTTGATGTACTAACCCTTTCAGTCCATGGAGCATCCCTCCAGGTGAGGTTCTATGGAGCATGGTTGGTGAAGCCCAGATTGCCTCCTCTTTGGTCCGGGTGCAGCTTCTTGCTTGGCCCCCAGCTCCCTAGGGTGGCCTTATCTCAACCACAAGCTTTTCTTGCTTTCATCAGTTTCTTCTGCCTCCTACATTATAAGTGAATGCCAGATTTATATTTCTAAAACTAGGCTCTGATCATTTTTTACTCTCCTGTTCATACCTAAACCTGACTTTGCTTCCCTCCTCACGCTGAAACAATTCCAGATGGACGAAGGACTTACGTGTAATAAATGAAAAACTACAAGATCAGTGGAAGGAAACATAGCTGAGCCAATTTAAAATTCTATAGTAAGAAAATTTCTTCTGAGCAGAATGTCAAACTACAAAGCCATAAATAAAACTTTGGTAAATTTGACTAAATAAAAACAAAACAAAAAAACTTACTGCAAGAAATAGCTTAAGCATAAACAAATTATGACAAGATTTATAGCCAATGGCTGATTCCATAATTAAAGACTCATTCAAATCCTGAAGCAAATAACCATGAGATCTTAGAAAAATGGGCAAATGATACGATGTGAATTTCCCTGACAAAGAAATACAAACGTAGGTCACTAAAATACGAAAGATCCTAAGCTTTACTCAAAATGTCAAAATTAGAGAAAAATAGAGATTCCATTTTTCCACCTGCTGTTCTTTTAGAGTAAAGGCATATAACATCCAATTTTTGGGAGCATGCAAAGAAACAAGTACAAAGCATATACTCTTGGTGGGAATGTAAATTTGACAAACTTTGGAAGAACAATGTGACAGTGTGTATCCAGACCAGAAAAGGTTTGGATATTCATGTGCCCAGCAGTTCTAAAGTTAAAAATTCCCTCTGAATATACTCATGCACTCCAAGAGAGTCATACAAGAAGACTTATTATAGTATTGTTTGCACTGGTAAAAAAAAAAAAAAAAATTGGAAGTGATGTAAATACCCATTATTTGGTGGCTGGTTACATAAGTAATGATAATTTATGCAGTGGATTATAAAAAACAAACAAACAAAAAACCCTGGTGAAACTGTATTGTTTTAATTGTGAAAGCATGAAGTCCAAGGCATGTAAGATGATTACATTCGAGTTAAAATCATTTCTTGTATTTTTTTTTCCTTTAATAAACCTATGAAACCAGCCCATTTGAAGAATGGGAATGAAGAAAGTCTGAGCGAGTAGAGACTGTCCTTGTCATTTCATACCTTCCCGAGACCAGTGCATATTTTATACGTGTGTTAAGAAATTTAAAAAGAAAACAGAAAACACAAAACTACCTTATATTTCTTGCAGAACAAAATTAAACTCCTTATTTTGTTATTTTAAAGCACTTTGGCCTCTGACTCATACCTGCCTTTTAAACTTTATTTCTCATTATATTTTTCCACTTATTTTTCCAGATCTATTGAAATGCTTGCTTGGCACCACACAGATCTTGTCATTTTGGTCTCCTCCCTGCTCCCCCAGCTTCAGTGCTAGTGGCCCCTGCTAAAGAGACCTCAGTCCTTCCCCGCGTGTTCGAGTCCACCCGTATCTCAGCCAGGACCTCCTCTTTCAACCTCCACGGACACCCCAGCTGGAGCTAATCTTTCCCACCTGTGAGCTAGAATCACCCCTGAGTTCAGTTCTGTTTCGACACTCACCTCTTGGGCCTTACGTTGTATTTCTGGTATGTCTGCCACCCACCAGGTGCAGGAGACTGGACTGAAGCAGGCTCTGGGACTGATTGACCTTGGTGACCCCCCCCCCCCATCGTGCCTAGCACCGAGCCGGGCTCTGAAGTCAGCCGTTAGCGTTTGTGGCATGTGAGCTGTGTCAGCAGGCCTGACAGACCACCGTGTCATTAAGCAAGAGCGGAAGTAAGGATGGCCACACATTGTGGTCACGAGTATAAATCGGTGTAGCGTTTTTTGGAGGACCAGCGAACGGCTGTTAGTCTGTGTCAGCAAGCGTCGAACCCCTGTGTGTTTGGAGGGCAGCATGGAACTCAGGCCCTGGATGCTTAACACCTTGCTCTCCTAAATCCGAGGTTGTGTGGGACCCCCATCGGGTCCACATGGCAGAACCGGGGGCCACGCCAGGATGCGGGCGCCCGTCTGGCCTCGTAGCTTTTTCTTCTCCTCTCAGAGTGCCACGCTCCCTCTTTCTCCCAAAGAGCCTCATTGTTTGTGAAGCTCCCAGTGAAAAAGGTGAAAGTCCACCCATTCAGGTGTCATCTCATCATTTGTATAATCGGGGAGTTGCATTCCTGAGCCACCGACCCCTTTTCAGAACCTGCCTAGTTGAGATGTCACTTCCCTGACAGTGAGGCACTTAGGCTCTGAGAGAAAAATCACAATGTGCTCCCCCCCCCCCGCCCCTTGCTCAAATTTTCCCTAACAATTAACGCCACACTAACTTGATGCCCTCTTTCCTTGTTTGGCTTTGTAAACCCTGGTCCCCTTTTCTATTAATTCCAGACATTAATATTTTCTTTCACGCAACTGACGCCATTCACCCGTGAAACCGTTTGAACATTATGTAGCTGTCAGGATGCCTGGGGATTACCCAGGATGCTTTGCCTGTGAGAAAGTGACACTATGGAGGCCCGGTTTTGAGATGTTTATTTTGAGAGCACGCTGACAAGCATGAAGGCCCGATCCCAGAGTGGCAATTTCATTTAATTAAAGGCCTCTTTTTATTATAGTTTTCCCCCGCTTTTTTTTTTTTTTATATATATATATCAGAATGACGGTTAAAGTCTGGCTTGCCAGAGGTGTTCTCCATGTACTATAAAGGGGAATGGGGGGGGGGCGCGGAAGATTGCTCACTCACTAGTGACTAGGCCACTGAATGGCTATGAATGCATTCCTTTTTACTGTCCTGTTCAGAGCTGCCAGTGAAAACTGGGCGTGTGTGTGTGTGTGTGTGTCCCAGTCTTTAAAACAGACTGCCGGGGGCTTCCGTCCCTGGGTTGCCAAACTTAAAATGCGAGAGTCGAATACGTGTGTTTGTATGCGTGTGGTTTCATTTCTTCGTCTCAGAGTTAGAAGTCTTGCAATACCGGAAGGCTACCACCCAGATTATACCTTGGGTAATCTATGAAGGCTTCTAAACAATGTATATTATCTTGCTTTCTAGGGAAATCTCTTTCTGTTGGAATAATTGGGGAGGTATTGCATTTGTGTTCAGTCATTTTCAATATGGCAGCTAAATAGAAACCACCCCCCCCCGCAAAAAAAGGAGCTAACGAAAATAAAAGCCTAAGGTAATGAAGGACAGGTATTAATGATTTGGTAAAAGTTTGCAACAGAGTAGCCTAATTAATTTTTGAGATAATATCTTCGACTCTTTTGGCTTGACTTTAAAGCAGGAATTCATGTCCATAAATATATGGGACCTGTGTTGGGCACCGTCCGCGGCACCTGGGATATGTATCAGGGAATATAGGTTGGTCTTTGTGCACTTATTCATGATTGTCTGTTTTGCGGTCAATTATAATATCCTAATTCCTCAAATTAGATTTTTTTTTCTTTTTTTGTGGCATTATCAGCTGGCCTCCAGTTCTCCCCTCACTGATGGTGCCTTCTTTCTTCACCATTCACTGGGTATTAATTCACAAGTATGTCCCAAGTATGATGGCGTACTTACAGCCATGCGACAGACACGCACAACACAGAATTCACGGTTTATGTTTACAGCCTCCCCCCCACCCCACCCCAAACTGATCTGGAAGTGGGGAGGAGGGTTCGTCATCAGCCCTTCTTTCTGCTTTGGATAGCGTAGCTGGAGGGACATTATTCTTTCTTTTTGGCGTCTGTTTCAAAGCTCCCTGGGAGGAGCTGGGCGGGTCAGGGGTGTCGGCCCTGAGGCCAGCTGAGGGCTTGGCTGGTGTGGGTGGCCTGGCTGGTGTGACAATGTTCTCTGGCTTTCCTGCAGGTGCAGCAGACGGCAAAGAATGGCAACTTTGTCAGTTTAATCTGTATGCCCCCAGTTCTTGTCTTCGTCCTGTGGCCCCATCTTTTGAACCAGTGGTTTCAGAGATTTATTTATTATGATTATGTTCGAAAGTACAGAGTTCTGTTGAGTCAGCCATCTGGCCAAGTGTTTGAAAATGGTTTCTTTCCCTTTTCACAGACTTGCTGCCCTTCTTGGGAGGGGTGGGTTTCTCCCAGGACTCCTGACACCGTCGGCTGGTGCCGGTGGATTTTGTTTCTGGAATTTTTGTGGGTAGTGTAGTGATGACTTACCCAGAAGGAAACCAAACAGAAAAAGCTCAAGGAGCCCATTTGTATTCTACCACGAAAGGCAAAGAAGAATCAGTCATTTACCCCAAATTGTTTCATTTTTCTCTCCTCTCCACCTCTGGGGCCTTCAATCCCTGCACAGGGAGACATTTGTCCTGGGTGTGCTCAGTGAAATTCTTTGAGCCAGGGCAGTGTGGAAAGAATCTTTACTTAATGGAGATCCTGGGCTTTAACGTATATTTTTAAAACCTGTCTTGCTCCCTTTTCTTTTCTTTTAAAGGCACAAGCGATCCCTATGTGAAATTTAAGCTGAATGGGAAGACGCTGTACAAAAGTAAAGTCATATATAAGAACTTGAACCCAGTTTGGGATGAGATAGTTGTACTTCCAATTCAAAGCCTTCATCAAAAGCTCCATGTGAAGGTAATCACAGATGGCTTTCAAATCTGCTCTTTGGTTTAAAACATTGATTTCTCAGCAATCTTTGCCCCCTTAAAATGACAATGTCCCCAAATTCTTTTATTATTGTTAAGCTCTGGGTGAAAAATATTAGTGTGGAAGGGATTATTTATACCCTTTGTTGAAACTGTATGTTTTTCTCAGATCAGTGGTATATACTCCACAGAAAATCAGAGTGAAAATAATATCTCCATTGATTGTATTTAAACTTACTGCACATGGAAGAATTATTACAGCCGGTGTAGTGGCGACAAGTAGGGAAGCCTTTCTCATTAGGAATAACTTTATACTTAATAGAGCTTTAAGCTACTGGTTGTAAGCATCAGTTGCTCTAACATCTGGTTAAAACTGCATGAGTTGAGTGCAGGATGGGATTGCTATAGAATATCTAGCAAATTTCTATTTAATTGACAGATCTGCTCACCGTGGAAAATACTAAATTTTAATGAGAGACCATTTAAACTACAGAGAGCGGTCCATTGTGCATTAACATTTTAATGCATATGGATACTGCCTTAAGAGTATTTTCTGCTGTTGTTTTGGCTGTGGTAGGCAAAATGGGCAAGTCTGAATAATCTTTGTTCTCACCATTGGCTTGGCCTAATTCCTCCTTAACTGTACTATGCAAATTATTTTTTAGACCTAGGAGACTGAATTAAAAATTCCCAGCCTATTGCTTTATTAATAGTTTGATAAATTCAGTTGGTTTACCTTATTAATGTGTTACTGGCCTCTTCCCTCTTTGTAGGTATATGATCGAGATTTAACTACATCTGATTTCATGGGTTCTGCATTTGTCATTCTCAAAGATCTTGAGCTTAACAGGTACTGTATTTTTACCTTCTAATTGTGATTTTGAAGTTTAGAGGGAACTCAAGATAACGTTAAATGACATTTGTTTAGATTAAATGACAAAAAAAAATCTGAATAAATGAAAGCGTGCTTGAATTTTTCTATGATTTTAGCTCTTCTCTCCCAAACCTATGAGTCGGATATTAAATCTTCCACAGTGTGTTCTGAAATGTGTATTGGATTTTGAACTGTTAATATTCAGGTTCATTAACCTACCTAACCTAAAAATAAAACAAGTATTTAAATTTTATTTGGGCAGTAAGAGAAAAGAATCCATTAACCAACTGTTGAATTAGGCAATGCCAAACAGTTCCCTTACTCTGAAGATGGTTGGGTTATTTTTACTGAATTTGGTGCTTTTTAAAACTCGTGTCTCACTCTTATGCAGAGGTAGGAGACTTTTTCTGTAAGCTCTCGATGCATTATAAGACTATCTAGTACTGCCCATAAGTGCTAATGTTATTTGTTGTATTTTGCTTGTAGAACGACTGAACATATTTTAAAATTGGAAGACCCAAACAGTTTAGAAGAGGATATGGGGGTGATTGTATTAAATTTGAGCCTAGTAGTAAAATACGGTGATTTCAAGAGACATGTAAGTATGACCCTTTGTTCTTTTCAAAATTCTTCACTGCAATTGTCCTTTGATAACTGGGTTACCAGATGGTTGGCATTTTTTGTAATTATTTTTGGAGGGAAACAAACAATTGTATCAAGATGTAAAGTACGTATCTGTGGTTCTATGCATCCTTTCTTTTGGAACTCTGGAAAGAAAATTCTTTAAGGAATGATCTCTAATTTGGCTAGGGATGTGGATGTTGCTATTATTAAAATGCATACGCTTTTCCTAAGTGGTAAGGTTTCCATTAATTATTTTCTTAAGTACTGGATGACTTAGACATTATTCGGTTATGCAAAGCAATTCCTGGGATTTAATTATTACATTGTAAATTATTAAGGTGATCAAATACATATTTGTAGCATTCCAGTTTGTTTTCTTTTAGCTATCACATTTTCTGTTGAGAATACTTTTGGGAAGATATAAATTTTTATATCCTCTGATCTATTATTACATGGATGTTTCTAGTTAATGCATGGCCTATTGAAGATCTCTCTAACACCAACAAAGCATTGGATTTTATGACGATTTGACTGGGACTGTGTTCTTATGAGCAAATATGTGACTACATATCATAATCTAATTTTATATGCAGGGGTCAGACCTTATAATTCCAAGAATTAAAATAAGAACAAAAAGCATCTTTGATCATAAATTATTTGAAAGGTGTTTCAAAAGCCAACTAAAATACCGACTTGGAAAAGGACTAGAATGTGTTCAAATTTAAGCATGTTTAGACTCTGGTATGAAAATCTGAAGCCTGTTTATAAATTAGGCCTCCAGGAGTACTTCTCGAATTGAGTCAGTGGGGTCGATGAGGAGAATATTCTTCATTTTGCTATCACCTTTGCTTTTAGTTGTAATTTATTTTCATGGTGAAAATCAAGACTAATTTACTAGTAAACTCTCAGAAAATAGCAGAAAGGAATAGCAAAGCTGTACAGTGATTTTTCAGTTGCCAGAAAGTCAACTCAATCGTTGCTATTTTTAATTTGAATTCTTTACTTATGAGCATTTACTTGACAGTAACTGGGAAGAAACCTTCCCATTTATTAATTTTTTTAAAGAAATAGTCCTTTTGAAACTGGAAACCTTAATAAAGCTGATGTTGTGATGTTAAAGGATCTTAAATTGATGTTGAAAATAAACTTTTTTTTTTTCTACCCAACATAGTGAAGGAAGGTTTTCTTTCGCTTCTCTCAGCCTTGACAGTATTGCTGTTAGATTCAGTGTCAGTGTGTGTAGTAGGTGATTGGTTCCTTGATCTGGACGCCACGCTGAAATAACATGCAATGTAAATAAGTATCATTGGCCCCATCATTGAGCAATTGCTGGCTAATATGTTCAGAAAATTTTCTTACATATTTAAGTGGGGCTTGGAAAGTTGGATAATTTCTCATGAAGATAGCTGCCTATGTATTCCTGTTGTGAATGTTTCTCTAGTATACTGGATTATGTCTAGCAGTCATAGGGCCCTTAAAATGTATTTAAATATTGCCAAAATTTGGAGTAATGCCATTTTAGTTAAAATGTATTTCAGATTGCAGAGATATTAATACTAGATGCTGCCTGAATTTGCTTTTGTAAAGAAAAACTTTTCAGAATCCTGAAAGGAGCCACATTTGTCATCTTACTGAGTTTGGCCATTTTTTCCTTTGACCCCTCCCCACCCCCACCTCTTTTCAAGAGTTTGCCAGACTGTATATCTGCCTGCTTCTGCACTTGCTTGTTTTCTTTGTTCTTTGCTTGTCTGATAGAGGTCTAGGGTACAATATATTTCTTGTACATATATTTTATGGGGCATTATAATATAGAAAACCCTGCCTGCTCTCATTTGTTTTGATCAGTAGTTTTAGTTTTCTGTTTATGTACTTGATCAAAGTATCCCCAAGCAAGGAATCATCTATCCCGGGCCGTGTGTGGTTATTCAACTTACACAGTGCGTATGGGGGCCTTTGGGGATAGAGCAGGTATCAGAAAACATTTGTTCTTTTCACTAAGTGAATATTAAAGACATCCTTATGTGAGGTTTTTAAATGGCAATAACTAACACTCAAGACTGGAAAGATAAGAGATCATTCGATTGGGAATCACTTGTTTGTAAATTTCCATCCTGGCGGTCTTTGTCACTTGAGAACCAGACTGACAAAAATCTGAACACAAGCAGAATGTCAGTGAACTCACCCTTTCGTCCAGGGATTGAAGTGTATATATAGACATGGTAGAGTCGGAAGGCAGGTCCTGGGTGGAAGGCTGACAAACCCACCATCTGTTTCTCTTTCTGGGGTTGTAGTTGGAATTGTGGGCTTGGTCATCAGACGGCCTGGATTTGAATCCCAGCTCTGCTACTTTCATGCTTTGAGAAGTTAAGTGGACTTCTCAATGTGATCAGGTCACATTCACAGAGTTACTTAACCTCTCTCAACTACAATTTCCTCACATGTGAAATGGAGATTAAAAAAGTGTTTTACAGGGCGCCTGGGTGGCTCGGTCGTTAAGCGTCTGCCTTCGGCTCAGGTCATGATCCCAGGGTCCTGGGATCGAGTCCCGCGTCGGGCTCGCTGCTCCGCGGGAAGCCTGCTTCTCCCTCTCCCACTCCCCCTGCTTGTGTTCCTGCTCTCACTATGTCTCTCTCTGTCAAAAAAAAATAAAATCTTTAAAAAAAAAAAAAAAGTGTTTTACAGGATTGTGAAGATGGAGATTATCAAATATAGTGTTTGGCATGGGGTAGGCTGTCAATATATGGTAGCTCTTAGTAGTGTAGTAAGCTGACAGGGATATTTATTTTCCATTAATTTCCTTATCTATTTTGTTTATCTTTTATGATTGTTAAAAAAAATCCAATGAGTCATATGTCAGAGAGCCCTAAATAGACAGGTGTACCTCTAAGATGATAATTAATTTTGGTGGTTGTTTGGGTGAAAATATTTGTCAGTATGATGTTGGGAAAATAGAAAAAGAACTGATTTTAATACCCAGGTTGTAACATCTATTAACTCCCCAGCACATGCTAAATGTTGGAGCTCACAGTTTCACCAGGGGAGGTGTTTTTAATAAAGAGTATGTTCAAGTCATTTCTGTACAGTGTTTTAGTTGCTGGTCACTGGAATGTAAGTGCATTTCCCCCAAAGACTGTTTATTTTCTGGTTTCTAATTGATTGCGAAGACGTATTGGCAAAGTGGATAGGTCATTTGCCTAAAGGTATTTTTTCCTTAAGCATAATAGTAAATGTGGTCTGCTCGATTAGATTCATAATTGTGCTGTAATCTCCCAAATTTATCCAAGTTTTAACATCCAGTTAGCTGGTTAACCAGCCAGAGTAGAGCTTCACAGTCCTGGACGGTGACAGGGGTAATGAGAGGATTTTGCTAGGAAAGAATTTTAATTGTAGACGAAATTCAGCAGTCTTAGCATGACAAATTAGAGATCAGAAGAGAACAGTGGTGAAGTTACTTGCTGTTCAGAAAATTTGTTCTTCCCTCCCTTGGTGCTGTATTAGCCTATTTCTCTTAATTGTGCCGGAACAGCTCAGATTTTTTCCTCCTGTTATCTTAAAGATTGAGATTTGATCATTGGGCGTAAATGGAATGATTTTTTTTTTTTCAGTATCTAAAAGTATGGAAGCCTAAGCATGCACTAACATTGTCCATGAACTTCTTAAATATTTTTAGAATACTATCTAAATATTTCAAGTAGGAGAAATCTGCCTTTGCAATTTGCTTTTAGACATGAAATTATAGAGCTTTAAGGCAATTAAAAGCATTTTAAGGGTCGAGAGCCTTCTCATACTAAGAACTGGTACTTCTAAAGATTGAGCAGTATTCACATTTCCTGTCTTCTTCTTATTGAATACTAGGAGAAAATGATGTCACACAACCACAGAAATGTGATTTTTCTGTTTCCATTTTCTTGCTCAAATGTGTTTTCTCTGTAACCTCAGAACTTGGGTGTTAGTTGTTTGAATAGTGTGTGCACCATCTAACTAATATAATAACGGAATTATGTTATTAATGATTCTATTTCTCTCTTTCCTTTTGCCATTTTTCACCATCCAATGGACTCAATCTCCAGCGTTGGTCAAATCGGAAAGGATTGAGTACCAGCAAGGTAAATATACTTGTCTTTTTCTTTACGTCATTTGGGGAAAAGTTCATCTTTGTTGCAAACACAGATGTGCACTTGATTGGTATTATCCAACCTTTATACATAGTAACAGCATTCTCTTCTTCTCACTGTTGCTGCAAATAAGAAGGAAACAACCTCCCTTTTAAATTTCATTTAATTAAGGGCATAGCCAGATGTTGGAACTTATACATGTTTTTGTGGTGACATTTTATATGTACCAGGCATGTTAGAATGTTACACTTCATTAAGCCCGGATTATTTGGAGTTTAGTGTTGTTAGAATTCGTCCTTTAGGAAGTTATATACCACTAGATGGAAGCTAGCTTTGGTGTTGTAGGGGCAATGAAAAGATTAATGGAGAGGAGTATGTGGTATATTTTATAAATCTGTCTTCTATTAGTCTTATTTTACCATTTGTTACCTTTGTTGTGGAGAGTTTTCTTGAAAGATTTCTTCATGAAGTACCAGTGATTTTTTTTTTTTTTTTTACATTGCTAGTATCTTTTTAAGCAATTATAAACTGTTGTCCAATTTGTAAAAGCTCTCTGTGTACAAGGTAAGAAAGCATTGTTAATCTGTCTGGTTATTAAATTAGTACGTTGTGAGTGACTACATGTCAAAATTGGTGGGAACATGAACAAAACCAAAAAAGTATTCATACCTTAATTTCACTGCTCTGCTACTTTTTATTTTTTATTTTTATTTTTATTTTTATTTTTATTTTTTTTTAAAGATTTTATTTATTTGACAGAGAGGGACACAGCGAGAGAGGGAACACAAGCAGGGGGAGCAGGAGAGGGAGATGCAGACTCTCCAAGGAGCAGGGAGCCCGATGTGGGACTCGATCCCAGGACCCTGGGACCATGACCTGAGCCGAAGGCAGACGCTTAACGACTGAGCCACCCAGGCGCCCTCTGCTACTTTTTAAAGAGAAAGAACCAACATGGAGGTTACCGTGATGTGTGTGTGTGTGTGTGTGTGTGTGTGTGTTTGGCAGATACCCCTGCAGTCCTTGTATATACATTGTATATACATTGACACACACATTTAAATGCACAAATGCATGCCCACTCTCATTTCTAACCTCATGGTACTTCAGGTGTTTACTTCTCTGTAAAATAAGGCAATTGAAACAAAGGCTTTGTGAGTTTGTAAAAGTGTGTGTTTGTGTGTGTGTGTGTGTGTGTGTGTGTGTGTGAAAGAGAGAGAGAGAGAGGGGCAGAATTGTCCCCTGACTAGCACTAGTCATTTGGGAAGAAAGACAAACTTTCCAAACCTTTTTTAAAATCCAAAGGGGGGCGCCTGGGTGGCTCAGTCGTTAAGTGTCTGCCTTCGGCTCAGGTCATGATCCCAGGGTCCTGGGATCGAGCCCCGCATTGGGCTCTCTGCTCGGCGGGAAGCCTGCTTCTCCCTCTCCCCCTTCCTCTGCTTGTGTTCCCTCTCTCGCTGTGTTTCTCTCTGTCAAATAAATAAAATCTTAAAAAAAAAAAAAAATCCAAAGGAATCAAAGCCCACCTCTTAATAAAATGTATATCCTTTGCATTTTATACACTCTAAAAATGACAATAAGTTGTTTTATTAACCAGTTCACTTGGTTTACAAGACTGTTTTTTTGTGGGGTTTTTTTTGGTTTTGTTTTTTTTTTTTTAGAGATAAAATTTAGAGAACATTAATAACGTGAAGCTGTCTCAAAAATTCCTCCAACTTTTGTCTTATTCCTTTATAGTCACTAGAGGGTAGAAGAACATCATTTCTTGCCACAGAAGGGAGCCCCGCTCTTGCTCTCCCATATTAAGAGCTTCTGTAACCATCTGAAGCAGTAAAGTTTCCCGGCATGCTTTGGACAAGCCTGACAAAGCAGTATTTTCTCGTTTATTGATTCTACTGCTGCACTAAAACACTGGTAGTGTACATCAATAACCATCTTTAGTTAGGGAGCTCCGGCCTGTGGAAAAGCTCTGGCAGTTTGTGGGAGAACATAAAGACTAGAAAGAAAAATTGTGAGCTTGGGGAATATTGGAGTCTAGGGAGGACAGGAGAGGTTATGGGAGAATGACCAAAGGAATGAGGAGGGAGAGAAGAAATGTTGACGGCCTGGATAAAGATATCACAAATACGAAAGGCGCAGAGGATCCTGGAGAGCAGTATTTATATCTGTACTGCAGACTTGTGTCTTACCACTGAGCTGCTGTGTTCTTTTTTCCCCCTCTTGCGGTCGTTTCCAGAATTTTGACTTCAGTGCGCTGGGCTCAGAGACTTAATAAATGCCCAGACTTGGGGCCTGTGTTTAATAAAACCTTCAATGAGTAGAGCTCATTGAATGCCACTCATGATCTTACATGAGAGATGCAGTTTATGTGTTGGTGAAGAATTTCAATTGTTAGGTTGACTTTTTGCTACTTAGAGTTGGCAGTTTTTGCGGAGGAAGTGAGGGAGCTTCTAATTTGACTTATGAAAATGAGTCCCATGGAAAATCTGTAGGCGCGATGATTAACCCTCCGTAAAAGTAGTTAAAATACCCTGATCGACCTATCTTGGTATTTTTTAAACTCTAAGCTTCTTTTTTTTTTTAAGGCTTTCCATATTACATTTAAAAATGAGGCAACAGAAGTTTGACATAGAGAAGATTACTACGCTATGAGTATCTAAAATTTTACTAGTCCTAAGTAATATATTCTCTATAAAATGTCATTGACTTTTTCACCTCAATCTTAGTCTTTTAATGGCTTAACTTTATTTGGGTAATTGCCTCTGATACCCCATAAGTTTATAATTTTGCACCATCCAAAGGGGCCCAGAATGGCAGACTCTCTTGTAAAGTGTTTTCTTACTCCATTGACCTTGACCGTAATGTAGTAAATACGTAGAGATTGCCTTTAAAAAAAGTAGGTTTTGGTTTCACCCAGAGCCTCTGTTTACCTTCTGATGAGCATTTTAACATGAGAATTGAGAATTTGATTTAACAGGGCCTGAATCAGATAAATAGCTCTTTTTAGCTATTTATTATACATAATCTTTTCTGTGAGTAGACCTGTTTCCAAATCTTACTCTCTTTCTAATGCATTTAACACTTAGAGAAAATTAACAGCAGTGACTTCTTTAATATCAGATAGTTTAATGGGGGAAAAAAAAACCCGACAATGATAAAAGATGGAATTGAGAAATCACTGATTGTATTTAGAAATCTGCACCCACACCCACACCCTTCCCCAGTGCTTTCTTTGGGTCTTTGCTGGTCCTGTGGCTGATCACAATTCCCCTTTCCTAGAATTTCCTTTATTGTACATGCATTTGTCCTGTGATAAATAACGATTTTTTACATAGCCCCTCTTTTGACCACTGGTTTATACTGGGTATAACAGTAATCCAAAGTAAGAGACTTGACCTATACGAACTCTATAAAATTAGTTGACTAGTGGTGCCAGTCTTTGGGCTGTTCAGCTTCATATTCTTCTATCTTTGTTCCTGTCTGTTATTACAGAGGCTGATAACCACAGGATATGTTTCCTAGGTTCCCCTGTCAGGTGGCCTCCAGCTGGCTTTATACCATGAGAGGAATTGGTAGGATACTACCGGGTAGGAGAATTTCTATGGTATATCTCCCTTTTCCCTCTGTTTCATGTGGTGTCTGGACATGGACAGTATTTTGCATTTTCCCTTAGACCTGCCATGGTTTCAGCTTCTACCAGGTGAGTCTGACCCTAGTCCAGGGCTTGCAAAACCTCACCCAAGGGCACAAATCCAGCCCTATGTCTGCGTTTGCAAGTAATGTTGCAACACAGCGGTACCCATCTGGGTAAGCATTGTCTCTACCTGGCAGCTGCAGAGTACTGTAGTTGGGGCAGAGACCTAACAGCCTGAAGCCTGAATACTTACTCTCTGGACCTTGGCAGGGAAAGTTTGAACCCCCCCTCCTCCCCCGCCAGCTCCAGCCCCAGAGTGTTAGGGAGGGCTTCATTCTGTTGCCTACCTTAGGTTTTCTTAGCCCTGTCTGTTTGGTCTCTCAGGCATCCTATACCTGAGACCAGTTCTCGGCATTATATCCCCTCTATTTTCAGTACCCATTGTGGTTCTCTTTTCCCATTGGATTCTGATGCAACCTATAGGGGCTAAGCCTTTGCTATTGGCTTTTTTTGGATACTTTTAAAGTTGCCATTACTTTGTAAGAATCATGAATCACAGGATAAGTATTCCGCATGGATTTGGGTTATACCCTCTCTGTTTTCCTTCAAGTTTATTCCTTTTGCTCTATCTGTCCCTCTGTTTCTGTCTGACATCTAAGACTTATGGAAAGCAGTCTATAAATCTATAGAACTATCTCTATATCTATCCGTATATCTGATCTCATCTACCTAATTTATTTGTCTATATATCTGTCTCTATCTCTTTAACCTAATTTATTGTCTATCTATATGTCTGTCTGTCTGTCTGTCGGTCATCTGTCTCGAATTCGCACTGCGTGGGCCCAAAGCTGAATCTCTTAACCCCGATGTCTCTGCTGCCTTGTTATGAAGTCTAGGTCAGCATTAACCTGGGCAGAAAGACCACTAGGGGCTTTTCTCATTTCTGGGGGTCTCAGTCATGTTCAGGTAAGGCCATGAATCTGTTGGCACTCTCCAATCTCATGTGTTCTCCGGACCAGAAAAGCAGAGCCACTGCCTCACGAAAGTTTTCATCAAATGTCTCCTCTCAATGATGTAAGAGTCCACTTTGGCCCAAATCCTGTCACTGAGCACATACTAGCTTGGCCAGAATACTGTCCTGAGGATTCAGAGATGAACTGGACTTGGCCATTGTGATTGCTGAGTCAGCGGGAGACGAGAGTAGGGAGGTAGGAGTATTTGGAGGGCGTGGTTAGACCCTATGCTAGCCTTGCAGGTGGGCTGAAAGCTGGGGACAGAGAAAGACTGCAGTGAATCTTCCCAAATGAGAGGGAGGAAGAAGTGAATTGAGATACAACCATATAAAATAATGTGGTCCATGGCAAGTGCTCCAAAGCATTTATTATCAGGCTTCAACCAATTGGGTTTTCAAAGTGGAGCCCCTGGGACCAGCAGCATCAGCATCACCTGGAAATTGTTAGAAATGTGAATTCATGACCCACCCCACCCTCCCAACATTTCGGACCTCTTGAATTGATCTCTGTGGTTGGAGCTCAGCAATCTTTTAGCAAGCCTTGCAGGTGATTCTGAAGCAGGTTCAAGTTTGAGAACCGCTGGTGTGGACTTGGGTCTGCGTTGGGGTGTTCGAAGAGCAGGAGACAAAGCTAGAAGCTAGAAGACAAAGCTGCTAAGTCTTAGGTAGTGGTGGGATTAGGATGAAGCGAGAGCATTGTCCAGAGCGCAAAACATCCTACAGGTGCTCAGGGGCCAGCCCTGCCTGTTGCAGAAGCCTGAGAGTGAGTACTTTGCTTGCTCCACTGTTCAGGGAGGTAGGGCAGGTCCTGGATAGGGATGCCCTTGAAGTATTGTACCTGAAGGAGAGACATAGAAACGTGCAACACAGAAGGGAATCCAGAAATACTGCATACTGGGTGTTGAACTACATATGAGCACAGCATTTAACTTTGAACTTCTAGGGGTTAGGGTGAAAAAGAAAATCTTGTTGAATCATGTAGCCTTCATGTTTGTTTGTTTTTTTTTTTTTTCATTTAGGTTTTAAGGATAGGAAATGTGTTAGAAGCGTTTTCCTGGTCTGAATCCCTGAGAAATGGGTATTTATAGACTGTATCAAATTTTTAAAATATCTTCCATCTTTTATTTCGGAGTGCAAGAACTGAGCAATGGCATTTTTTCACAATGAAAAAAATGTTAAATTTGGTATAAAACTTTTCTAGCTAATGTGTCTGTACAACCTGCAGGTTATTCATTATCCTTGGGACTATAATCTAGTTCTCATGTACAACTATAAATCTCATGGTCCATGCCTCCATGTCCTTGTGGGAAATTTAAAAGGCTTCCTTTTATCCTTACGCAAAGATTTTTTTTGTGTGTGTGGTTCTAAGAGAATTTATGCCTACAGGATCCTCTTCGGATGATATAAGAAGCTGCCGGGAGCTTCTCTGGGAGCCTGTTGCATGAATGTATGGATCTTCTCATGTCATGCTATAAAAGCTGTTGACAATGAACAGTTGTTTTACATGTGAAAAAAAAAAAAAGCTTGGAGTATTTCAGGGAAACCTTTTATAGACTGAATGTTTTCCCTTAGCTTTTCTAAGCAACACCAACAGAGTTGAATCTTGTTTTGTTGTTCATTTAGCTTACAAAATTAGTTAATTTTTTTCCATGCATTTGTTTCCACTGACACCTCCTTTCTCACAAAGACCTAGGAGAACTAACTCATGAGAGTCAAAATAGGACGCGTTGGTGGCATTAGAATCCCTATTTTCATATTCCTGTAACTGAGATCATAGAGAAAGTACCCACACAGTATTTGGCACCTAGTAAGTATTCCTTCCTAGAAAAATCTTGTGAACATATTTTCCCGCTGCCCCTCTCTTTCATTTCTATCTTTTAAAAATTTGGTTGGTATTTTGTCCCACCCAAGGGAGGGCTTTGGATAATCGTCCTGTGGTATTGGTCAGCATGGTCTGTTCTGGAGTGTGGCCTAGATGACTTTTGATGATTGCTTTTGATGACTTTAGGCTGTGGCCCCAGCTCCTGAACTGCATCCTACTCCTTTCAAGATCTTTCTTTACTCCTAACCCCTCTGCCATTCTTCCTGGCCCACAACAGAGAGGAGGCACCTTGCTGACATGCGTGTCATTTCTGGGTTTTCTTCTGCATCGTGCCAAGAGACTGGAGTCCACATCACCGTCTCCCCAGCATGCCACTTGGCTGGAATCCTACAATAAGGCATGTGGCCAAGCCGTAATCCATTTTATATGTCCCAGGAATGATAGTCATTCACTGTTTTGAGAGTCTGTGCCTAGATCACAAACTTGTGAAGATTCTCCACAGTTCTTACCTTCAGCTTTGCTCTCTCTTTTTTTTTTTTTTAAGATTTTATTTTGTTTATTTGAGAGAATGAAATAGAGCATGAGAGGGGGGAGGGCCAGAGGGAGAAGCAGACTCCCCGCTGAGCAGGGAGTCCGATGCGGGGCTCGATCCCAGGACTCCAGGATCATGACCTGAGCCGAAGGCAGTCGCTTAACCGACTGAGCCACCCAGGCGCCGAGCTTTGTTCTCTTTTTACCCTTCCTTCCTTGTCCCTGAGATTGTCATGACCCAGAAGTAAATTGTTCCTGAAGCTTTTCATTTTTCTGAAAGTCAGTATGGTTTTTTCCTTTTTTCTTTTTTTTTTTTTTTTTTTAAGATTTATTTATTTTAGAGAGAAAGATTGTGTGGGGGGAGGGGCAGAGGGAGAGAGAGAATCTCAAGCAGACAGATGACTCCCTGCTGAGCATAGAGCCTGAGGTGGGACTAGATCCCACAACCCTGAGACCAAACCATGACCTGAGCCAAGAGTCAGACTCTTAACCAGTTGAGCCACCCGGGTGCCCCATGGAAGTCAGTATGTTTCTAAGTTTAATATCATACCTCGTATTTACTGGTAATAACTAACGTGTGTGCTTCAGATGGAAGTCATGATTTCTGTTCAGAGAAAGGGCGTGGATTTGGTGGGGTGGGGGATGAGGAAGAGAGAGAGCCTATGAATGAAACAACATAGAAACAGTGAAAGGTTCTGATCCTTTGGGAGGAAGGAGAAAAATAACAAAATCCTGATGTACTATATTTTATCCTTTATGTCGGCTGAGAAATTAGGGTCAGGACCCAGAAACTTTGCTCTATCTCCTGGTGTTTGTTTCAGCTCAGGTGGGGTGGGCTTCTCCTTTGATGGGTCATTTCCTTCTCTCCTTTCACATTCCAAGCTGCATTAAGATGACAAATTTCACTTATAGGCTCAGGCACAGACATGAAAACCTGAGCTATGGAGTTAGCAGAGTGAGTGCAGGAGAGTGGATTTATTGTGGGGAGAAAGGGATCGTTTGAAGAGCACAAAAGATTTGGGGAGCCCAGCTCTGAATCAGAGCTCACAGAGGATGGCCCCTACCATACCTGCCCCTCCCCACTGACTCTGCTCTTAAGTCTCATCACTTGTCTCAAGGCTGAAGACAAATAAATGTTAAAGTAATTAAGACACTTCTTTAGAGCACACATACACACACCCCAGAATATGTTGCTCATAGACAAAATTTTATTTGGACATAACCTTGTAGTGGGTTTTGCAGAAAGATTGAGGGTAAAACAAGGAGAATAAAGGCCCTGTGTTCTTTTTCTATCTGTGAACTCTGAAGTAAATAGTTCACTTTTCCTACCCTGCCTTTAGTAAGGGGGAAAAAAAAAATCTTGGACGGCAAAGACCAAGTCCGTCACATCAAACATGACTGCGTTAAATACTAAAATGTTCAAAGTCCGACTGAGATAGATAAAGGCTTTGATGGAAAGTGGATATTTCCCAGGGACATTACAAGCAATAATCCAGATGTTATGGTGTAATGCAACGAGTGTCCGTGGATAGATCAGGAGCTCCAGCCAAGCCGCGCCTGATGTAGGCCTTAGCCTTGCCCTCCCATGCTGTTCTGCCATATGGAACCTATCTCTCGGCCCCCTTAATAACCAGCTTTGGATTCCATTTTCACAGAGCTCATAGAGCTAAGTGGGGCTGTTTTATGGACAAGTTAGATAGAAGCCTTTCCAAGATAAACATCCAATTTGAAATTAGGACATACCAAGCCACAAAATTATTTTAGGGCATATTTCATGGAAGCACTGCCATTTTTCTTAGGCAATTGCCAGACTGTAGGATGCCCTTTGATCCCTTGTGGACATTACTCCCTTCTTTATAAAAAGGATTTTGAAATAGTTGCAGTGTTTAGGGAGGAATATATCTGTCGGAGCTTTGAAGCATGGTCATGGGACAGGTCATGCCTTAGCTTGTTGGTTGGCAAGTCAAACTTTAAAAAGAAAAAAATTAAAAAAAAGGAATTATAGCAGGATATATGAATCCAAATCTCATTTTTCTTTTAAAGGTAGAAGTTTTCAGTCCGTGTACCTAATAAGCTATAAAATGTATTCAGTGTATCCAGATCTATATGCTTACATATAGATTTATAAACACATATGCATATATGTTTATATATGCGTCTATTTATATGCTGTGTTCTTTAATAAACATGAAATTGCTTAACTTTAATTATTTCATAAAGCTTCATTATTGAATATATTCTATCCACAAACGAACTGGAAACAGAAGTTAAGAAAGGATTGTCCATGTTCTCCAGAGGAGTGGGATTTTTTTTTTTCTTTTTAAAATCTCACGCACCCTCCCTACTCTCTCAGCACGTCCAAAACTCGTGTGTGTGCATGCACGCACACATACACGCGCCTGCATTTTAAGAGAAAAGCAACACAGATGTGAGGTTTGAGAGTGTAGATTTCCTTAAATGTGTTTTGTTTAAGGCAGTCACAGAATGACCAACCAAATGCTTGGTGTGGTACTCCTGCATCATTTTTAAAAGTGGTGGAGTGACATGTGTTGGATGAGGTAAGCTGGTATATAATTAATATGATACTGACATACCATTTGTTGTGATAAATTGTGACTAACTGGTGTCCGAGCAAATTGGTGTCTGAATGATCTCGAAGATATATTGAGTAGACGACAGGAATGAATATATAGTGTTAGAAATTCATTGCTTTACTGTGGTACTTGATGCCATTTACATTCTTCAGTCCATTTATTTCCCCTTCAAATAAAGCAGTGTATGCTTGTACTGTTTCATGTTATTGAGCGGCGAACGTAAATGAACTCCGCCAACTAAATGCAGCGTGTGGATCATGTGGGGATCCTCATTCAGACAGACTAACCATAAAAAAAAGACATGGTTGAGACCCTTCAGGGAAATGTGGATATGTGCTGGGTATTTAATGATATTAAGGGAATTATGGTTACTTTTGTGGAGTGTGATCATGGCATGGTGCTTATGGAAAACCAAATACGGATTTTTGCTTTCAAATATTTCAGCCAGAGAAAAATAGTGAAGGGATACATGAAATCAGATTGGCAAAATGTTGAATCGGACGAATAAGTACGTGGAGATTTATATACCATTCTCTCTGCCTTTGTGTATGTTTGAAAATTTACATAATGGAAATTAAAAATAAATAAAGTGTGCTTGTCCTCTTTATAATTTAATAATAGGGGATGTTTGCTTTTTTCTATATTCTGTTTAAGGTGTGTGTGAGTGTGCATGAGTAATATAATTTAGAAAAGGAAAAAAAAAGTAAGTTAACAGTTACTGAATCTCTACTGGATCCCAGGCACCGTGCTAAGGGCTTTCTACATCCTTCCCCTCCCTGCAGATCTGCAAAGCTCATTTGGCTGGCTAGCTGATGGCAGGCTGGATCTGGAGTTGTGAATCTCACAGTGGTGTTGGGTTTTTTAGTAGTAGCTCAAGGAATACAGGGAAGTGTGGACAGATTCAAGTGTGAAGGATAAATTCAAAACCATTATTTCTAAATACCCGGAGGAATTTTGTTTCCCTGCAAAGCAGTGCCTTGCTCTTCTCTCTCTGTTTCCCAGAATTCCCTTCTTCCCTTCCTACTATTAAAATAGCTGAAGGCCCTGATGAAGAATTCCTACCAAGGAGCACATCTGGGTGGGAGTATAGGCCAGTGCCAAATCCAAGTGTTGCTCCCAATCATCCTTCACTATATTGTTACAAGTCCGGTGCTCGAGAAGGAAATCACATAACTGTGCTTGCAGGTTTGCAAAATCAATGAAGACTAATAACACTTTCACCAGTCAGGGAGTGCTATTCATAATCCCATATTGAAAGCTGGAATTCCTGTGATCACCAAAGTCACACTCAAGAATTATCAGCAAGTTTATATGTCATCTTCATTCTTTGCTTTAGTCCTCTTTGATACGTAACCTGCGGCTCTCAGAGTCCTTGAGAAAGAACCAACTTTGGAACGGGATTATAAGTATAACGTTGTTGGAAGGGAAGAATGTCTCAGGAGGAAGCATGACAGAGATGTTTGTCCAGTTAAAACTGGGAGATCAGAGGTATAAAAGTAAGGTAAGTTCTGTCAATTCCTTAAGAAGTACAAGATCTTTCATAATAAAGGAACTGAAAAAAAATGTTTTCCACTCTGAATTTCACAAGAAGAGGAGAAATTTATTTTTAGCCCTCGTAACTTTATTAGGAGCATTCCAGACAACAAAATAATTGTATAGCTGCAGTCAATTAATATACCTATTGGCTTGCTTAGCATAATTTATTTTAATATAGTAACTGGAGCAAGAGAAAGCTTATTAAATAACAGATTTGGATGCATGATTTATTTTTGTTTTGAAAATAAGCAAACATTGTTTCAAAGATTGCAGGAAAGGTATAATCAAATATTTTCAAAATCCTACAAAAATAAAATCGTGTAATATATTTGGGTGAAAACAGTCGAGATAACAAAAAATATTTTCAAAATCATATACTATTTGCTTTCTCTTACTTGTTAGTATTAACACGAAAAATAGACATTTGATGCTGGTTGTTGTGATTTTTTTTTTTAAACTGAAGTATTAGTGATTTGTTTTGAACAAAAGTAATGGCATTTTTAGCTGCCTTTAAAACTCAATCACCTTACTTTCCTGAAACAAATTCCACTTAATTTTTAATCTTAGTAATTTGGTGTGGTTTTTATTTCAAAAACCATAGTCTCCAAATCATGGTAATGAATTCATTTTGCATAACTGTCAGACAGGAATATTTCCTAGGTTTTATGGATTGGGGGAACTAGGGTACTTAAAAGTTGTCACTTGCCAAAAGCCATGTAGAAACAAACAAACAAACAAAACAAAACATTGGTGGAAGATTTTGAAAATAGACCCGAGGATATTTGCAATTTGGACTTTACAGTGTAGAGGACATGACACATGCACACCAATGCAGTTGGGAAGTGATTTAGGGAGCAAGAGGTTTCTCTGTTGCATGCTCTTCAGTGCAAAATCAAACATTAAACATCACTTACTCCACCACAAGGAGTAAAGAATTGAAGCTCACACCGGAGAATCATTTTTCAGAAATGTGAAAAATTCTGGGTGAGTTACAGCAGAATTAGACATATGATTATTTTAATCAGGTAGTTTCAGGCTGTACCTGACAGCGAATGTATCCAGGGTGAACACATCTCTCCACTAAGATTCCTTTAGCCAGCCCAGGGTCAGGCTAAGGATTTATAGAAAAATTATTCATTGCTAAGTACACTTTGCCCTTTGGACTAAGGTGGAGTGCAGAATTAGTCCAGTATTTGCTACAGTCCCCCTTGGGGAATATCACATTTAATTTGTGGTCAAATATTTTTTTCCCCGTGGTTTCTAAATTCTGTGATCTGATATATTAAGCTCAGTGTGAGAAAGAGCTTAAATGATAGTACATGATGTTGGCTACAGCCGACGTCTGAGTTGTCCCTGTTTTCCCTTGCAGGAATAGTTTGGCGCTCGGATTTAATAGTTGACTCAGTGCTTCTAGAGCATGATAGTCAGTGCCCAGCATTCTTGCTCCATTTTATTCACAAATTCAGTCTCTGGGTAAATGAAACAAAAACAAAAAATGCTGCTAACAGATCAGACACATAAGCTGTTTGCAGTCACTGGGAGAACACAGAAACACTTGTGAAGTTTTCAAACCAGGCTGTTTACTTTTTTTGGTGTGGCTATAGTGAGGCTTCTCCGTCTTTCTCTCGCTCCAGTGACTGGATTCAGTAAACTCAGATTTTAAAAACAGGCAGCAGTGTCCCAGTGACGGGTTTTTCATGCAATGCATCGGACAGATGTGAATGAACATCTCAGCCTGCTAATTTATATACTTCTTAAGCCAGCACTGAATGGATGTGCTAATAAAACTGTTACTTACTTGCATTCGATTAACCAATGAGGAGTATCTTTTGTAAGAGAGAGCAACTGTAACTGTCTATTGAGATATGGTTTATATGTCTATAATATATATATATAATTTATGGTTCCTTGTGGGATAATTCTGGTGGGGTCACTCTTGCTAATGGGCTGGATAAATTCTTGAATCTGCGGGTGAGCTAAACGGGTAGTGATGGTTTGCCAATTCCCGAAATCTCAAAGTCCCTTTTCGTTCCAAAACGGAAAGTTTAACTTTCTAAGGGAGAGGCACATCGTCACGATCTCCTGCCGTGTAGAAATGAAATGAATGTCTGTAGCTGCTATAGCAATGAATGGCATTTTAAGAAAATAAATACTATAACTGCATGTTTTCTAGACACTGTGTAAGAGTGCAAATCCGCAGTGGCGGGAACAGTTTGACTTTCACTACTTCTCTGACAGGATGGGCATTTTGGACATTGAAGTGTGGGGAAAGGACGGCAGAAAGCACGAGGAGCGTCTGGGCACGTGAGTCTGCTCTGCTTTCTAACTCGTGGGAGATGTGCATGGAGCTTGTTTCTGCATGAGGCTGGTCAGAGAGAATGTCATGATCTGTTTGGGCTTAGAGTAAAACTTCACATCCCCACCCCAGCAGCCATAAGTAAGCTGGACCCTAACCTGGGGAAAAATCTTGTTTTGTTTTAACTGGTAAATGTCATTTCATATTGATTAAGACAGAAGAAAATAGTATGTGTCGGGAATTCTTTAAAAAAAGTTATTGTGCCATCTCAGGCTATTTGGGAAATGTTTATGCACAGGTCGGTCCACTTATATGCAGTTTTTTCCCCAATAAATACAGTACAATACTGTAAATGTATTTTCTCTTCCTTATAATTTTTTTTTAAAGTAACAGTTTCTTTTCCCTAGCGAACTTTATTGTGAGAATACAGATAACCTACAAAATATGTGTGAACTGTTTATATTATCAGTAGGGCTTCTGATCAACAGAAGAGGGCTATATAGTAGTTGAGTTTTGGGGGAGTGAGAAGTTACGCACAGGTTTTGGACTGTGCTGGGGCATTAGCACCTCTGACCCCTGCACTGTTCAATAATCAACTGTGTAAATTTCCAGTGTACCCTATGATTTTAGTTTGCTACTTAGTAAAATACCATATAATTTAGTAAGAAGATGAAGCTAGGTGTCTCAAAATGGTGGGAAAATTTTCAGTGTCCTTGATGAGCTTTGTGGCAAACCATAACGAAATCTATTGAGGCGAGATCTATTTCCTTTCATTTCTTTACTCCGCACCCTCCCAACTTAATTGAGGGGCTTACCCATAGGTAACGAGCAATACCATGAATATTATAGGTTCCTTATTGTAGCAATACCATTAAGTGAGATTGTGCCTGCACCATGGCTGGCCCTTGGGAAGTACCATGGAAATGGTGGTGGAAAGATCATCTCTCATCTTACAAATAGCCCTGCAGGTTAGTAGCATTATTCCTTTCCTGTGGAGGAGGGAATAGAGTGCAAGAGGCTTACAATTCACTTGGCCATGGACTTCAGAGCAGTGAATGCCAGGGCTAGGATTCTGTGTTTTCCAAGACCAATTTCTTTCCAAAAAATCACTGCCTTTTGTTCATCCCGTATACATACAATTTGTATCCAAATCTTAAATCTAGGATACAAGCATTCAAAGGGCTCTCAACAGCTGTTTGTCATCTTTTCCAAACCAGAGTCTCTGGAACCCTGGATTCAGAGAGATGCCTGGGGCTCACCATTTGGAGAAAAAGGGGGTGGGTTCTAAAACCTCTATCCTGAGGCCAGAGCATCTCAACTTTTACTTCTCTTCTATATTGGGGTTCTAATTGAGGGAACGTCTTATTGCCGAAAGCTGAAAATTGAAAATGACTCCTCTAATAGAAACTCTTGGATTCACTGACGAGGGAATGCAGAGGTCCAGAGCAGTGAATGTTTTTCCATCAGCAGGGAACTTATAGGCAGAAATGGGGCGAGACCCAGCTATCCCAGTACTTCGTGCACTGCTTTTTCTGGGTAAAATACTGAGCACAGCATCTGGCACACAGACTGTTAGCTCTTCTTGCCGTCATCATCCCATCCCTCACCAGCAGCTCTCCTGGGATACTAAGCGGGGTGTTTGGTACCCATGGAACATTCCTGCCGTGTTTTTCCACGGAGGCACCATGTTCCGTGGGAC
Organism: Neomonachus schauinslandi; assembly: GCF_002201575.2. Lineage (NCBI taxonomy): Eukaryota > Metazoa > Chordata > Mammalia > Carnivora > Phocidae > Neomonachus > Neomonachus schauinslandi. The sequence goes on along the minus strand of NC_058411.1, from coordinate 130,698,660 downwards.
TGTCTGGCATGTTGCAGGATGTTTAGTGAATCTGGCTCTTACCCACCTGATACCTGTTGCTTTCCCCAGTTAGTGTGTAGGAAATGCACAAACGCAGAGAACTCTGTGTCCCAAAGCGTTATCTGAGTGGTGGGGATTTGGGCTTCCAGTGATGAATGGCCAATGTGTTATTTTAGGAGGTGCAAAGAATAATACCCTTCCCATTTCACACATCACTGTGCTGTCCTGTTTCCTTCACATAATAGGAAATGCTTTTCCAGATGAGTGTTAAGTTTCTTCTCAGCCACAAAAAATAATTTAAGATGTCCCTTTTCTTCCATGTGTTGTCATTGGAGTATGCATTTATTTTAGTTATTTCCTGTTTGTAACTTAGACGTGTACCTGTCCTAGGGGGTCATGATGTCCTTCCTCTTCATGGATTTTAAAGGATCTTTTTGGTATCCTTTTCCTTTTTCCTCTCCTGAGGTACAAAAGACAACAAAAGCATCTCTTGGGAGCTGGCTACACAGCGTTACCCTGCAGTGGGGTGAAACCTACCCTAAAAATATATACTGCTTCTCAGAGTTAAAGATGAGGTGGTGTCAGCATATGCTGAAACTCACCGACCTGTTACATACTGTTCCTTCCCACTTCAAATTTCTCACTTTTCTCCTCATTTCATTTTCTTTGTTGTTGTATTAAGGCTTGGTTATTTTATCCACCCGTGGTTGGGAAATACCTTTTTGCGTGAGGAAACTCTCCGACAGTGTGCATGAGTCATAATTGCCTCCTAAGACATGTTGCATATTTTGTTTTTGGAGAACACCTTGATGCTAGTCATTTAAAGCCCTACATGGCTTCTCTGAAGAAATTCTCATCAGTGCAGCTTCCCTTTGCAGGCAGATTGACATGAGGAAAGGATCACCAGCTTGGAGTCGCACATTCATGGCTTGCTGAACCAGTTGGCTAGCTGTGTGACCTCAGGCAATGGATTTGCTTGTGAAATTGGGCTTTCTTTCCATGCAGTGGGGTCTGGTCAGCAACAGTGTCTATGTGATACCTAGGTCTTTTATCAGCACTTAAATGCCAGATATTATTATTACTATTGATTTTGAGATTGTTCTGTATGACAGCTGTAGACCCCCACAACATTTGCAACTAAAATTATGCAATTTAAGAAAAAGAAATATGGCTGGTAAAATTCAGTGTGTATATATATACATATATATATATTTTGTATATATATTGCATATATATATATTTTTCAAAACAGTATAGACATTTTTTGAAATTTTTTGCAGAAGTTGGCAGTGAATATCTTCAAGGACATGGTGCAAAGGACATTTGTTGACTGAAGGATTGAGCAGCAGCATTGGCATTGGTGGGGTGCTAGCTTGGTGATGGTGATGATGAGCCAAGGTCTCAACTGGTGGCATGCTGTTCCCCAAAGGGGTGTCTGGATATGTGTCTCCTGAGTCACATGGAGCTTTCTGAAATCCCCTTGTGTCATGGTTCCCCTGTTGTCTTCCACTGAGCCACAAGTTATTCCCAAGGGGGTCAAGGCTGGTCCCCAGATCCAGCGTCCCCTGGACCATAGTGCCTACGAACTCTAGGGTTTATTCATGAGCAAGACCAAATCAAAACAAAAACAGAAAAATTACCAAAAAAACCCAGTCTCTGATTTTAAAATCCAACAATGGTCCAGAGACAGTGAACTTTTGGGGGGAGTAAGAAATAAAGCTAAGTTGAATCTGCTCCAACTTTTATTTATTTATTTATTTATTTATTTATTTATTTATTTATATATTTTTTCTGCTCCAACTTCTAAACAAAAGGGCAAGAGTATAAATATAGAGTATCCCCTTGTAAATCTGGGCCATTTCAAAACAATTGTATTGTTTTCTTAAACTCTATTTTACATTTCAAAGTGATTTTAGAGATTAACTCGTTATAGAATATTCTAGGCTTTAGTTTTGAAAAGTTACTAATGAGAAAGTTCGAGTCCATTTTAACTGGGCTACCACAGAATCAACCTGCAGTCCCACATGGTGCCCTGGAAAGTGGCTCTGACGTTCTCCCGGTTTATTAGCGACTCTGATGTGGTGGAGGAGTGGGGCTGGGATATTTCTCTGGACAAATTGCACCATGTGTCGTCGATCTGCTTTTACAACCTGGCTTGACACATTCACCGTTTTCTTTGTGTTCACCCCCTTCCTTCGCCTCCAAGATTTACAGCTTTTAAAACTACAGCACTCTTTTCTGCCCCTCGCATTTAAGTTAAAAGCTGGCCAGTCTGTAAAATAAAACAGGGAATTATGGTAATGAATAAGAGGTTAAAAGCTATCATGGCAAGTGAAACTTGAGCAGGTTTGGGTGACTGATATGGCAAAATTATGTGTTGAATTAAAACATTAAAATGCAGCGGGATTAATGGAGAAAGACAAGAACAGGAGGTCAGAAACAATGCTTAAATCAGCACATTCACCGCCTGTAGGCTAGATAGCTTTACTATATGCCTGTAGCAGAAAAAAAGTAGTAATTAAGTCCTTGTCTTCTTCAGGTGAAGAGAACTGTGGACTTTTCAATCTGGGAGGCACCTAGTAAATATATTTATTTCCATTCCTTTCTTATGTAGGGGAGGAATTAGAGAGTGCACAGTATTTAGATGGTTAACAAAAAACACTTGCCTTTGTCATTTGGAGTTCTTGACTTTGAGCTTCATTATGCCGCTGGCCTTCATTTTTTGTTTGTTCACTCTATTCAAGAAATACAGAGCACGCCATGTACCGGATACTGCAAAGATTCAGCAGAAAATGACAGTGATGGACGCTATCCTCAGACACTAAAAAGTTTGGGGTTGATTCAAGTTGTCAGGCAGCAGCTTGTGGGGGTGGGAGGGGAGAGCAGCTTCCTGGAAGAACGGAGATGGGTGGGTTAGCCTGACGAGGAGATTGGAGGAAGAACTTTCAGGAAGATGGAACAACATGGGCAAAGGTCAAGACAGGAGAGAGAAGGCACTCTGAGAAGCTTGAAAGGAATGAGAAGGGTGGGCAGTGTCATGAGATGAGACCTGAGAGCAGAGCAGGAGTGAGGTCACAAAGCCATCCGATTCCATCTCCTGCAAAGGAACAATGGTGGCTTCTCTCTAGACACATGCATGGGGGCCCCTGCTATTTTGTTTCCATAATATAAAGGTTGTTACAGTAGCGGGCTCTTACAGACCAAATATTTTAAGATCAGATTGTGGAATGAGAATTTCCTGGTGACCTAAGGGCCAGCGTGTGGCACCTTCTGTATGACTGTCCACACACGGTCACTTCTCTTGTGTGTGAAGTCACACATGAAGCCACAGGAACAGACCTGATTTGGTAAGGCTCATTAATCACGTAGATGGTCTGAGTGTGTGTTTTCCACACTGTTCTCAACAGAAAGAAGAGCAGTTTTATAAGTTTTATTGCTTTATTGGTTTTTATTCAGTGCATCATTGGATATGTTGGCCAGAGTTTCTTGGGCTATGGGGAGTTAAAAGCTATGCTTCAGGGGCGCCTGGCTGGCTCAGTTGGAAGAGCATGTGACTCTTGATCTTGGGGTCGTGAGTTCAAGTCCCATGTGGGGTCTAGGGATTTCTTAAATAAAAAAGAATTAAAAGGTTATGCTTTCAAAATTATTTTTAGGTCCATTTCCCTGAGGCTTTTGTCAGTGTGTTTGTATTGTCAGCAACCAACCTTGTAAATTTTTAAGATGCTAACATGGATGTAATTCGCCACAGCCAAATTATTAACATGTCTCCAGATCAGGGGTCAGCAAACTAGGGCCCATGGGCCAAATCCAGATGGCTGCCTGTTTTTGAATAAAGTTTTATTGGATAACAGCCTTGTTTGTTTGTTTATGTTGTCTATTACTGCTTTCATGATACAAGGGGACTTGAGTAGTTTCAACAGAGACCACATGGCCCATCAACTTTAAATTGCTTTATGGCCCTTTGTAGAAAAAAATAGTTTAAGAACCTATTATTTATTTATTAATTGATGTGATAATTGAAAAATTCATGATGAGAGCCGTTTAGACCATATACTTTAAAACTGATAAAATATAGCTATTGCTGTATTATTTTTGCATATACACTAGTAAGCTCAGCTTTCGTAAATGCTTCTAAAAGGCTGCCATTTGTGTAGAGTTTGGGAAGAAATTTAGAGGATGCAAAATGGAAGGAAAACAAATACATAACACCACTTGTAAAATTAAGGAATTAGACAGTGAGTCCGTGGTGTTTATTGGAATGAGAAAGAAGGAAGGAGTAGGTGGTGTTTTAATTTGCCCCTGAACCTGGGCTGAATCTGTTCTCCTGGTGTTCTCAGAGGCTCATCCTGCACTCCGCCCATAACAAGTAACTAGACAGATAAAGCCTTGGGAAAGAACAACCGATTCTGTAGTGAGTCAGTACCACCAAGAGAGAATTAAGAGACCAACTAAATCATTTAGTATTTTCTCAGGGCGGAATTTGATACCCTTTAGAAAATGGAAGACACAACCTAAGTTCTCCTTCCCAAATTTTTGTATTAAAAATGTCTTCAATGGATGTATTTCAGATTATCTCTTATATCATAAAGATTTTAGACTTTAGAGTACTTATCTTGAACCTCAAAAAAGGATATTTTGTTCACACAATACTTACCTTTCTTCAGGAGGTTCAGTGAGTATTATGGTGATAACATCAGAAATTCTGAAAGACAAATCCTTTGTATTTTTTATTTTTATTTTTCTAAGTTTTTATTTTAATTCCAGTGAGTTGACATAGTGTTATAGTTGTGTCAGGTGTAAAATATAGTGATTCAACACTTCCATACATCACCCTGTGCTCATCACAAGTGCCCTCCTTCATCCCCATTGCCTGTTTCCCCCATCCCCCCACTCACCTCCCCTCTGGTGACCAGAGTGTGTTCTCTACAGTTGAGAGTCTGTTTCTTGGTTTGTCACTCTTTTTTCCTTTGGTTGGTTGTTTTGTTTCTTAAATTCCACATATGAGTGAAATCGTATATTTGTCTTTCTCTGACTGACGTCTTTCACTTAACATTATACTGTGTAGCAACATCCATGCCATTGCAAATGGCGAGATTTCATTCTTTATGGCTAATATTCCATTGCATATATATACCACATCATTTTCTATTCATCAATCAGTGGACGCTTGGGCTGCTTCCATATCTTGGCTATTGTAAATAATGCTGCTCTAAACACAGGGGTGCATGTATCCCTTTGAATTAGTGTTCTCGTATTCTTTGGGTAAATACTCAGTAGTGCAATTGCTGGATCATAAGGTAGTTCTATTTTTACCTTTTTGAGGAACCTTCACACTGTTTTCCACAGTGGCTGCACCAGTTTGCATGAGACAAATCCTCTTTATTTCTTCTGCATTTGCCGATAACGCAGTACCTCTTCCTAGCTTGGAGTTAATATAAATAATTCTTCCAGCCTCTGGCTAACCTCCAGAGCTTCTGGTTTTCCTTCAGACATGAGGATGAGCTAGAACAATGTGGACTGAGATTAAAATAGGGTAAAATGGGAGGCCTGGAGGAGAGGTTCTTGTATGGAATTCATTTCTTCTTACTTCCAGCTTTCCTCCTTTCTTCCAGAGTGTGGGAGTAAATGTGGAAGCCAGGTGGGTAGGTGAGAAGCAGAGGGTAATTCAGTTGTAGAAAGTTTATAGAAAGTCATCTTTGGAGGGGGTGCCTGTCTGGTTTAGTTGGTAGAGCACGCGACGATTGATCTCAGGGTTGTAGGTTCAAGCCCCACATTCTGTATGAAGCCTACAAAAAAACCAAAAAACAAAACAGAACAAAAAAAATGCCATCTTTAGAGGGGAGCTGGTTGTTCACACTAGGGAGAGGGTAGCTGTAAATTAATCCTTAATTCTTAAGATATCAATTCCCATAATGGGGCAGGTACGCTAGGAGCCTGGGTCATAACCCACGTGCAAAAGGATCAACGTTTAATTATGATTGACATGATGGCAGTCTTTCAGTTTGATTTGTTCTTTCAAGTCACTATGGAAGTAAAAATATTTGACTGGATCCACTCATTAGTTAACTGAGCATGTAGAATCCATTAGGTTCGTGCAGAAATCCCCAATCTATTGTTTGTGGAGATTGTTTTATCTAAAATAGGCAGGGCTGTTTTCATGCAGGTGTTCTTTCTTCCATCCTAATAGTCTTTAGAAATGGGATAGGTGCAAAAGTTTCATAGGAGAGAGACATGACGAAAAAGTTTGTGGAAATGTGTAATTTCTAAGACAAAACCCAGTGTTTACTTTGCATTTTGTCTGGTACGTGATTCAACTTTTGTTTAAAATAATCAACTGCTCTATTCTGACGAGTTGTGCCTTGAAACAGGCACTGGGAGAGTGTGTGCATAGTTATTGTAAAAATGCTAATATTGCTCACAGTCTTTTTAGATGACTTTTTAGAATTAACATAAGGTTCATTTTGAAGTATCCAAGAGAAATTTACCGTGTGCATCATTTTCAACTCCCAAACATTGTCTCTTATCTCCAAGTAACTTCTGGTTGTTAAAACCACCACTACAACAGAAAGGTGGAACTCAAAGGATGAAAATAAATTGTCATTACTAATGATATTAAGGTGATTTTGCCATAAATAGGTTATTGCTCATTTGGACTAATGAAAGTGACCACCAGAAAAAAATTCTTACAAATTTGGATCATTTATCTTTCTGTAAGAAAGAGCTTTGTTCAATGAAGGTGTATATAACGATGTAAAATAATGCTTAGCAAAGTGTTCCTAAGCAGATGTGCTATTGCTATATTGGTTAAGAATTTGTGGGTATTTAGTTTTGTAGAATTGGCTTAAAGCATGTGACATTTCTTTCTTTCCAAGCAAAATTAATTCCTTACTTACATACATGCTCATGAAATAAAAAAAAAAAAGTATTTAGTAACCCCTATTTTCATGGTAGCAAACTTTAAATGGTTCTTTATTGCTACACACACAAAAAATGTTTTGATTCAAAGCAGAGAGGATTATTTAAAAAGATATATTTTTTGTGATGTGTCTCTGGTAGAAATTCTTGATGAATTTATTACATGCAAAAGCTCTAATTTGCCACCTCTTATAACTGGAATCACTTTTGGTAATTAGGAAATACACATTTAATTTTATAGGTACATATCAATATTAAAATATATTTTATTCTGTAGTAAAAACTGGTATAGATCCTTGATATTATGGATAGTTTTTCTCTTTAATTGGGAAGGGATTGCAAGGTTTCAAATGTATTAAACTGGAACTCATTAGATACCATGTGGCTCAAAATTGTCCTTGTTGCATATGTTAGGTAAAATTACCTATTTTTAAATATCTGCAAACATACAAAGCCCATTGAAGATTTAGGGTGAGAATCCATCCTCATCCTACATTGTGAGAGGCAGTTCTCCCTTTATAAAGTCTTGAATATTCATCTCCTTCAATAACGATGGAGGGAAAATGGGAATTACATACACAGGCACACACACGTATCACAGCTGGGAACAACCACTACCTACTCTCCCTCCCTTGACGCAACCCTACCTTTTCCGCCCACCTGTGCGTAAACAAAGCAGGTGTGGTCCAGGCAAACCCAGAGTTTTCAGTGTTAAAGCAAATCAATGGCTTAGCACCTCAGCCCTCCTTTTTGGTGTTTGTTTCTGTATATAAATGTGTTTGAGGTTTTCAACATCGCCAGAACATTGGCTGTTAAGAGACGGAAAACATGCAATTTATAACAGATGGGTGAAGCCTTTTCCTGGCAGTGTTGCTGAAATGGGATCAATCAACAGCACTTCATGCTCCATTTGTCCAGAAGCAATCCACCTGGGGAAACCCTGTGGCACCGTGCCTATTAGGAAAACACCTTAACACGTTGCTTTAAATAAAAACTCACCAGTTGGCATTAATCTGGAAGAAAATAGTTTCTCCAATGAACCCTTTGCCACTTGAATTTCTCTTGTCTTTTCTCCCCTTTTTGAAGCGTGACCCTTTATTCTCTTTGTTGGCAAAAGACACAATACAGAGAAGCCGTACAGATCCCTCATCCATAATGCTTGAACTTGGAACTTTTTTCTCCCTATTTCTTGAGCTCACCGCCTTTCTGCAGACGTCACGAGGGCAAAGAGCCGACTCTTCTCTTTGCACTTACCATCCCCTCCGTGCTGCCTTCTCTTCGGTTTCTTTACCTCTTTGTCTCCTTAATCTTAGAGTGTGTTAGGCTGGAAGGGAGGATTAAGAGCTGGGTGCCGGGGCGGGGGGAGCCCCCACCACCTTCGTTGTGTGAGAAACCCATGCTGAGACAGAGTGAGGTTTGGGGGGATGAGGAGATACAAATCAGGTGCTTTGGAGGTTCAGGAGTGGCCATGAGTTAATCCCTTCTGTTTCTCTGATTCCTCCAACTTTCCCAGGTGCAAAGTGGATATCGCGGCCCTGCCGCTCAAGCAAGCCAACCGCTTGGAGCTGCCTCTGGAGAGCTGCCTGGGGGCTCTCCTGATGTTGATCACACTTACTCCCTGTGCTGGAGTCTCGGTCTCAGATCTGTGCGTGTGCCCCTTGGCAGACCCCGGCGAAAGAAAGCAGATTGCCCAGCGATATGTGAGTGCTTGGCCTTGTTTTGCTGCCCACCGCCACCTCCACTTTTGAGTTGAAACAAAGTGTGAATTAAAAGATAAAAAAAAAAAAAAACTGCCTGAAAAGAGATCCTGTCCAAAGTTTCATGGCATGTCTCATAAAACAAGACATTGGATCCAGAGGTTAATGCATTAACGAGAAGGTGAAAGTAGATTGGATAGAGCTGGCGATTTTCAAAGCCCAAAATGGTATTTTGAATTTTTAGCTTTCAGAAACTCTTTGGAGAAAATGGAAATCCACGAGGAGGCAGACTTGTTTAGCATGTCTGCATATGTATATTGGAATTTTAATACAAGTTCACAAAAGTTTATTTCTTTATTAGCCATAATATTTGAAATGTTAGAGCTACCTTTCCAGAACCTCTCAGGCCTAAGTGAGAACGTGCTTCTGTCTTGTAAAGCAAAGCAAAGCAAAACCCTGGACAGCTATGCAAAGCTGTTACGTACTACTCTGGATAATAAAGGCAGTTCCTGATTTTTGCCTAAGTAGTGCCATGCACTTAAAAGTCCACTCAGCATTTTTATATCAAATGGCTTTGCGATCTTCATTTATTTTTTGTACTCTGTCTTTCTAGGTGCCCTTATTTGCATTCTGTTTTTATCCACCTTCTTTGTAAATCAATACGTTTATTTTATGGCCACACACGAAAGGCATGTTTTAGAAAGCGGCCCGAAAATGAAGCAAAGATGAATCCCTATTTAATGGGAATATTATTCTCAGCATAAACTTTAGTGCCTCCCAAATCCTTCACTGTGAGGCGTATTGATTAATTGAATAATTCTTTATCTGCGGGAGTACAAAAACCTAGACACACGTCTTATTGTCAACACAAACTCTGCATGGCCCGGTTGGCGTGCCCCAAAGGAGTTTCTACAAAATCCACTATTATTAGTCTCTCTGATGACTGGAGTTAAGCAAATAAAAATTTGATGATCAACCTTAAAATTTCTCCCCAAACTTTCCCATGGACGAATTGAAAAATTTACAAATTCACGAGGGGTGTCGTATATTTATAAGGTGATTTTAGATAAGATCATAATGACTGCTTTGAATCATGCTTCAGGATGTGAGGAGTAGTCAGGGAAAATAGGTTTGAAGAAGCCAATCAAAATAGAAATATCAAGTATTTTGTTTTGTTTTTTCAGCTAGAGAGCTGGCCAGCATCTTAGAGGGAAAGAATGCCCCGTCATAAAACACAAGTTTCAGACCTCTTGTTTTTTAGCTTGTAAGAATAGATCATCTTGAAGGCATGTCCACATTTAAACTATAAAAGTATTTTATTTCAGATGTTTTCAGATTAGTGTAAACTAGTTTTTTGTTTTTGTTTTGCTTTGCTCTGTTAGGTTGAAAATACACAGCAAAACAACTTTCAAAACTGCCTAGAAATGGTGCATATGAAGTTAGTTAAACCTGAACTATTATTAAGTTATTATTATTGTATCCTGAAATGCCTAAAGAGCAAGGATTTTACTGTCTCCCCATAAATCCCCAAGGCCTACTTATCACAGGTTTTTAGTTATCCAATGATAGCGGAAATATGATATCCAAAAGTTTGAAAGCAGAATCTTTTCAGCAGATGTGTTCTGGAGGCATGCAGAAATAGTTTATCTGCTTGTCTCTTTCATGCACCATTTCTGAAGGATGCAGTGTATATACACAGCAAACTATCGTTCTACATGCTTAAGAATTATCAGTAGATACATTCAAGCATTGGCTCATGCAAACTAAAAAAAATCAAATAAATGTGAATACAGGGTGGTACTAGATGCTCAGTCTCTAATGAGCTGGCTAAAACGTGGACCAGAAAATGCACTGTATTTCCATCCTTAACGCTCTTTCCAGTGGTAATAAGTATCTGTAAAGGGTCCAAGTTGAGCCCTCTGGTATCCCTAAAGTTTGTACTAATGAGGTCAAAATAGTGTGGCCTTTTTGAGTGATTTAAAAGTTTCATTCAAGAGAAAGAAAGGGGAAAAGAGAATGAATGGAGCTCCACACACGTTTTCCCCATGGGATATCTGTTCTATCACCAGGGGGCAGTGTTAAAAGTAGATTCTGTGTGCTTTGTAATTGGCTTATTTTGAAGCTATAGTTAATTCTCAGTCACTTTTAATCTGGTTGTTGTGAATGCCTAACTATCCCATTGGCTGATATAATGTACTCTGGAACTTTACTAAACTTTGCACGAGAAAGGTGATGATAAATCTAGAATGTACTTCCTACAGGACTTTATGGCATTAAGTAGTATATTAGAAAGCTATTTTCATGTATGATCTACTTTTCTCCCCCTCAGTGCTTACAGAATTCCCTGAAAGATATGAAAGACATCGGCATTTTACAAGTGAAGGTTTTAAAGGCAGTAGATCTCTTAGCAGCAGATTTCTCAGGTATAAACATCTTTAATTCATTTTCCTTTTTACTTATTTCCTGTTTTGAAATGATCTGATGGCAAAGCAAAATGTTTTAGTAAGTGGAAGCCTATACAAGCAATCATGCTCTTTCAAATAGAGTGATAGAAGAAGAAAAAAGATGCAGTCAACAGTTTTTTCACTTAACGTTTTTCACAAAATTATTTTTTCAAATAATTTTACTATGATTAGATAATGTACTAGACAAGTTGACTTTCAAATATATTTGTGGATTATTAATGCCACAAATTCTTTATTTGTTAAATTAATTTTCTGAGAAAATTTACCATAGTACCTCAAAAGACAGGTTGGACCTCCTGCCTTCACTCCTTGGCGGTGCTCTGTGCTGTGAGCTTTTCATTCTTCACCATGTAAGAGGTTGTGGATATTCATAAATTTAAGCATGAAAGCCCATCTAGCTGGTCCTGGTCTGAAACAATAACCAAAGTCTTGGCCATGGAACCACTTTGCAATTGACATGGTCTTACACAAAATTTCTCTTGATGCTTCACTAACTTGAACTTTTAAGACAGAGGCGAGAACAGACATGCTTTGTGCTGAGTTATGCTTGACTGTGAGGAAAGTAATACAGGCATTCCAATGTCTGATCGGAGGGTGACTCTCCTCTTATTGCCAAATTAACCCATTATACTAACAGTGGAGACACCTATGTGACAAATGCTATTTTCAAGCAAATTGATAAATACAAAGAATACCAGGTATACAAAAAAGAATGTACAGATTTTATGCATGGGCGAGGTATTGTAAGACTTACTTCATGTCCTATTTTTAGAATGTGGTATACTCTTTTAAAGACAGAAAGTTATATGATAGTAGCTTCTGAACTTTCCAACTTGAGGATGAGGAAGATCAAACTTTGGAAAAGAGGATTTTAATTTTAAGCACTTTCTATTACAAAAAATGATGGAGAAAAATGATGGGGAATATAAACTTATTTTTTTAAAGGAGTTCTCTTCACCCTCCCTCAAAAAATGAACCAATAGAAATCACTACTGTATAAACCACGAGAAATAGGATGATGATGTTCTTATGAAAATACCGAGGGAGAAGATCCAAAAATGGTATTTGGGCCAGTATGAATAAATGAATTTGGGGGGTTGTAGATGAAATACTCGCATGACTACTTCTAACATTCATTAATTTAGTTGCAAATATTAAGAGTCTCATAATTGAGTTAGAAATGTTCCTTTCTTTTAAAACTTATAATTTACGAGAATACTTAATTCACTCCTTTCCCATGTGCCTTTGGCCTTCGGAGTTTTGTTATCAGCACAGCACATTTAGAGTTTACCAGTTTTCCAGAGCCAGTTATTTTTACTTCCATCTGAATGTTTTGATACAGTACTTTTTGAATCTATGATTGTTGCTGTCTCAGGAAATGTTGTCTCAAACACAAGAACTCATTCATGCCTTCAAACAATGTTTTCAAAAATTCTATTTGTAGTTGTATGTTTGGGGATCTCTGGGAACTAATTGCAATGCATTAGAAGTTTCTTTTTAAGTCTTGTTTAGAACTACATCCGTATGTGGAAAAAATTTTTTAAAACCTTTACCTATCCTGACAGGTGTCCCTCTCTACAGCCCCCAAAACTAGTGTTTACGAAGGTGTTTCAGGCCAATGTCACTTTTCCAAGCAGTATTTTGGCTATTAAAATAAAGTGAATAGGCGAGGAATCTGAAAAAAATATGAGAATATTTGGAAAGACCAGAAAACAAGGCAAAACCCTCTTTTCAGAAGAATAATTTTTGGGGAAAATGTTGTCATTTTGTCATTTTCTTTATATTCAAGATTCCAGGAGATAGTTTTGGAGTGGATGAAGGTGAGTACCAGAGGATCCCAGTAGCAAAAAGCAATGGTTACAAACCCAGTCATGCTGTGTGGTTTGACTGAATGCCCTGGTGTTTTATTGTCTCTGTATGATTTATGAGAAAATTATCACTTTTCTGAATTGAAGCAAAGATCCTTTTCATTAGCTAAACATGTCTTTAGACCATATTGATCTTTATTTTTAGAACCAAATTTCACAGTCTGTGTTCTTTATAGGTTGGCAGCCTCCTGTCTGAATCCTCCAGTCTATTCTCAACCAGGATATTGCTTTAGGGCAACAAAGTGGACCTAATGCAGAGAGTTGTAAAGTAAATTTTCTATGTGAAAAAAAGAAATGGATTCAGATCACAGGGAAGTAGCAATAGGGATGTAATTAATACCTCCAGGAGGTTAGCTATTATATCATACGGTGGGGACTCACACATTATTGATGCTTTTACTGTTCACTGTTAGAATTCACTTGATATGTAGTAAAAAATGCTGGCTGATCCGGAATCAGAAGAGGTTTGTATACCCATCATTGTCAGTACCAGGAGCATTTAAGAAAGAAGTTAACTACTTATACCCCATACCCAGCCTTTTCCAGTCGGCTGTACTTTATAAATGAGTGTTCCATTGCAGTTGCTCAGGGAACAAAGTATTCACCCCTGTGAATAAACAAGAAGTCTATTTACTCTGAATAACCAGGGGCATTCTCAGAGAGTGATGATCATTTTAGAGTACAAAAGGGAACTTTCTAACCTTACTACTTTTGTTTTACATTTTTTGATAATTCTTTGTTTCTTAAAAAAAAATACCAAATAACCATAATAACTGATGCTTTAAGTGTTTTACCGAAGATTCCAGGGAACCTGATAAAGCAAAGGACCAGTGAGAGCAAAGGACCAGAATCTTGGTAGTATTCTGGATGGAGGTTACTGTTAAGAGTTTGCAGAGTACAGGGACGTCTTGTCCTAGGGTGGGGGGATGTGTGAATGCACTTGGTAATCCTTCCTGTCAGTTTTTTGCCCATTTTAAAGTGATCTCTATTTTAGCAGGGAACAATTAGAAAAAGAAAATATCAGCTGTTCATCGCCACTGTGCTCAAAGTAGGATATTCCTTATTAGTGATTATTGGTGTTACGATTATATAGTCATGAAAAGAAATTAACTTTGGAGAAAGTGAATCCCCATTACTTTGCCAATATTTTAAAACATTGGAATAATATATGTACATATTATATACATAATATATATGCTATATATATACACACAAACATGTACTGAGGTGAATTTGTTTCCCATTAAAAAATGAAAATATGTTTTTATATAAAGAAAAAATAGTGTCTTTCCAAATGTGTTAAAAGATATTAATAACCTAAATCTATGTCTATTCCCAGTTTTAAGATATTTACAAAAGATAAAGGCTTTAATGCTCTAATGTATAAAAAAGATATATTTATTATTTTTTAATTCATTCTGTCATAAATATGCTATTGTGTGATTGAACCGATTCAACACTAATACATTTGAATTTATATATAGCTTGGCATTTTTTTTATGCCTGACATTTGTTTGTGTATCAGTGAAAAGACTTTTTAAAGAATCTGAAGTAATCTATCTTCTCTTGCAGCCCATCCCTCTAAAATTGGTGAAAGACATTTTAATGTTCTCTACAGCCAATATTAGATGTGGATAGCCATAAGCAGTCATTCTAATAGAAGAGCCTGTCAGATATTTTTATTAAAGAGTTTGTCTCACAAACACCTTGTGCCCAGCATAACCTAAAAATTTTAAGTAATATGTTGTCCATTCTGATGCTATTACTTCTGTAGTAAAGCAGACTGTAGCCTTGATTCATGAAACAGATGATAAATTGTACTCTGAGACTCAAGGTGAGCCTAGCTCTTTGTAATGCTTAATGAGACCCACATCTTCCACTCAGCTGCCTTCAGTCTTAAAACTCAGCGGTTTTGAGAAGAAAGTGACCCACCTTCTAATGATGAAATGAAAGAGAGGAAGGCTTTGTTCAGGACCAAGGTGAGGAATGATGTGTGCAACAGGTTCCCTCCCCACAGTGAAGCCCTCAGAGAGAATGGTGCTGTATCTTCTACTTTGCCCAGGGATACATCAGATTCATGAATTAATACTGCTGAAAAAAAGCAGAGTTTATTTAATAAAAGATAATAAAGTAGGCGATAAATAGAAAAATTGTTAGAGAACAGAAATCTTTTCTGGTCAGAACTGTATTTCAATACAAATGACAATGCTTATCTTACCTGTTAAGGGACCAACCAGTGAAGAGTAGGCAACTATTTACTGTATGTTCGGCACATATAGGGAGAATTGTTCTGGAGAGCCTTGTTATAATTGATAGACTGTTGTGGGGAACCTGTTGGATTTTAACATGTAGGGGTTGCTTCGATGTATCAGTACTAAAGCCATGATGGCTACCATTTGCATAAGGTACCTGCCAAGTTCAACACCTAGTCAATGACTCTTCTCTTATATTCTCAGAATCAAGATGTAGGTTTCACACTTCTTCCTTCCTGTTAATTAAGCCTTCTCTTTATTCTTTAAAATAAATCTTATATGTTGACATCCTTTCCCCTAGGGAATCTTCTAGTGGTAAGACTGGTTATTGTTTGGGCTCTCTCTGCTTTCTTTTTCCACCCTGTTATCACTACCAAGGTGCCCCTAGCCATTAAGAATTCTGGTGTAAAATGGGGGATACAGAAACGTATCACCTCACCATGCCAACATAGCAAAAAAGCAAGTAGGGCAGCATTGCAAGCCCACCTCATTGTAGAATGATAGTAAGTCATATAACAATGTAACATATGTCTCAATATTTCTGCTTTTTGTAGCACAATCCCATCTTAATTTTTTTTCATGTTCCTATCTTAATAATCTGTCTGCCATGGAGAAGCTGGGGAAGTATCAGGAAACAATGAAGGAACAAACCTGGAAATACCATTTTTGCTCACAATCTGGAGTTACTTATTCTCCAGGGATTTTTCTTTCATCCTTGCAACTTTTTTGGCACATTTTGCCATACGAAACCCACCCATCAAACACAAAAATGTTTCCACGTATATCTGGATTTTCGTGACTTCTTGGCCATAAGGTTGTCACTTGGATGGACCCTTTCTCTGTTTCCAGTGTTAATAAGACAACTGCCAAAATAGTGTCAAAATATCCATCAGAGGAGTGGAAAAGACAGTGTTTTCAGACAACAACAAAAAAATGCAGGTTATTGTGAAGTAGCCTTATTTGATAAATAAGCATGGTAGGAACCCTAATAGTGCCTGAACCAGGAGAACAAAGATACATTTAATTCCAGAATCCCCAACTTCTCTCCAGGAAGCCCAGTATAGCTTCCCAATTGCTTTTAAAGCTTGTCTCAACTTAAGAAAAGCCAGCTTGGTGGTAGATCTCATGATCTTCAAGAAATATTCATTGAGTACCAACTGTATTTGAGGACCTGGGTCACTTCAGCCTTTCTCTTCTACTGCAGAGTTGCCCATAGGGGGCAGCGTGTATCATTGAAGTGGATGAGGACCTTGCTCAAAATCTGGGTGGCATTTCCAGTTCCCAGTGCCATTAGGAGGAGCTCTTGGTCTGTTCCTCACACAGGGTTGGTCTCTCCTGACTTCGGTAGAGTTCTCCATTCATTCAGGACATGAGCCCTTTCTCAGTGATTGTGACTCGTGCATTAAATAAATCACCAAAGATGAAAATCAGTCCCCATTTTTTTGCCCTTTATTTTTACGGTCTCTGCCTTTCACTTTCATCCTTATGTATTATGGTGTAGAACATATATAGAAATAGAGAACTATTTTAAATCTTGGTTCTACTGTGTGCTGGCCCTGGGTCTACTTCCTCATGCATATTTTGAGGGTTAATTAAAACCTATGTGAACATGTCTAACACATATTGCATGTTCAGTAAATACTATTTCCATTTTTTATTAAATTTATTTGCTTAGAGTATAATTGATGTGGAGAATTCCACAGGTTATTATCTTAGTATTTTGTCTATAGTTTTTGTAATTTTAAATAATGTCAGAATTATCAGCATTTCTAATCACACTTGGCGTTTCAACCACTTTTAGAAATCTAGTTACCAGTCTAAAATGTTTTTTCTTTTTGTTCTGTTTCTACTGCCTGATAAAAGTCGAGGGAAAAAAATGTGCTTCATGGTAGGAAAATTCTCATACTCAAACCAGTTTAGTGCTTGCATTTACATTTTGATAATCTGAATAATAGTTTTATCCATATAAAATATTTTTGTGGGCTCATTAGATTTTTGCTATATACAAAAGTTCTATTTTGAGAAACTGTTGACCAAAACACTTCATTTAGATCCCACATTATAGAAATATTCCAGCCATATGCTATAATAATGACTTCTAAGTAGTTTCTATAAATTATAACACTGGCTATAAGTTTCTTGTTATTTTTTTTTTTTTCCAGAACATGACTACTTGTATCAGAGGAAAAATAGTCCTATAGTTACTGTTCACTGGGGATTTTAAGTCACCTGTCCATTTTGTGGTTTGTTTTCATTGTTTGTTTGAAGTTGTATCCATAGCAATACTTCTCTTAAAGATGCCCTATTTTCAAAGGGATGGCTGTAATTGCAATTTCTAGAAAGCTTAACAATAGTGATTGAATGCTTTTAATTTCCTTGAGGACCTCTTGGATAGCTGAGCTCAAATCAAGACCAACTTTTTAAAAACACATCAAAAACTATATCAATCTGTCTTTGGCTCACCATCTGCTTTAATAGTCTGCCAAAGAACATGGACTCTTGTCATTGCAGAGTTTGGGAATCTCTGTAAGATTTAGCAGTTTTGAACTTACTGGTACATTGAGAGTGAATGAACTCAGTTTGGTTTTCTATGAATTAACAAAGGAATCACTTCGATCTTATTAGTTGGGTGCTTAGTAATTAATTATCTTAATTTATCTAGCAAATGTATCTGTGAGAGGCTGTGGTAGGCTCTGGTGATGTCGTAGGGGATAGGAATTAGTCTTTGCCCTCACATGAAGTGACTAGTTAAACCAGTAGCATCTATGGTTGACATGTGAACAATGAGGGGCTTGGAAGCGCTGACACTCCATGCAGTTAAAAATTGGCAAAAAATTGGCATATAACTTTTAACTATTGATAGCCTATTGTTGACCTGAAGCCTTACTTATAAGATAAAGAGTTGAGTAACACATATGTGTGTTATATACTGTATTTTTACAATAAAGTTAACTAGAGAAAATGTTATTAATATCACAGAAGAGAAAATTCATTTACAGTATTGTACTGTATTGTTTATTTAAAAAAATCCACATATAAGTGAACCCACACAGTTCAAATGCGTGTTGTCCAATAGTCCGTTGTAATGACAGTTATACTCCTAAGGTCAAGAACAGGGTGCCAAAGTTCATGGAAGGAATACCTGACTGGTGTTCCTACAAGAAGTGATGTAGCTGAGATGTCAGAGATGAGTTAGCACAGCAGAGGTAAAAGAAAAGCATTTTAAAATGAGGGAACACCATGTTCCAGAGCCTGCAGGGCCTTTCCAAAACCCGGAGGATTTTGAGGGTGCCTCAGTGGGGAATCAGGGAGATGTTGGGTAAATGCACCGGCTAATGGTGTTTTTTTGGGGGGGGGGTAGAACTTGAGTGGTGACAGGGGAATGGAGTTAGAGGAAAGAAAAACTCATATGTCACTGGTTCTTTTATGTTCTGTGTTTGTGCTAGAATAGCAGAATATCAGAAATTTAGTTAAATAACATTTCAGCAAAATTAAGTCCTTCCCATCCTTTGTGGATCTCGCAGTCCTAATATAGGTTTGTCTGCCCCTTGCTCTGGATGTCTGCAACAGCAACGTAAGCAAGTCCTCACTTGTGTGAGTCCACAGAGGCCATTCTTTGGATTCCAGAAGCTTGCAACCACTCAGGAAGGCAGGACATACTTGAAAACTTAGACCCAGCACCCGTAGAGATCAGTGTTTGTTCTTCTTCAAAAATCCCTCTAAGCTCCTAGCACAGTGTTTTCCACATTGCAGGGATCATAAAGTAATTGTCGACTAAAGGAGCAGACACATCATACAGTGAGGGCTTATAATTTTCAAATTAATCATCATAGGGGTTGCGGGGAGAGGGAAGGCTCCTGGGAGCCTAGGGTTGCAGAGAAAGTTCTATGAAGATGATACATCTCGAACTAGGTCTTGGAGGCTAATTGGCCTTTGTGTTTTTGCTTAGGAGTGGGGGGTGAGAGAGCATTGCAGGGAGAGGCCATTCCACATGCAGAGTAGGAAGCCTGTCTGAGCCCCACATCTCTGTATGCTGGTCAGGAGTAGGGGAAAGACACACCAACCTTGACAGAGGGTTTGGGAATAGGGGATAGATCAGGATGGATTGTGTGGGGTAAATTGTCAGAGAATAGATTTTCAGGATGAGCACTTAGAATTTGCTCTAATATGCTATTACTATGATTGTATGCCTTTACTAGGGTTGTAAGCATATGGTTGGAAACAAGGAATGAAGGGAGAGTTTGTGGAAATCTAGTCTGGCAAGGCCCTGTTGGTCCCCTCCTTCCCAGCTTGTCTGAGCTAGATGACGTTCCGTGCTTAGCTTCAGGAATTATCTTCCTCTAGAAATCCTTTCTTCTAATCCTGCCCCTTGTGCCGACAGAGCCAGGTGGCTCCTGGCTGCTGGATGAAAAAAAAAAAATGCATTTAAATGAAAAGTACTGGTCATGGTCTTCAAGGCTTCAAGCTAATCTCAGCATTTATTTATCCATATCTTACATATCGTGATTGCCACTATTTATCTACATCTATCTGTGTGTCTATCTATCTTGTTAATAAATTTAAGGCTCTCATCCTTATCTCCTCAAGATTAACCCACCCATTTCTGCTAGCCAAATGAAGTCTCCTCCTCAACCTTGCTTTAGGATTCATTTCCACTATGAAATCTTTTTGGCCTTGGACCAACCACATTAAATCTCTCTGAACTTCAGGAGCCTCTTCAGCAAAATGGCCTAAGCATTCCTCACCTCTTGGAGTTGATGTGAGGACTGAAAGAGAAGCTGCCTAAAGCATGGTTACTTGTATAGAGCAGAAGGAGCCAGGTGGCCCCCTCTAGCTAGCACCTGCCGCTAGGAGCCTGCAGGACCCTCTCACTGGGGCATGGCACTCTTCACGGCGGATGCATGCCTTGGGTGTGCCGGCTTCAGACCCTTAAATACAGGACTGAATATGGAACAGGAATGAACAGATGTAGAAAATGAGAAGTGTAAGGAAAACACACAGTCGGAGATCAGAAATGGGAGGAACACACAGTCTCCTGGCAGGGAGCATGGGAAAAGTTTTCATTGAAAAGGTGACATTTGCTGAAAAGCAGAGATGATTATAAGAGTCCCTTAAAAGTAATGACTTGGTGGTCTGGGCCTGGTTCAGTGCCAGGAGCAGAGGGGGTGCTTAATAAATATTTGTCAGATGAATGGTATTACTTCTACAATACATTTATTACTTCCACTCAACTTCTGTGACTGATATAAAGGTAAAATTATTTAAATGAGAAACCTCTACTTTATCATCCGAGGAACAGAAATGAATTGTCAAGTGGTGTTGAAGATTAGCAAAGGCTATTGAGGGCAAGGTGTTAAATCACCTCTGTGAGCCTAAATCGCCAGTGGTGTAACCGTGCCAAGGTGACATGCCATCTGGGTGTACAAGAGGTCATCTAGATGTTTTACCTGTAGAACCAGGTGGAACAGAGACAGAAAGTGCAGACCCAAGTGTGTATATGTCGGTCTGTCTGGTGCTGTTTGCTCAGTACCACTGGGAGAACATTGGGACATTTCGTTTATTACGGGAGATCATTTTTACCTCCAATAAGTGTATTCATTATTTAAATTCTAGAAAATCCCCATATATCTGGAACCTTTTAAGGGAAAGAAAGCTCCGTAAAGTGTAGATAAATGACACTATAAATGTTTTAATGTCTTTGTTTCTTCTTCCTCCTCTTTGCCTGTTTATACCGTAATATTAATAAATGCAGCATTTTAATGAGCTTTGACGGAATCACCTTCAGAGAGTTGGTGCATTATGTTCCTTGGAGACGCATAACTGAAGTTCCCGGGTTCTGGAAGGAAGTCTGTTCCTCATTAGCTGGGATAGCTAAGAGTGTGCTGGCTCAAGAGAGAGGGGGCCACAGCTCAAGCCCACCTGTGCGTGCACAGGACCGGCCGCGTCTCGGCCCTGCTGTGGAGTAACCCCAGGGCTTTCATTAAAAGTGTCAGATGGTTTCCCTGGAGTGAGTGCTGATGGCATGTCATGTTGGTGTCTCTGGAGGAGTAGCCCTGACACCTACTAACAGTCTGACAAATGGTTAAGTAGCTGTTTCAGCCGGGATTGAGTGAGCCAGCGTCCTCTACCTGAGCATGAGAAGAAGAGCATGTGTTCTCTTCACACTCCTGGTTGTTAAAGAGGCAAATCTGCTCTCCTCCGTCCGCAGCTCCTCCCCACCCAAAACCGAATCCCCTTGCCCTGCAAAACACGCTCCCAGAGTAAAACTTACTTGCTTTAAGTAAGCAAGACTTTTTTTGTGTGAGATGCAGATGGATGTTTTTTGGGTTGGTTTGATGGTGGCTGCCCAGCATCTGAAACCCCTTGTACATTTGGGGAGGTTCTCATTGCATGTTTTGGAGAAGAGGTCAGAGCCTCCTTGAGTACGTGGACAGAAGGTGAAAAGCTAGCACTTCTTTTCTGAGCACTGGCATTTAGGGCCTGGGTACTTGGCGAGGCGGGAGCAGTCAGATGCCTTCTCGGAAGCCTTCACATCTATTATCAAGTGCAGCAAAGATTCAGGAGTGGACAATTCATATTAGAGGCAGCCACATCCAGGGGCCTGTAACACGAGTACCCTGTGAGGCTAGTTTTCCTGGGAAGCAGAGGCCAGACTTTTCCTGGGGAGAGTGACTGAGGTTCTTGTACCTGAGTATTTCTAACCCTTCTTTGGTTTCTAATAATTTTCAAGCTTGATTTTCCAATCTTTGCAATGATTCTGAGAGCTCTCTGATACTATTTTAATAAATTCCTCCCCCGCTAAATTGAGACAGGGACCATTTCCATGTTTATAATTGACAACCCCAACTCATGCATTTATGTCCATGACTTGGTCTTTGTCTCCTGGCCGCTGAGATCATAGCATTGGCTTAAAAGCTTTGGCCAGGCATCTATGTGTCTAGAACACTAGTCAGTTGAACAGAATTTCCTGTTTAATACCCTTAATCATGCATCTATTCTTCCTCTTCTTTTTTTGAAATAGAATCTTCCTGCAGTCTCCTGCACGTGTCGGTCTGTCTGTTGATATGCGGTACCTCGGAGCTCCTGGTTATTAAGTTAATTAGATGGAGGTTCAGTGGCCTGAATGATAGGCCAGTAGGTCAAAAAGCCCGAGTACTTTCGGCATTAGACGCTGGCCTGGGATTCTTCGGCCATTTGTTGGCGGAGCATCTTCCTCATGGCCCCAATTAATTTAGTACGCACCACTTTGTAAGGTGTTCCTGTGGTGCAGAGGCAGGCAATGTGTTCATGTTGTATGCACATTATAGAGCCATCCATTCTGTCCCTGACAGTTCCAATTCTAGATCCCACTGTGAAACCCAACAAAAGGGGAGAGCTTTTTTTTTTTTTTTTCCGGTAATTTTTTGGGTCCAGCTTTGGATTTGGGACTTTTTTTTTTTTTTTTTTTGTTTTTTCTTTTGGAGGATGTGTGAGGTGGGGTGGAAAAAGAAGAGGTGAGATGAGAGAAGTAAGGGTTAAGCTTCATTTTTTTTTTTTTAAGATAAAAACATTGAACTTGTTTTGTGGAATTCTACTTTTGCATTTTTTTTTTAAAGATTTATTTATTTATTTTTGAGAGAGCGAGAATGAGAGAGAGAGAGAGAGAGTACATGAGTGGGGGAGGGCCAGAGGGAGAAGCAGACTCCCCGCCGAGCAGGGAGCCCGATGCGGGACTCAATCCTGGGACTCCGGGATCATGACCTGAGCCGAAGGCAGTCGCTTAACCAACTGAGCCACCCAGGCGCCCTACTTTAGCATGTTTATAAGCAGCAAAAATGCAGCATCTGTATTCTCATAATGTACTGAATATGTAAGATCCTACGTGTTTGTGGCCACTCCCTGCAGAGTGGTTTTAACTCCTAAGTAGCTGTGTTCATAGTTTTCCTCCCTTCTCTCATGACCCCGAGGAAGCCTCTAGGTTAACATAGACTTCCAGCAATAGCTGAGTAATTACCTATATTGACTCAAGGAGAACTTAGGCAGGAAACAGAAGGGAGCTCCTGTATTAAAACAAAACACAAAACTGGACTCCCTCACATGTGAGACTGATAACAGCTTCTATGTAACCTGTGTGGTCACTGGCTGTCAAGGTTGCATCTGGGTTGTGTATCTGTCCCTATCCATGAAGTATGCTACAGTTCCAGAACTTACAGGTTCTCTCCGTTTCCTGAATTCCCACACAAGCCTTGTTAGAAGGAGAAGCTCACATTTGCTTTTTCAGCAAGCACAGTTTTATTGGTATAAGCGTGCATGGCTTTTATTCATTTGGCCTCTGTTACTTTTGAGATTCATTTGTCTCTGACCAGGAAGATTCCTTTGCCTTGACCAATGCCCTGTGTTCTCTTTCCAGGAAAGAGTGATCCTTTTTGCTTGTTGGAGTTAGGCAATGACCGACTTCAGACACACACCATTTACAAAAACCTCAACCCCGAGTGGAACAAAGTTTTTACATTGTAAGTGCTTTAGCCTCCAGATTATCAAGGAGGGGTTTTAACTTAGAGATCAATTATCCTTGATATGTTTGGGGCAGGCTGGGGCTCTTGAGTGGAACTTTCTGTCCATTTTTATGTGCAAAGAATGAATTTTATTGTTTTTTTCCTTCTGAAAACCTTTTATGCTTTCATTTTATAGAGTATAGTGTTAATAATAGAAGAGGCCATTTGGAACTGGAAGGGAGTGATATAGGAGGCATTTGTAAAGTAGATCTTTCAGTAACTCAATTAATCTGTGAGTAGATGGAAGCTTTCATATATCCAGACTAATTGATTCCTGGGTTAAAGAAAATTACAAATGTAGACCTGCCTTAAATTCAAGTTTATATGTTACAAATTATTGTAATGCCTAAGGGCTTGTTTTATGCCAGAGGCTTTTGGAAAATACAGATTATCTGTGATTCCTCAAGGAGTCCCAAAGTCTCTTTGTATTTCAGCTTGTCTGAATGACCTGCTCCACAGAGATGCCCTGTCCACTCTTTCAAACTCAGGCATTTAGGAGGCTGGATATATTTCCTAGTGTGCTTTAGATTCTGAGGTACCTGGCCGTCAAAGGGAGGCACCTGTTGATTTGGGTCAAATGGTGGTTCACTTCCCCCACAACACTGACGAAATGCTGTGTTTGTAACTGAAAGAATAAGTTTTGAATGGAGTTGGTGATTCCCAGGTAGAAAGTTCCCAAGGATCAAAATTGAATTAGTAATAAAAAAACTCCCAAAAAACAGAAGTCCAATACCATGTGGTTTCACTACCAAACACTTAAAGAAGAGTTAATACATACTCTTCTCAAACTTTTCCAAAAAATAGAAGAGGAAGGAAAACTCCCAAATTCATTCTATGAGGCCAGTATTACCCTGAGACCAAAACCAAATCCCCACAAAGAGAACTGTAAGCCAGGACCTCTGGTGAACATAGATGCAGAAATCCTCAACAACATATTAGCGAATGAAACCCAACAATACATTAAAAAAATCATGCACCACAGTCAAGTGGGGTTTATTCCCAAGATGCAAGGGTGTTCAATATTTGCAAATCAATCAGTGTGATACATCACATCAATAAGAGGATAAAACCCATATGATCATTTCAATAGATGCAGAAAAAATATTTGACAAAATACAACATCCATTCATAGAGGGAACATACTTCAACATAATTAAGGCCTTATATGAAAAACTCACAGGTAGCATCATACTCAGTGGGAAAAAATGAGAGCTTTTCCCCTCAAGGACAGGAACAAGACAAAGATGTCCACTTTCACAACTTTTATTCAACATAGTACTGCAAGTCCTAGCCACAGCAATCAGACAAGAAAAAGAAATAAAAGACATCCAAATTAGTAAGGAAGAAGTAAAGCTTTCACTATTTGCAGATGACATAATACAGAAAACCCTAAAGACTCCACCAAAAAGGTAATAGAACTGATAAATGAATTCATTAAGGTTTTGGGATACAAAATCATTATACAGAAATCTGTTGCATTCCTATACACTAATAAGCAACAGAAAGAAAAAAATAATAAATCTCATTTATAATTATGCCAAGATAATAAAATACTTAGGAACAAACTTAACCAAAGAGGTGAAAGACCTATACTCTGAAAACTAAAATACTGATGAAAGAAAGTTCCCAGGATCTATGAGAAGTGTATTAACTCGCCTAAGCAGATTTGCAAATTGCCATATGAAAAAGTTTCTTGTTTGCTCAACACATTGCTGATGACCATGGCTCCATTTTTCATTATAGGTAATGTCTGGTTTCTGGTCAACATAAATGTTTCTAAATATGCATGGGATTTTTAGTATTTTGTGTTTCAACAATAGGAAGCTTTCTGTGGATCTCAGCAAATAGTGATTTTGATCACCTTTTTTTTTTTTCCAAAGGGAATTCTTCATTAATTTATTTTTTTCTTTGTTAATTTAATGTAAAGAAAATCTGATTGCCTATTTGAAATCGCTGTCCTTTTACCCTCCTCATTCTGTCTCTTTTTCTTTATCCTCCTGTTTCTTTAATAGTCCTACCCTTGAGTGCATGTATACATGGAAAATGTCATAGTAAAAAAGTTGACTTTTCTTTTTCATATGGATGTCTGACTCTTCTATGATGGAAGGTTTGGGAATACAGTTCAGTTTGATTTAATTTTTGGAATTTAATTAAATGGTAGTTTTATACTCTAAGGACATAGAGGCTTAATTAGTGAAACTGTGTTTTCAGATCTTCATGGAACAGACTCCACTTGTGTGTTTTTGTATATAATACATGGTACATTTCTTGTTTCAGTCCTATTAAAGATATCCATGATGTTTTGGAAGTGACAGTGTTTGATGAAGATGGAGATAAACCTCCTGATTTTCTTGGAAAAGTTGCCATTCCCTTGCTGTCCGTAAGTTACTGTAGTTAATACCCAGTTCATAAGTAATTTTACAGTTGACAAGTTTCTATGGTCTAGAGTTGTTCTATCTTTGTCAATCTGGGGAAAAGATCTGCCCAGCTATAGCAGGAAATAACTCTTTTATTCCTTATCCTTTTCCAGTATTTTCAGTAGTTTCAGATATAAAGTAAAAACTATTTAGTTGAATATTGGTTTGACCAACGAAGACATTTTGACTAGTCTTTCAATTCATTCTCAATCTTTCCATCTTAAGACGGGAATTTCTGTTTGGTTTCAAGGAATACAGATCTATGACTGAATTTCCATTTGTTAATGAAAAACATACATGTGTTTCTTTATTACCTCCTTACTACCCACTTCTTTAAAGATTAATTGCTGGTAACTGCAAAGTTGTTCCTAGCTCTACTGAAGACTATTTTCTCAAAAGTTCTATTTGTCTTTATAGTAATAGAGTTTGCTTTCAGTCTCAAAAAACGCTTTGTGGAACAGAGCAGAGAGCTTCTCTTGGAAAAAGAGTGCTATTTCAGTAGTCTAGTTAAAAGATAACATACCCCAGAGTAAGCTAAGAGCTGAATGAAAAAATACCCTATGAAGTCAGAGGAGAAAGCACCACATAATGCCTTTACATGGACCAAGGAGGGAAGCTGGGATCTGAATTCACCTATTAATTGAACATTAATGTGTGTACCAACTGTACTCTTCCGGAAGAGAGAATTTCAGTTTTTCATTCAGTAGTTAATGTTTCATTGTAGAGATGTCACGGTCTTATCAGTCAATAATGCTTTATTTACTTCTTCCCAAAGACTTATTTCTCCAAAGTTATTAGTGCATTTTTGTAGCAGGAGAGGTCTGTGCTGTAACCATGAGATTAGACTAGCTCACATGATGCTTACAGTGGGAGAAACAGTGCATCTCTCAGTATCTGTATGGGTTTTGATCGCCTGGTTAATTTCTCCCCAAGTTCTCTTATCCCCACTGTTCCTCTAAGAGAAGGGGTGGAGCAGTTGTCCCCTTGTTGATTTGGCTCCTGCCAAATACTCAGAGCTGTCAACAGCAGACCACACTGACTCTCAGGGAGGAGACGGCAATTTGGGATTTTTCTCCTTTTTTTTTTGGTTACAACATTGTCAGTTACTCCTGAATTAATACATGTAACAAGAGCATGGAATACAATTTTAGAGAGGTCTTAAGGGACAAGAAGCAAAGACCCTCCTTTACAATTCAGTTTCCTTTTTTTCTCAAATTTTTTGGGCAGGACAGAGATATTTCTCCTTTTGATTGTTTTTAAGATTTATTTATTTATTTTTGAGAGAAAAAGAGAGAGAGTGTGTCTGAGTGGGGGGGGGGGGCAGAGGAAGGGGAGGGAGGGAGGGAGGGGAGGGAGAGGAGAATCTCAAGCAGACTCCTCACTGGGTGCAGAGCCCGTTGTGGTGATCGATCTGATGACCCTGAGATTATGACCTGAGCCAAAATCACGAGTCTGATGCTTAACCAACTGAGCCACCCAGGTGCCCCGTCCTCTTGTTTTTATAGATAAATCTGTAGTAACATATTTTATTCCTTGCTGAGTGAACACTCCTTGGAGTCATTTTTAACCTCCCTCTGTTTTACGTATAAAAGTTTTGTGTTATTGGTTTTCTATAATACCAACAAATTGACCCACTTACTTCCCTCCCTTCTTCCTTTATTATGTACAGTGTCTTCATGCTGTTGAGTTAGATATAAGAAATTACCTCTGGCTAGGGGTGCCTGGGTGGCTCAGTCATTAAGTGTCTGTCTTCGGCTCAGGTCATGATCCCTGGGTCCTGGGATTGAGCCCCGCATCGGGCTCCCTGCTTGGCGGGAAGCCTGCTTCTCCCTTTCCCACTCCCCCTGCCTGTGTTCCCTCTCTCGCTGTGTCTCTCTCTGTCAAATAAATAAATAAAATCTTAAAAAAAAAAAAAGTAATTACCTCTGGCTAAATCAGGTGTGGGGTTTCTCAACCTTACCATGATTGACATTCTTGAATATCTCATGCTTTGTTGTGGGGGGCTGTCCCGTGCACTGTAGGATGTTTAGCAGATCTCTGACTTCTACCCACTAGATGTCAGGAGGACCCATCCACTCATCACTGTTGTGACAGTCAAAGATGTCTGCAGACCTTGCCAAGTGTTCTGAGGAGGGACAGAATCACTGTCAGTGGAGAACCACTGACCTAAGTTAATGAAGTCTTCAAACCATATCTTTCAAGATGCAAGGTAGAATGATTCTATGAAAGACTTCGTTTAAATGCAAGGAGCCCCCTGACCCCCTTAACTTTATTCTAGTTGCTGATAAGCCACCCATGATCTATACATTCATTTGTTTGAAGAATATTTATCGAGTATCCAGTTTATGCCAGACGTTGTTCGTCGTTTTAGGTGGTAATGCTCTAACAATGACTGCAGTGAAGGTATCTTCTCTTTTGGAACTTACATTTTGTTGTAGGAGTCAGTATGCAGAACAGACAAACCCACAAAAAGCAAGGCAGCATGTTAGATGGTGAAAGGTGCCCTATAGAAAGCAAAGCTCCAAGATTATGTCTGGGGAAGGGGTACAGTTCTCCATGGGCTGGCCAGGTAGGACCTCACTTCAGGGGGCATTTGAATGAGAACTTGAGGAGGTGAGAAAGAAAACCCTGTGGATATCTGGGGAAACTCTTCCAGGCAGGTAAACTTCCAAGTTCCAAGGCTCTAAGGCAGTGCCCTGACTGTCCCAGAAATATTGGGGTGGACAGTGTGGATGGAGTGGAGTCGCCTGGGGGAGAATCACAAATGCGGAAGGAGAAAGGACACAGGGACAGAGTGCCATGGGAGAGGGGTAAGACTCTGATGGTCTGAAAGTTTGAAGGACTTTGGCTCACCCTTAGCATTGATGGGAAGCCACAGGGAAGTTTCGAGGCAGGGAGTTCTCGATTTCTTTTACATTCTCTGTTTCTAACATTAAAGGGTTGTGGCGCACAGAAAAATAAACCCAGGTCTGACAGTTCTCTACCACATAAAGTGTGAAGGCAGCGTGGCCTGAGCCACATTCTCATGAAGGGGTTAGGGGGCCTGGAATGTTGAGCTGAAGCTGTTACAGCAGCTGTTCTTCAGTGTGGCTGTTTCAATTCAGACTCACTTCCGATTGTTTGACCGACACATTGGGCAAGTGATCAGATCTTGCAGAGGATCTATTTTGGACCTTCCTGATGTTCAGTGGTCCACCTGCTACATGCACTCTCCAAAGAATTTCATTCTCTACCTCAAGTACAGATATAAATATGATAGAAAAAAATGCCATAACCCTCAGTATCCATAACAGGCAGATTTTCAGTTGTTCATTAATTCACTGATCATTCCATTTTTAGTAATTCTAACTTGTGATTTAGAGAGTATGTTTTCACACTTATTTAGATCTATTTTTTTCTTTATTTAATATCTATTGCATCATGCTTAACTAACCAGTCCTGTGCGGTGCATGTATCATGTGTGAAATCATTCATTCTCTAAAAACCTAATTCGGGCTGCTTTATTATCATGGCTGTTTACAAAAGAGGAAACTGAAGTACACAAGGATCCTGCTGCTGGGACGTAGTAGAGGCTGGATTTGAAATAGGCAGTCTCATTGCCCAAGCCTGGGCTCCTAAGAGGATGCTATCCCTGCCGTGGTGAGCCCCTGTTCACTAGATATGAGGCTGAAAGCAAGAACCAAGATGTGCTTCATGCTACCACTGGTCTCAGTGCAATAGAGTGTGGACAGATAGGGCAAAGAGTTGAAGACTTGAATCTCTTGGGTGATGCCTGTGGAATGAACACAGAAGACCTGAAATGTTTTTTTTCTCTATTGCAATATAGTTGACATTGAATGTCACATGAGTGTATAATACAGTGACGCAACAAGTCTACCTCCCGTCACCAGACAACACTGTTACAAGACTATTCATTGACTATAATCCTTATGCTGTGCCTTTCATCCCCATGATTTACTCCTTCTATAATCAGAAGCAGTGACCTCCCACTCCCTTCATCCATTTTGCCCATCCCCGTTCCCCTCCCCTCTGGAGATCACCAGTTTGTTCTCTGTGCTTATGCAAGATCTAAAATATTAAGTGCTAAATAAAAGGAACAAGAAAACATAGAGCAGGAGGAATGGATTTAATTTTAGGAAGACTTTATGAAGTGGGGAGTTTGAGCTGGCTGAGAAGGAGCCTGGTGTTGATCATGACTGGTGGGTGAGGTAAAGAAAGAAGGCCATTCCAAGCAGAGGGTAGAGCAGGAGTGGAGAAGCCAGGGGTAAGAGAAAGGCCACCTCCTGGAAACAAAGGGGCCTAAGGGGCCTGGTGCTCAGGGCAAGCGGGGAGGCTGGAGAGGGAGGACTGAGGGCCGCTCAAGAAGGGTTGAGGGAGGTTGGAGCTTATTCTGTTAGCAGGGAGAACCTGACGGCTTTCAGACTGGAGATGGAGATATCAGAGCAGTTGATTAGGAAGAAAGTTTTGGCTTCAGTATGAAGCAAGTTAGAGAGGAAGGGAGATTTTTCCTGGAGGGATTGGTTGAAACTCCAGAAATAAGCGTCAGAGAGAGAACCCTTATATTTTATATTTTGTGCCTCTTAGGAGAAGGTCTTTATTTCTCTGCTTTTTTAATATGAGAGAGAATTATAAAAATGGAATAGTCGGTGCTCCACTGTTGCCTTTATAGTATATGAAATAGTATTCAGTAATGCCTTCTTTTCTATTTAAAAACAAAAATTGTATTTCTTGGAGAAGAGTATGAATATTTTTTTTTGTGAGAATACATTTTCTTTAATCAAGTCATAAACTAAAACTTGATTTACACTTTCAGAGAAAATGCAAACTACATTTCAAAATGTCTAAGTATAAAGTATTGAATGTACTTCAACTTTTAATTTCTCTCAAAATGATAATGTGCTAAGTGCATTTCAGCCTGTTAAATAAAAAGCCTGTTCTGAATTTACTGTATCTTTTAATCAGGGTGAATGTGCTGGCTGACTATTGGCTTATTTAAAATCCATGTTCTAAAATCAGTATATCTGTTAATGCAGTGAAGTGTTCAAAGCATGTACATATGCTCAGATAATACAGAATTGAAAGAATCCAGGCCACTGGGTCATCCTTCCGTGTATTTCATTTCTGTTCAAGTTTTTTAATACAATAGTTGCTTTTTAAAGGGTTATATAGAGGGGCACATGGGTGTTCAGTCAGTTAAGTGTCTGGCTCTTGGTTTCAGCTCAGGTCATGATCTCATGGTCCTGGGATCGAGTCCCACATCAGGCTTCCTGCTCAGGGGGGAGTCTGCTTCTTCCTCTCTCTCTGCCTGCTTGTGTTCGCTCTCTCTCTCAAATAGATAAATAAAATCTTAAAAAAAAAATAAGGGTCATATAGATATGTAAAACTTGTTACTCATGATTAAAAACAATAGAAAAATTGCAGCTGCCCTGGATTATCATCTGAAGATTTCTAATATTTGCTCATTTTCACATAACTCCAAATATCTTCTAATCAATAATATAGTAGGTATGCATTGGAAAACAGTAAACATATTTTAGAGTTTTAAGATATTTCCAGCATAGACACTATCTCTGAATTGTTATCCAATTCCATTAGATTTATTTAAACATCTATTCTCAGTTAAGGAGTCTAATTTTGTCCTGGAAATCAATCTGGGTTCTTCTCTTCCAGGACATTTCTTTTTATGCAGACATGTGTTTATCATCTCAGAAATTATGGAATGGCCCCACGTAGGAAGACTTTGAAAATCAGCTTTCTGTAAAATAGGGAAAGCATCTCTCTATTTATCATTATTTCCTAATATCTAAGAAAAAAATCATCTGTAATCTGAGGAGGTCCTACCTTTTGATCCAAGTCTGAGATCTTCTGTGCAAGCCATGCCAACACATGCAGGTGAATTCATGATCAGAAACACAGTCTTTGTACAGCCCTTAGCATTCTCTGTGAATCCACGTGCATAGGAACAGCTTCACTTAGTTAGTTTTATGGGACAAATTTTCTATAATTGCTTGTACCAAATAAATGTCCATACACGGCTTCATTTGCATTTCCAATTAAGTATTTGCCTGTTTCACCTGTGATAGGTTTTGTATATTGTAATGGACACATTTACACAATCATATTTTTTCTTAAAGTCCGTGCTGAAATTTTGGCCACTGAAATAAATTTATTTTAATATTTATGGATGTGTAGCCACCTAAAAAATTTAAAATGGCTAAAACATAAACATTCAACTCTCCTTCCTGCCTAATTCTGCTCCTAAGTGTCCTTTGAAATAAAGAACGAAAGATAAAATGAGGCAAATTTGTCCATTGGCCCTGGAAACTAGGAAAGGGTGCCTTTAACATGCTGGAATTATCACGAACCGTATGTAGTATATAACGTGGATAGGATTCAGTTAGGATGGACAGGCTAAGGGAGAAGGAATGCCCTGTGGATTTCCTCTGATGTCTTGACACAAGAAGGTAGCAAGTATAAATCTGAGCATCCTGCACATGATGGTAAATGCTGAATGGGTTAAACTTTTCAATAAATGGAAAAACTTCTTACACTGAGTAAAAGAGTAAAATCTAGCTGCTTTGAGATCCCTCAAATTTAAACAGAAATGGATGGGCAAAAGTATTACACCTAAATGTAAGTAAGTGGTAAGTCAGAAGCATGCAGAGGAGGTTATTTCATGGGTCCAAAAATGATTTCATTACCAATAAACTTAGAGCAGACATGAATCATTATGTGAATAGTTTCTCATGGAAGTATATATATATGTTAAAAATATTTGAAAAAAAAGAGGGACTCCTGGGTGGCTTAGTTGGTTAAGCATCTGCCTTCAGCTCAGGTCATAATCCCAGGGTCCTGAGATCGAGTCCCGCATCGGGCACCCTGCTCAGCTGGGAGTCTGCTTCTCCCTCTGCCTGCCACTCCCCTTCTTGTGCTCTCTCTCTCTCTGACAAATAAATAAAATCTTTAAAAATATTTGAAATACAAGAAAAAATCACCAGCTTAGAAACACAAAATGATTATATTATCTGTGCAGCTTAAAAAATATCAGAAAACAAAAAACAAGGCTGTAAAGTGATGTTTCTTAAAGGCCCAATTGCTTGAAAGTCCAAGTTCCATGAAGTGGATGCTGAAAGTTACAGTTCATGCACACCATCCCACAGCTACTAAATGAGACCTGGAAAGTTCCTTTTTTGGCAGTTCTCAGATGAAATTTTGGCATACTAACACAGTGACTGTTAAATTTTAGAGAATAAACAATAAGTTTGATCTAATGTAGTGTGTGTACACACACATAAATATATAAAATATTCTGTTCAAATACCCATGCAATGTGCTTAAATTTTGATCATGTTGTGGTCTCACAGATGCCTTAGTAGATTCCAAAAAGGCAGAAACTATATTGTGATCACAGTGTTGGGCAAATATAAATTAATAACAAAAATGAAACAAGTATCAAAACACTTGGTTAAAAAAAAAATCCCATGTAACTAATGTAGATACCAAAACTACAGTTACAGCCTTTTTAGAAATTAGCAGTGAAATACTATACATACAAGCTATGGATAAAGGCCAAATGTATTATTCAGAGGAAATCCTTACTTTGAATGCTTTTATAATTAAACAATAAAGGTTGAAAATCAATTAAATATCAACAAAAGATTAAGTAGAATTAAAGTTAGGAATTTATGAAGATTATAAAAAGAAGAAAAATGTAGAAAATATCTCATAAATCCAAGTATTCGTTTCTCTAAAGCCCAGTGAAATGGAGAGGCCAGTTACAGGCTGATGAAAAAAAGAAAAGCATATATTATTAAGAATAAGGAAATAAGAAATATGGGGATCACTGTGAAGAACATAACTAAATTTTACTGAAGAGTATGGAAGAAAACTTGAATAGGGATATACCTTGAGGGAATGAATGTAGGTGTTACAGAGATATAAAATCTCCTCAGATTACTATAAATATAATACAGCTCCCCATTTGGAAAAATTAATGTGTAAAAATAGCAAGAAAAAATATGTTTAAAATACAGTTAGATAAACATGAGTATCAGG
The DNA here is from genome assembly GCF_002201575.2 of Neomonachus schauinslandi. Classification (NCBI taxonomy): domain Eukaryota; kingdom Metazoa; phylum Chordata; class Mammalia; order Carnivora; family Phocidae; genus Neomonachus; species Neomonachus schauinslandi. The sequence continues at coordinate 130,664,457 of NC_058411.1, read as the reverse complement.
TACTGAATTCATTCATTTTTTTTTTTTAAAGATTTTATTTATTTTTTGACAGAGACAGAGAACACAAGCAGGGGGAGTGGCAGAGGGAGAGGGAGAAGGAGGCTTCCTGCTGAGCAGAGAGCCCGATGTGGGGCTCAATCCCAGGACCCTGGGATCATGACCTGAGCCGAAGGCAGACACTTAACGACTGAGCCACCCATGCGCCCCCTGAATTCATTCTTTAGTGAAATAATTAATTATGGAAATGTCAGAAAATAATCAAGTAATTCCACCTTTTTTTTCCTGCATCCTCTCCTCCAGATAAGAAAATAACAGATTCAAATTGTTTAATGAGCACGTTTCTTAAAACCTTAAGGGCCCAAGCAATTCTTACATTACTGAAATGGATTAAGGACATAAGAGAAAATGGAAAATTTGTGAATTTATTCCCTGAGACTAGAAGAATTCTGATATCAAAAACACAGATTTAACAAGAAAGGAAATAATCTACCTTTCATGGAAGACCATGAAAGCCCATTAGGAAACTGAATTGTGTAATTTATATTATTAATATATTAAGAGAGGAAAAAAAACTTGGCAATTTCAACAGATGTGAAAGGCATTTAATAAAACTTAACATCTGTTCTTGATTATGAAAAAAATAGTCTAATAAATTAGTAATTGGTGAGTATTGCCTTACCATGATGAAGGAGATCTATCAGAAGCATCACAAACATCAGACTTACTATTGAATGATTAGAGAAATTTCAAATTTAATGCGGTTCTGTGCTTTCAAGTTAAAGCTTTTTATGTCAAATCTGGCCAATGTAAAAACATAAGAAATTATATTTGAATGAAGAAAACAATATTAGCTATCTGATGTCAGCTATCATCTATATATAAATATAAAGGAAATTAATAAACTCAGCATCTTGAAATAAGAAAAGGTCAGTGAGGTGTTAAGCAAGATCAAAATTAGGAAAAAAAGTCAGTGTCCTTACCCTTACCAGTGGGAAAACATTTAAAAAACTTAAAGCATCAAAGAGTTTAACAGCAAGAAACAAAAACAACTATAATGCTTAAGACCTATGTGAGGAAGTTCTAGAACTGTATGAAAAGACATGAAAAAAAGATGATGGAAAAGGATAAACGAAGTGATTACTGTATAAGGGATTTTGAGAAAGTCCGTTGCTTACTCATCAGGGAAAAATGCATCAGTGTGTTGCATCGAACACAGTAACTATTTTGCCATGAATTAAAGGTCAAACAGTTGGAAGAAACTTCCTAAATAAAACTGTTAAAATGATGGGGAAGTCCTATGTAAACTACTGAAAAACAGGAGTGATAAAGGGAGAAAAAAATCTGAAGATGTCAACATGGTGAAAACAAAAATTTGCCGTTGTAGATTAAAACACAAGGTCAAAAATACTTGCAACGTAGAAACAAATGGATAATATCACTAACATAGAAGGTTTTTGTTTTTTAATCTGTAAGGAGGAGACAAGTCAACCTAGCAGAAAAGTTAATTCAAACAGGTGGAAATCCAAATAGTTAATAAGCATATGAGTGGCTCGTGCTTTATCCAATACTGATCATGGCCCATAAAAGTGCAGAGGATGGAGTCAGACCACCTGGGTTGGCCCCCAGTCTTGTCTCCTAATTGGCTGTGTGATTTTTGACAAGTTACTTAACCTCTCTGTCTCCATTTCTTCCTTGATGAAATTAAGATAATGATAATGTCTGCCTTGGAGGCTGTGGTGAGGATTTAAATGGTTTGAGGAATATGAGTGAGTACAGTAGCACACAGTACCCACTTACAGTGTAATCTGTCATCTTCATCACCCTTGTGGTAGTAACTTAAATGATCAAATTAGTGTAAGCAACTGGATTAACAAATATGGTAAAGATTTTTCATTACCAGTGATGACGAAGTACTCTCTCCAGTGCTGTTGGAGGGAACATGACTTGGTACAAGCCTTGTAGAAGGTGCTTCAATAAAATGGATTAAAATTTAATCTACACATATCTCTGAGCATTTATATTCTAGGTATCTGTTTTAGAGAGGCAACTGAGCCTGGGAGAGATACAGTAATTACTCGTGGCCACACAGATGCTAAATGCCGGAAATGGGAATTGAATCTAAGTCTGGCTTCCCAGTCCTACCATGGCCCACTGTTAATAAACATAGGAAAGACAATGTTCAGTCTCATAAGTTGGGGAAAAAAAAAGCAGCACGTACTAAAACAACCGGAGGCCATTTTCTTCCTGTGAAATTGCTGTATATTAAATAAAAATGCCTGCACTTGGCAAAGTTGCAAGGAAATGGATAGGCTTATTTACTGAGGCTAGGAGTAGAAATTAATGTCGCATTTTAGGAGGGCTTACTGGCAATACTTGGCCAAAACCACCATTCTACCTCTAGGAATTTATTTTTGGGCATGCATCATGGACACACAAAGATAGCTATGTATAAAACCATCGCAGTGTTTACAGTTAAAAATTGGAGACAGCCTTAGTGATCTACAATGAAGGATTGGTTAGTTGTAGAATCTTCATAAGGTGAAGCACTATTCCAAGTTAGATACAAGAATTTGTTATTACATTGGGGAACGTTTCTTACGGGTTTTTTTTTTTTTTTAAATCTAAAAGACAAGTGATTAAAAAGTATATAAATTAATATAAGACTAAAAGATACTATTTAACAAGCAATTTCTACTTGTCACTGTTCTTTACTGCTTTCTGCTGATTATTTCATAGCAACCTCTGAGATACATATCATTTTTTATTCACATTTTACGGATTAGGAGACTGACAAGCAGAGGGAGTTTTGTAACTTGTCCAAACTTATTCAGCCGATTTGAGGCAGAGTCAGAATTGGAACTCAGTTCATCTGTCTCTGAAGTCCCAAGTTTTATCCAATACACTATGATCCTATTTTCACAAGATAAAGAAATATAAATGTACATTAAAAACTAGAGATGTGTGTTTACTTGCTTAAAATAATATATTGTAAAAGTGTTTTTAAACCATTTTTATAAATTTTACACAATTCTTATAATTAATATATATTACTTTTGGAAGATAGCTTATATTTTAGAGAGAGGAGTTGATAAATGCTGGGTACACCAACGTTTTCTGCCATTTCCAAGGTTCAGAGCTGGGTGTTGGGTGGGATGGATGGCCTTGGAAGAGAGGAGGGGTGGGATATAAGTGGTGAGGGTCTAGGGTAATGAATTCAATACCATCTCCACTGGCTGGTGGTTGACTTTGTGTCCGGGCAAATAATAACCTTGTGGGCATTATAATTTCCCATGTTGTTTGCCACTCATGCCATTGGAAGCAGGCCTGCTTCCAAGTAGGGATATGAATGTGAATCAGTACCAAGTGAAGAGTATTTATTTTCCTCTTACCCAGCCTCATGTCTGTCCTCTTCATTTTTATTGGAGAGTCATTTTGTCTGTGCATCAGCTGAGACCAACTGTTGTATTGTGATGTTGTCACATTAAAGTATTTCCCCCTTTGCATGGAAAGAAAAGTGTCTGATTAGCAGCATGCTTTATACCCAGACGTTCTCTACTTTTTCACATGAGGGTCAAGCTGGGGGGAATCAGCAGGACTCTTCAGTTTGGATTTTGCTCTTAAATATGTATCATCCCTCTCTAAACCAATTGATGGATTTGTTCATGCATATTGATTCTGATTAACTTTTCTATTGTATCAGTTGGTAACTGGTCACATCAAGGAAATTTATAGCAAAGCATAATAATGATAATTCTTTAAAGAGAGTTCAAGATGAGAAAACAATTTTGTTCCCTGTTCCACATAACCAACTTCTGTTATACACTGATTTAAAAAAATCCCGTCTTTTAAAAAATGAATGTAGTATCTTTTTGACTAAAAAATTAGTTTATTCACCCAACTTTTTAAAAGTTACTCATATTTACGATGCTAAAGCATATTTAAGAAGATTTAAAATTCTTTTAAGTAGGAAAAAAAATTGAATAGTTTAAGGATGATTTCAGGTCAGATTAAAATCTAAACCAGACTATCTTCTCTGTAACTTGTCCTCTGGCTCCAGAATCCTGAATCATTACTCAGAAACAGACTTCCTGTACCTTTGTATTCAATGGCTCATTTAACCAGGAATTAACTGTTAGCATGTGCTTGATAAAAGCTTTCTGATAGATATATTGTTCATGAAAAGAAAGGGACATGCAAATGCCCATTTTCCTGATTGTTGAAGCCAGATTTCTAATTAGATAAAATCTGTATTACTGTTCTGCAGAGGTGCCTTCCCCAAATGATTGCCTAATATCTGTGCTCCTCACCTGTGAATAGGCGAGCATGCAAAAATGTGTGATAAGTCAATCTGAAAAATTTTCTTGTAACAGGTTAAAGACATTGTCTATTATTTTATTCGGTGACCCTTATCTTGGAGTGAACCTAAATCATCCCAGATGTCAACTCAAGAAGACTCTCCAAATGAACTTAGAGACCTCCTTTTGTCACAAATCGAAAACTATATCATTCCTTTTTGCCTTGATGAACAGAGACCTAAAACTTAAGCTTAGGTCTTAATTTAAGTGACTATCTCATACCTAAAAGACGAAAGTATATATACATTCTTGGCTCTAAATTTTCTTTTGGCTGTGTTTTAGCTGCTCTACTATTTAATAGAGGTTTTATAATCATAAACTGCCAGAGATGATTTTCTGTGTTCTTTTTTTTTTTTTTAAAGATTTTATTTATTTATTTGTCACGGAGAGAGAGAGAGAGAGCATAAGCAGGGGGAGCTGCAGGCAGAGGGAGAAGCAGGCTCCCTGTTGAGCAAGGAGCCCGATGTGGGACTCGATCCCAGGACCCTGGGACCATGACCTGAGCGAAAGGCAGATGCTTAACTGACTGAGCCACCCAGGCGTCCTGATTTTCGGTGTTCTAGGTATAAATGATAAACATAATTCTCTTGACAGGAAAAATATGGTGAACTTCTCTTTTCTGTTATATACATGCTGCCATACGGCAGTTTGGCAAGTTGAGATGTTACAGAACTTTTTATCCTGTATTCTTGTGTTGGAGGTTCAGTTATATAAAGACTGTGAAAAATGAAAATCTTTTAAAAATAGTCCCTTTGATTATTATTTCGGTGTTTAATTATAATACTAAATACTGAAATACATTGACCTGCTCTTAACTTAAACGTATCCCAATACAAAGTAGGATATTTCCTCTTTCCGTTCCTTTTTCCCTTTTCCCAAAAGATACTCCTTATAGCAGACTGACTGAGAAATTGGAATCAACCAAATGTTCATCAAAAGAAGAATTAATAGGGCGCCTGGGTGGCTCAGTTGGTTAAGCGACTGCCTTTGGCTCAGGTCACGATCCTGGAGTCCCTGGATCGAGTCCCGCATGGGGCTCCCTGCTCGGCAGGGAGTCTGCTTCTCCCTCTGACCCTCCCCCGTCTCATGTGCTCTCTCTCATTCTCTCTCTCTCAAATAAATAAATAAAATCTTTAAAAAAAAGAAGAATTAATAAATTGATAAGTTCATATTCTGAATATTCTGTAGCAGTTTAAAGAAAAGCAGATCTGTATACTACATACACATTATCAAATCACATTGATAGATACAAAGTGAGGTTGCAAAATACAGTTTCACACAGGCAAAAAATTTAAATTACTTTTTTCAAGGATTTATTGATGAATATAAATTCTCAATACAGATTTAGGAAGAATACATGCCAAATGCCTATCTAATTTCTATGCAGGGAAGAACTGTGATATTTGTGGAAGTTCAAACGGACTTTTGTTTTTTTTTTTTTCTGTGATTTTTCAAACTTTTTACAAATGTGTAAACTTGCAATTGACAAGTTTTAAGAAAATATTATATGAAAGTACCCAACATGAATAGCCTATGCTATATCTCTAGCTTTAATAACTGATTTAATGTCCCTGGGTGGATTCTGTGTTTTGCTGACACAATATTGGGACATTGAAAAAGAGGAAAAGATCATTTACAAAAAATCAAAAACTAAAAAAAAAAAATTACTATAAAATATATTTTTTTCTACTGATACCTCATGTTCTTCTGTTGACCTTTCCTAACCTTAAGAAATCATGGAAATTTTAAGATAACAGTACAATGACTGTGGGTTTGAGGCACAGCTAAGTTGGACTGAAGTCAGGTTGGCAAATTGTCATGCTGTTTTTGTATTTATTTCTTTCAACTTTAACACCCACAATTTATTAAGTGAGACTGTGGATAAAAGAGGAAGCTCAGAATCCTGTTTGGACACCGTTTAGGAAGGAAACCAGGTCTTTATGGGGCACCCCCTTCCTCTTAGCCACTGGCCAGGAAAACCATCTTTCTGTTTAAAACCTATTCAATCTGAGAGGTGGGGTGACTTTGGGAAGGAAGGTGACCTCTCCCTTGTAAAGTGGAATGGCTCTGTTTCCCCCATGACTGATGCAACTCATTTCCACCACTGTTTATAAGAACACTTGTGCTGAATGCTTGTAATGACAGAAATAGTCAGTTAAAATACGGCTCAAATTTCATGCCCTCAAATTTCCTACGTTATTTCAAATCTTTGATCATTATAATCTCAAGTGGAGCTTTTGGTTAGTTCCAAGTTTTGCTGATGTCCTTTGGGAGTTAACAGGGATGCTTCTTATAAGCCAGAAGTTTAATCAAGGCATAGACTGTAATCATAAAAGCATGGCTGCTCTCGAATCTGGTAAGAGAAGGCCTTGATGGGACCCACATCATTTCCAAAATGGTACAGGAGCTATTTTTCTGGGATGCCTTACATGTTGGGGTCCACTGGCAGATTAGGGTGTGGAAGTGATGTGACCTACTGGCTGAGAGAGGACATCAGAGGAACTTGATTATTTTGAAAACTTCTCAGCGTTTTGTGCATTGTAAATACCTTTGGATTTTGACCTCAGCTTCAGCTACGCTCATGGATTTAATTTGCATTGCTCCATGGCTGTGAAACACTGACTATCTTAGTAAAATCAGTTCCTTTATTCATTTCTTAAAAAAATATTTTAATGATCTCTTTATTTTGGGGTAATTTTAGATTTACAGGAAAGTTACTAGGATAATCTAGAGTTCCTAGATACCCCTCACCTGTTTCCCCTAATGTTAACTCTTCACATTGCCATGGTACATTTACAAAACCAAAAAAAGAAAACAGACATTGTGCATTACTGTTTGCTAAACTTTGGTCTTTATTTGGATATTACCAGTTTTTCCATTAATGTCCTTTTTCTGTTCTGGGATCCAGCCCAGGGTACCACATCGTATTTAATCATCTTATCTCCTTCTGTCTTCTGAATTGTGACAGCTTCCGAGTCTTTCCTTTTTCCCATGACCTTGGCAGTCTTGAGAAGTACTGGCCAGGAATTTTGTAGAATATTTATCATTTTTAATAAATGAAAATGTATAACTTCTGGGATTTTTGAAGGAAAGCCCATGTAGACCTGCTAATAATTTGTACCACTGATTTTCCATTAATAACCGTTTCAGCCTGTTGATTGTTACTTTATCTTCTTATCAGTTATAACAGTATTCTAGAATTTAAAGTTGATGTATGATGGGTTTAATATTTGCTGAATAGCTGCTTTATCTGTGTGTGTATGGTATGGTCTCAACTTTGCCAGTTCAGTTTAAACCTCCTAGAAAGTTGATATTTTATCTATTGTTTATGACAGATTCGAGATGGACAACCAAATTGCTACGTGTTGAAGAATAAAGATTTAGAACAAGCTTTTAAAGGAGCTATTTACTTGGAGATGGACCTCATATATAATCCGGTAAGTCTAGCTGGGCCAGCCATACCTCCCAGGTTCTCTGTACCTAAAGTAAAAGATGACCAGCCTGGCAATACTCAAATCTCAAATACCTGTAAAATGTTTCACACATATTGCAGCTAGAGAGAGAGAACAGGGTTTTCAACCTCAACTATAAAATCTGTGAGGGACAATTCAGTTTTCAACTGGTATTAATCCCCTTGAGCCAGTAGAAATGACGGTGTTTAATTCCCAGTACATCTGAATGTCAAGGAAAAAAAAATAAAAATAAAAAAATAAAAGGAGAAATTAGTTTGTTAGCTTTATTTCCGATAATCTTCTCGAAGGCCACAGTTGGTGTCAGACAGAGGTATTTTCAAGCCCCTGACATGTAATTTAGTTGTTACAATAGATGTCCTGCTATCCAACACTATGAAGAGAAGTAGTTACTCATCTGGAAACTACAGTTAAAGGAGGAATTTTTAAAACCTGTCTTCAACCTTCGGTTTAATATAAAATATGTAAATACTCATTTGCCAATCTTTAGCTATGGGCATAAAATCTGTTTTTTATACCATGGATTTATTATGTTTAGTTTTATAACCTATTCCTTGCATAAATATACTCATAACATCTATAATAATACCTAGTTTCAGGTTTTTTTTAAAGTGGAGATCTACTTTAAAGATACACAACAATCTGAATATAGAATTTTCCAGACTGTTTTTTTTCCATAAAATCATTACCTCAATATCTTTTTAGGGACTGACCTTTATCAAGGCTTTCTAGAGCAACGCAGATTTCAAGTCTTCTGGTCCATGCTTGGATTTCAATGATTTGTATGATACTTGATTAAAATATGGAATTATAATAATGGGCAAAACCATCAGAAACAAGATTGGGAGTTAGCAACAGTTGATTCTCGGTAGGCATGAGATTTGATTGTTGTGAGCAGAGATTCCTTAGCATGCAGAGGAGTGGGCTACTTAGCCGTGACCATGCATATGCTGTGGTGTCAGCAGCAGGTTCCAGAAAGGAAAAGGAGAGCGCAGGTTAATCCAGTCAGCGGTATAAATGAATGTAGGGTAATGGAGCTTTTACAGTAATTCTAAGAATGGCTGCCATTTAGTGGCTCTGACATTATTGCATTTAATCCTCACAATAAACCTGGTAAATAGGTATCATTAATGCCATTTTATGATGAGCAAATGGAGTTAGAGAACTGATTTACTAATAAATGATACAGATCCACATCTTTCTGATTCTGCAATGATTCCTATGCTACCCTGCTTCTTGTTTAGTGTATTTAAGAAATTATTCATAAAGTCAATGGCAGGGATATTTTTATATATTTTTTTAAATTTTTTTTATTCTTATGTTAATCCCCATACATTACATCATTAGTTTTAGATGTAGTGTTCCATGATTCATTGTTTGTGCATAACACCCAGTGCTCCATGCAGAATGTGCCCTCCTCAATACCCACCACCAGGCTAACCCATCCTCCCAACCCCCCTCCCCTCTAGAACCCTCAGTTTGTTTTTCAGAGTCCATCGTCTCTCATGGTTCGTCTACCCCTCCGATTTCCCCCGCTTCATTCTTCCCCTCCCGCTACCTTCTTCTTCTTTTTTTTTTTTCCTTAACATATATTGCATTATTTGTTTCAGAGGTACAGATCTGAGATTCAACAGTCTTGCACAATTCACAGTGCTTACCAGAGCACATACCCTCCCCAGTGTCTATCACCCAGTCACCCCCTCCCTCCCACCCCACCCCCCACTCCAGCTTATATTTTTAGTCTCCAGTCTGGAGGTGGTGGTGTTACTTCCCTCGTTCTTCCCATTGAGTTCGCTTTCCCTTCAAGGAAGTCCTCTGTGCATCTTGTACCACCGATGACCCTTCATTTCCTGTTTTCTTCGAGTAAGCACTTGTATATAGTCTATGCACACAGGTAAAACCTGAGTTTTAGGGAAGGCTTAACCAAGAAAATATGTCAGTTGTTTCATTTTCCAGTTGTCCATCCTATGGAGTGGAGAGGGACTTGAATTTTTATTCTTTGAGCTTTTCCTCAGTATGGTGATTGGGACAAGCCACTAAATCTCTCTGAGCCTCAGTTTATTCCCCATAAAATGGGTCTCAAATAACTCATCTACTTATTTTTCCATAGAATTGAGAGGAAATGAGATTCTCTGTGGAAAGATGTTTTTATAAGCAGGAAACAGATTTTCACAGACAAGGTATTATTGGTGAAAATATTGTTCAAAACCTTGATGGGAAGGAAGTTTTATTTCTTAGAAACTGGTTCGAGAGCCTCCTGAACTCAACCTCCTCAGTGCTTTAAAATACCTCCATTGATTGGCAAAGTGGATACAACAGTCTTAGGGTCTCCTGGATCCAGTCTGACCTACCCAGTGTGCTGGTGAAATGAGATACCCAGGAACACACGCAAAGCTCAGGGGTGTCCTCCATGTGTCACCCCATTGCTCTGCTCCGGGCCAAAGGCCCTTGGCCCTAGGGTCAGAAGATACTGGTTTCCACCTTCTTCCCAGTCATTAACAAGAAAAAGAGAAGAAAGGGGCGCCTGGGTGGCTCAGTTGGTTAAGCGACTGCCTTCGGCTCAGGTCATGATCCTCGAGACCCGGGATCGAGTCCCGCATCAGGCTCCCTGCTCGGCAGGGAGTCTGCTTCTCCCTCTGACCCTCCCTGCTCTCATGCTCTCTCTCTCTCTCTCTCATTCTCTCTCTCAAATAAATAAAATCTTTTAAAAAAAAAAAAAGAAAAAGAGAAGAATGAAGTCCATTTAAATGTTGCCCCTCCCCCCCTTTAAACAATGATGTCTTTCTAGGTCAAAGCAAGTATTAGGACCTTTACTCCCAGAGAAAAGCGCTTTGTTGAAGACACCCGCAAGCTGTCCAAGAAGGTAGGTGGGTACAGTAAACAGGCTGTGTGGTACACTCAGCAGTGGAAGTGCTTAACTGTCCTCACTTAGCATCTCTCCCCGCCTCCCTCTTCCCCTCCCCCTCCCCCCTTCCGTCCTTCCTCCCATCTTGCTTCCTTTCTTCCTCCACCACCCTTCTCCTCCCCCCCACCACCTTTCTCCGTCCCTGCCTCCTCCTCTTCCCTCTCCCTTTCTCTCTCTCTCTCTCTCCCCCTCTCCCTCCCTCCCTCTTCTTCCCTCTCCCTCCCTCTCTCTCTGTCTCCACCCCCACCCCGCCTTCTCCCAGCTTCTCCCCACCTCCACTCCTCCCTCCACCTCTCCCCATCTGTCCCAGAACAAGGACCAAAGTCAGCAGGATAAGAAGAAAAAGACTGGGCGCCTGGGTGGCTCAGATGGTTAAGCGTCTGCCTTCGGCTCAGGTCATGATCCCAGCGTCCTGGGATCGAGTCCCGCATCGGGCTCCCTGCTCCTTGGGAGCCTGCTTCTCCCTCTGCCTCTCTCTCTCTCTCTGTCTCTCATGAATAAAAAAAATCTTAAAAAAAAAAAAAAAAAGAAGAAAAAGACTGAAAACACAGATGTTGGATGAAGTAGAAGGTGTCAGCCCTCCATTCATCTCCTGAGTCATTCTGTCAAGGAACATTCCTAGTGTCAGCCTCTGTAGATTCTCTGACTTGGCTCTCCCTGCTAGCCTCAATCAGTTAAGGCCCTTTCCGCCTCTGTCCTAACAAGGTCTCAGGGAGGTGCTATGCCCAGGGAGGCCTTAACTTCCTCAGCCCGGTGGATCTTAGGGGCATCTAGCCTCGAGGTTCCCCACGCTGCTCCTACCACTATTGTCTAAATATTTGGGATGTGTTGGCATTTTACCTCATTCTGAGTTAACGGTCTCCCTCTGCCTGTTTCCCTTAATTCCTCACTCATCAGTTTAACAAAAAGGGATGATCTGGGCCCAGTAGGGGAAGTTTTGCATTTTTTTTTAACATGACCTTTATGTTTCTTTTCAGAGTCTCTCCCTGTCTTATTCAGAAGCAGTCCAGGATTTCACTCTGTACCTATTGTCCCTCTTCAGTTGTGTAACAAAGAACAAAGTGTCCCCTTTTTAAAGTGTTTATTACTTCCACGACTTCCTGTGGGGTGAGCAGCTGTGGATGACACAAAGCAGTTAAATATAAATTCATCTCCTCATCCTTTTGTTTCCCATGAACTTCTGGGCACACTTGGGAAGGGCCTGGAATGTCTTCTGAAGGGAGCATCCCAGTGTTTTGTTTTGGTCTGCCATAACATTGAGTGTAATATTTATTTGGTGTAATCTGAGTAAACGTCTTTTATTATTATTATTACTGCCTTGTGCCCTGTTTATTCGAAAGTTAAAACCTGAGTTGAAGTAGGTGGGGTAATTGCTTTGCAAACAAGTTGAAATGAATCTGCCTACAACTGGGAAAAAAAGACGTTTCCTTTGCCAAGCAGGACCTCCGCATGGGGTGGCTTTGGGCTCTGGAGCTCCAGGGGATTTGGGGTCTGTTAGGATCTTCCCTATGTGCCTTTCACCACGGTGTGTCTGCAGATTTTTACACAGTTGAAGCTTGTGCTTATGGATGCAGGTACTTGAAATCACTTACTATGTGGCAGGCACTTTTCAAAGGCCCTCAATTTTCTTTACTGTCTACAGGGTGAATACTAAAATCAACCCCATCGTATAAGAAAAGAGAGGTTAGGAAACTGGTTGGAGGTTGCACAGCTAGGAGGTGGGAGAGCTGGGTTCTCCTCCCACAATTAGACTTTCCTGTAGACTTTGTCTTCTGGACTACATGAGCTAGAATACTTGGACATCTAGTTTCTGCAAAAATCCATCCATTTCCTTCTAAACTAAACAATATAGACTCTCTCTTTCTCTTTCTCTTTTTCTTACACACACACACACACACACACACACACACACTCACACACACACACTCTCACACACGCATACCGAATGCCCTGCTGCTATAGCTTTTACCAGCTCAGTTTTGTCCTAAATATTATTGAAACAGGCTATTCTCCATCAAAAGAGCTACAAAGTACATTGTATTTTTTTCCTTCCATGGATGATGGTGTTTTAAAAAGAATTTTAGAAGAAGCATTAGGACTTTTCCTTTCTATTATTTTTTTTTAATTGGCAGCTATGCAAAATGTAATTTAAATGACTGAGCTGCCTGATCTAAAGAGACTATTTGGAGTATTTAAATCCAGTTCCTTGTTTTCCATTTTTTTTTTTTATTAGATCTTATCAAGGGATATAGACCGTGTGAAAAGAATCACCATGGCAATGTGGAATACAATACAGTTCCTTAAAAGCTGCTTCCAGTGGGAATCCACGTTGAGAAGTGCTGTTGCATTCGTGGTAAGCCTCGATTTTATGTTCAAATTATTTGCTTCTGAGTCCCAAATCCAAATGCAGATGAGTTTTATTTTACTGACATGAAGCAGAGTAATACACATTCAACATAGCTGAAGTTCACACCTGTAAGGAAACTTTAAAATATAAATGGGAGATGAGCCATGAGAGACTATGGACTCTGAGAAACAAACTGAGGGTTCTAGAGGGGAGGGGGGAGGATGGGTTAGCCTGGTGATGGGTATTAAAGAGGCATGTTCTGCATGGAGCACTGGGTGTTATGCACAAACAATGAATCATGGAACACTACATCAAAAACTAATGAGGTAATGTATGGGGATTAACAACATAATGAGATAAAATTTAAAAAAACCACTTCTATTATTTAACTGAAAAAAAATATAAATGGTATCCATTCATCTTTCTTACATATATTACAGCATAGATGAATATATAGATGTCTAAGATTGTACTTAGATCAGATTTTCCCTTGGAAATCCCTTAAATTACCCAAATCTTACTCATACTATCACTCAGTAAGTTTAAGAGACCTAAGTTCTGTATTTTTGTAAATTTTTTTTTCACTCAAAAATGTGTCTTTATACACGGTGGTTATTGTTACATTAACTGTGTCTGTATAGTCCCTCCATTGTGTCTATTTCTCTCCCTCTGTCCCAGTGAATGCCAGGACTTTTTGAGAAAATGATGGTTGAAAACTCACATGACAAAATTGCTCTAATTTATGTTTTAAGTAAATCTTCACAAACTTTGATATAAAAACATTGATTCATATCAAACCACTGTGTCACATGACAAGGTGACCCAACACCACGTAAGAGAGTGACCAGTGTACATGAGATGCACTCTTCCTTCTCTCTGATAATGCTGGCCCATCCTTAGGAGCGAAATAAAATCACACAATCTCAGAAGAGCCGCAAGAGATCTCAGAGTCACCTAAGGTAACCACTGAGGGTCCAGGAATCTTGTAGGGACTTGAAAGTTGGTGCCATGCCCTCACCTTATGGTTCTGGGCACCCTCCGCCATTTGTAAAAGGACTTGTTCTTGAAAAGATTGGTAGTGTCAGACGTGGAAGGAGAAACCAAATCTCTCAACTGCTAATCTTGTCCCTTTTTTTTATCATGCTATTAATCTTTGTACTGGGCAAAGATCACAATAAGGCCTAATAGGATGTGTGAGTGGTTCTGAGTCATGATCTTCGGTAAATCATGAATCTTCTGTCTCTGTTTTTTTGTTTTTGTTTCTGTTTTTGTGTTTTAATTGTCAATGTTCTCTCCTACCTCACAGGCACATCCTCATTAATTTTTTTTTTTTTTTTAAATCAGCCTAAGATGTCAGCGGGTTCACGGTCACTCCCATCCTTACTCCTTATTACACAAACAAGTATATCAGCTCCACAAGAGGCTTTTTCTTTGCCATGGAGAACATTCTGTTCGGTTTCATTAATTTTAGATTTTCATTGCTTCAAGATGTAGAGGGCCTATGATGGCTGTGACCTGGACTTTTAATATACTTTTTCTTTGGTCTGGAATTGCTAAAAACAATTGACCTTAATAAGAACATTAGTAAAAATGCTAGTAATCCATATCTGTCTTGTCTTGGCATTTATTCATCTGCTTCCCTTTCTTACAACATTTTCCGCTGGGGACCTCATGTGTTGCCTTCCTCTTCAGCCTCCCCACCTCCACTTCCCACCTGAATTCTCTTCAGAAACTTTCCACGGAATGTTCTCTTGTGATTCTGGGCAAAAGAGGAAAGTCAACACAATTGGTGGCTTCTTTCAGTCAGCACCCCAGCCAGCCCCTGTGAGGAGAAGAGGATTTCCTCTTTCTTGAGCTTAATTTCTGGCACCGTGATTTTTAGAAAAACAGAGCTCCATTGCACTGGCTTATGTAGGAGAATGACAGAAATGATTAATGGGCCGCTGGCCTGATCTGAAGAAAGATTAGAACAAATGAATAGAAATAGGTTGTCTACTAGAGGGGGCTTCTGAATGGGAAGGGAGCTTTGACAGTGGGTCCTTGCATGTGTCCGTCCTGGGGGCACCATGCCAGGAAACGCGCTCCCAGGCTAGCAGACGCAGGCGGCCACTTCATCCTTTCAAATCACTATGGCCCCCCAAATGGAAGATAAAGATGGTGCTCTCCTTGCTGGTTGTCCACCGTGTGATTTTTGCAAGGGTGTGTATTTATTGGGGGACATTTCCCAGTGGACATCACTGAAAAAAATGCAGTCAATTTAGGAATGATACATGCATGAACCTTTTCTGTGAAGGTACTAGAATGAGGAGTGCTCCCTTAAAGGCATTTAGTTTTCAGTTTTAATTTGAAATGCCGTGTTCGAATGTTTATCTCATGTCTACTTTGACCAGCCTTGGCAGATCTCAGAGATATTACAGATAGAGAGAGAGGTGTTCTCCCCTCCCTAAGCCGATGAAGTGTCATCTTATTAGAGAATGTTTTTGTGACTACTATCATCATGGTCATTCCAAAACTCTTTTCTGTTCCTAAAGCAAGAGCATATAAAGAAAACGTACTTTCAGGATAAAATAAAAGTATGTATATTAGTCTCCCTTATTATATTTTAAGATTATGGGTATCCAAGACTTCATTTTTGGAGAGAACATTTTGCTTTTGTGCCTCTTGCCTACGTACTGATGATGTTAGCCTCCTGTTGAATGTACGGATGGGTAATTTCACACTTTGGGGCCACCACTGGCTGTGATACTATGTCCCTGACTCTGTGGGATCCCATTAAGGGTTGTCTTTCTGCAAAGCATTGGATCCTCAGGTGACCTGGGCCAGAGAAAGGAAGGGCTCCTGTGATGCCGAAGGCCTGCTTCTTCTCTTCCTTGCTCCGCTGTGGAGAATGCTGGGTTTGTCACTTGTACACCCTGATTCTCTCCTGGGATCTACCAAGGACAGGATGCTGTTACTGGCCCTTATTCATTGGTGTGACAATTTGTTCATGCTTCATTCACTTAGCTTGGTGTTACGGGCGGAAGAGTTTTGTGGTGGTCTGAAGCAAGGTCTCAGGCCAAGCTTTTACTAAATAAGGCCTTTTTATATTCGAAAGTAGGCCTTTTTATATTCGAAAGTAGGATGAGTGGTATCTGAGGGTTCACTGCACAGGTGGGTAAAGAACCGTTTTTGGTGGGCCAGTTCCCAGTGGGGCTTTGCCTTCCCCTCGAGGTCTAGGAAGTGGCTCTAGCACCACAAGCTAAGGGCAAAACTATAGGAATTTTTTTTCTTATGTTTTGTCAGATAACATAAAAAGCCGATTAACATCATGTCAGTGCCTCTGTTTTCAGAGGAGACAAAGCATGAACATTGTAGGATTGTGTTTGGTATATTCTGGCTGTTCAATTTAAGACTTTATGAAAGCAAAGCATATGTTTCTAAGGATTCCTATGGGTGTGTATATGAATATATCATAGCTTGTTGAAAGCAGCGTTCAAGACAAGTGGCCTATAAAGATAGAAGTCCACATGGTGTCTGGTCAGAAGTGGGTGGACAAACATGGGAAGATTTATCTTATTAGACTGTCCAGGCGTAAACCCTTCCACCCTGGGATTTATCCCCTTTCTACTTACCCAGGTGGCTGTATTCCTAACACTTGGAGAAGAAAGTTGTCATTAATCCACTGACACATGCTATGTGAATGTTGCCCACAACATTGAATTCATTGTTGTAAGAAATTAAATTTGGATTTTTTTTCTGAGTGGTCAAGCCATTCATGCGTCTGTAGGCTCAATTTCTGTTTTGTTGGCATGATTATGGAAAATCTTGCTCATTTTGTCTCTTGGGTCTGTCTCTTTCATCCACGTTTTCTAGATATTTTACTCTGTTGCATTTTCTGAGCTTGACTTGTTATAAATTAAATATGTATATATTTTGTTTTTTCTGCTCAGAGAGTCCTCAACTTTTCCAAAGGAAAACGATGTCAGTTTATTGACAGAGGCACAGGGTAACTGAAAATGATGCCTAGAAGAAGCACATCTGGGTATTGCCCTGTGAATGGATTTGTAATTACACATGGTGTTTCATAGACCTGCACATGGTCATTCTCAGACACAGACTTTCACCTCTAGGTGTCTTTAATAGCTCACGTTTCAGTGCTTACTGTGTGTCGGGCACCGTCCGAAGCATCTTGCAAATGTTACCTCATCTAATTCTCACCAATACCTGCTGATGTAGGTATCAGTTATTACCTTCTTTGTACAGATGAGAAAAATGAACCCATAGAGGTTAAATAGAGTGTCAGAGCTCATATGCTTTTAAGAAGCACAGCTGGGATATTAACCCAGACCACAGGCTTTAGAGTACATGTGTTTAACCATTGAGCTGTACTACCTCTCACTGATGTTCAGAATTGCAGTGATTGTGGTCCTGGTATTTAAATAGATGATAATGACTGTAGGGACAATGACATTAGTCATTTCAGATATGTATTTAGATGTAATGAATGGGAGTTAAGCCTTTTCCAAGATGCTTTGGGCGGGGGGGACCCTCATCATTTGGGTGGGAATAATTCTTAGTCATGGTCATTATATTCACAAGAGATGGAGCCAGAACTAAAGAAGCATAAGGTGGAAATGTCTGTACCATCTCTGGGGAACAGCCCAGACCCTGAGAATCACATGCGCATGACATCCTTGGAATCTAGCTTGGTGGTCTGGAAAATCTCAGTGGCTGGTTCCAGGCTGAGCCCCCAGTTGGAGACTGAGTTATTTTTACCCACTGTGCAGGGGAAACTCTTAGATGATGGAGAAGGGCTTTCAAAGGGAGCATGAATGCTGAAAACAAGTACATGAAAGAGTCATGGATGGAATCTACAGTTTTGCCAGATTCTTTTTGAGAATTCCAGGTTGTTCAAAATAAAGGATAAGAGTAGAGATGAGCACATTTATCTATCTATCTACATTAATGCATTCCTTCAAACAGCTATCGGAGAGGTAGACCCACATTTCTAGTGTGTGTGTGTGTGGGGGGGGTGGGGAGGGCGGTACTCTATAGTCTCTCCCCATGTTTCCGGACAAATACATTATTTAATGATAGTTAAATGAATTGAATTTGTTCTCAAAAGATAATTCTGCATTGTGATGTTTATACTGTGGAACCAATCATCTATGGGGGATTTTTGTTTATTTTTCTGTTGGGTACATGTGTTTTACAAACCCCAATACTGTCTATGAAAAGACCTAATGTTACATTATGGCATAAGTGAATTATTTTCATATGACAAAAAAGCATTTACTTGACAGATGGCATCATCAGAAGATTATTTTAAATAACAAAGGTCTCCTAATGCTGTAAAAAAGGATTGCATTTTTTTTTTTTTTTCAATTTTCCACGAGTTTTTCAGGCACACACCTATTGCTTCAAGGGACGCAATCTGTGGGGCATTGATGGATTCCTTGTTTTATTAAATTTTTACTTGGACATTTGATGTTAAAAAGTAATCTAAATCTACCATATATCAATGGGTATCTTCATAAAGCTATGATTTTAACATCTGTGACTTTTTTCCTCAATTTTTTGAGTGTCAGAAAATGAAGAATTTCTTCTTCAGAGTCGACAGGGCCTGCGATATGATACATAATTTAAAGCATCAATCAACCTCTCCTCCAATAAGGTTAAAAATACAGTTCCCCACTTTCTTAGTGAAATCCCATATTTTGTATACATGGAATTCTTAGCTTTTAGAGATCCTGGAATGTTGAGAAATGTGAAATGATTTCGCATCGAACTTAAAAACAACAGCAGCAGTAACAGAATGGGCCCTTCCAACCCACATGCCATGTGTGTACAAACACACAAACACAGAGAGAGAGAGAGACTAAGAGAGCCTAAGAGGCAAAGGTATTTGGAAAATACGAAGTTTCTCCATGAAACATTGTGTGAAAACAGTTTAGTTAGCCTTTCATACGCAATCTTGAGGATGCTTCTGTCCGTGATCCATTCTGTGGTCTAAAGAAATGTTCAGGTTGAAAGTACTTTGCTACAGATGACTACTATAATGGGAATTTTGTTTTTAAATCAGACTATTAAAATAGTGCTGGTCCATGTCTTCTTGATGCTTTTGATATTTATGTGTTAACTGTGTCTAAAAGATTTACTTCTTCTTTAAGTTCTATCATCAATTTATTCACAACTAGATGCACCTGCATTTGATTAAACATTTGGTGGCTGTTTCCATATCCACCAGAAGTCAGTTGTATGTACAAAACAGACCTCACTGCCTGTTCAGTAGGTGTTTGCGCAGTTGGAGCTCAAGATTAACAGTATTTCTCTAAAGCTGAAAAAAAATCCAGTTCCAATAACCATTTTGTCTGGAGGAGAAGATATTTTTTGACATTTTAAATACGTCCATATGTACTTGTGTGCGAAATGTATAAATATATCGTGTAAAATGCTTGAAATATTTGACAATTTATTGTTTTATTTAACATTTATAAGATGATTTCCCAAATCTTCCTTTTACAGAGGACTACATAATATACCTTCAAAAATATTTTAAAGGGTTTTTTCAGCATTTTTTTCATCAGAACAATCCACCATCACACATTGTGATTATAATTTTTACAACATAATTGCACCTTCTATTGACAACTCAGGCATTAACTAATTATGCCATTTAATAAAATTACAGTAATTGCATTAAAAGATTATCTGTTGAAAATTTAAAAGTGCACTCTTAACTATTCTAGCATATTTTCATGTTTATATTTTCAACTTTATAATTGAATTGCACTTTTAGACAGAATCATAGCTACGCTGACTGAATCAGTTGATATTTTAGTGTGTCCCAGTTTTGACTAGTACGCATTAGATCTTCTTCTTTTTTTTTTTTTATCTTTTTTTTTAATTCATAGAAGAGCATACATTGCCAATCTTCACATGGCCCCATTAGATAACAAATGAATGGTTAACTCTCACTTTTGTATGACAGGTGCCAGTTCTATATGGGAATGCTTTTGTCTCTACCTACTGCCTCCTCTATGGCTTTCTGGTGGGATACACTCACTCACTCACTCACTCACTCTCTCTCTCTCTCTCTCTCTCTCTCTCTCTCTCACACACACACACACACACACACACACACACACACACACACACACACGTTTTCTGCCTTCTGTGAGTTTTCTGGTTGGGAGCCATTGTCTTTTTCAGATTCTCAGTGAATTCAGTCTAGTTCTCTCTACTGTCCAGAGATACCCTACTGTTAATTTGAACTTGGTCCTGAGTGTAGGGTCTTCAATCTCAGAGAAAGAAAAAACCTGGAGGTCATGTCACTTCTTGACCCAGCCAATGCCCTCTTCAAGCTTGCCCCATGCATTCCCTCTCTCGCTTTCTACAACCATTGTTTGTCCAGAGTCTCAAGCCCTGTTAGATACTGAGGCACAAAGATGAAACTGTCATGCTAAGTCCTCACCAGTCCCTTATCCACCTCCCCTCTCTCCCCATCTCCCTTCATTCCTCTCTCCCTTCCTCCTTCTCATCCATCTGCCCCTCCTCCCAGCTTCTCCCCAGCCCCCTTCCCCATTTCTCTTGCCTCCTCCTCCCACCCCACTTCTCTCCACTGCCCTCCTCTTATAGTTGAAACCAAAGTGATGCCATTTAATGATTGACACACACTGTAAGAAAATTTAAATTTATCCTTTGGAGATCAACTTAGATAATATGCAAGGGAATATTTTAAAAATATGAAATGGGCTACAAATGTGGGTAGGGATTATTATCTGATATCACTATTGGTAGGTATGGTGGTATTCTCCTAACTCAGAGAGAGGCTTCACTAAAGCAGGTGCACACACATGCATGCGCATAGTTGCTGCTTCATCACAGAGGATGTTATCTGAGGATTTGTGAAAGACCTGTTTCAGGATAGGGTAGAAATGCAAATCATTGTATTACATGCCATATCATTAGTGTTCAAGAGTCAACTATTTCTAGGGCTGATTCATATGCATAGAACCACCAAATGCCAAAGCATGCAGTTCTGTCTTTAAAGCTCTAAGAATACTCTTCATGTTCGACCTAATAAATTAATTCTTCACATCAAAAATGGAGGAATTTTGTTTCTATGACCTAATAATTCAGGTTAATGTGAAACACTAAAGACTTATTCAGTGTATTGTAGCCATATGTTGGAAGGATTGTTTTAGGACAGTGTGAGCTACACAATGGCAAAGACCCCATCTTTTACCTCTGCGTTTGTCCTTATGGCTCATGTGTTGGGTACACAGCAGGCTTCTAATCAATGCTTCTTGGAAGAGTGCTAGAACCAGTACAAACCATCTGTTATCAGATACTGCTTTCTTTTTATCCTAACTCCTTCTCTGACCGTGACAGCCTGTGGCCACATCAGAAGGTAAAATCCATAGACAGTCTAACAGCTTCATCATAATCTTGTCTAATGTGCATTTTTCTAGCTTTCCCTCGATGCTACCCATCCAGGGGGTGGTGCTAATCTACAGCAAAAGGACCAAAAGGCAGCCAGCAGTTAGAGTACCAGGGGGAAGAGGAAGGGCGCTGGCAAATCTCTAACCCAGATCAACAGCCCCTGAATGAGGGGGATTTTATTTTTGATTCTCATAGAGATGGGTGCTTCCCCCCCATCTGTTTCTATATGTGACACCTGGATGCGCAAACATTTTGTATGATGCAAAAGTGAAAAAATCTAGAAATAAGCGAGAAGGAGAGGGAGAAAAATCACCGGTGTGTGTGTGTGAAAACAGTTATAACTGGTTCCCTGCTTTGGTCCGGACCTGTTGAAGAGCCGTGCTCAGCACTTGTATTTTTGGCTAATTTGATACTGCCTTTTTTTTTTTTTTTTTTGTGGCCCAAGCTTTGTCATTTGTTTCTAAGCTGTCATTTTTATTAGTCTCTCTGGCTGATCTTTGGGGCTCCCCATCAGGTGGCGTGTGCTCTCCGTTGTCTGGCTGGGCTTGGCAAGCTGATGGCCCTTTTATTGCCATGTGCAGTGTGGGCATGCTTGCCTTAGCCTGTAGCCTGTAATTAGACCCGCTATAGGCGACAGTTACAGGAGAGCCTGGTAATCATTCTAGCTGCCTGATCTGATGTTTATGGAGAGAAACCTTCTTTGTGGTCTGGTGAGGGTTTACTATGCTCTATTGTACTTTTTGCCATTTGATTTATGACTTAGGAAGGTGTGTTTTGCTACCTCTCCTCTCCGTGTTGTGTCATTGGCTTTTCAAATAACAGCTAATTTGGCGGGGGGGGAAGGGGGGAAGGAGACGTTCAGTGGCCTAATATTCCAGTTCTCACTTTGATTAAAAAAGATGCAAAGACAATTAAAATCCAATTCAGTAGGTCCTCATCTAAGCCATGTTTCTGTACAGTGTTTGCTGACTTTTAATCTCACTGGGATTTTCTTATAGCCCAAATCCATACGTACCCAATATATATATACCCAAATCCATATATATATAGGTCCTTTTAAAATGACTTTTTCTGAGCAAGCTTTTTAAATTTTTTGTTTCAAGTCATTGCCAAATATGCTCATTTAGTCAAGAAAAAAAAAAGAAAAGAAAGAAATGCAGTTCTTAGCTCACTTGGTGTTGAAAATAAGACCCTCGTGGCTACTGTTTTAAGTCTGGAAAAGCATGGAGCTATAGAATGTTAAATCAGAGGGTCCCTCACATTCGGTAAAGTGATTTTCTTTTTCTTTTTTTTTTTTTTAAAGATTTTATTTATTTTTTAGAGAGCGAGCGAGAGAGAAACAGCATGAGAGGGGAGAGGGTCAGAGGGAGAAGCAGGCTCCCCGCTGAGCCGGGAGCCCGATGTGGGACTCGATCCCAGGACCCTGGGATCATGACCTGAGCCGAAGGCAGACGCTTAACCATCTGAGCCACGCAGGCGCCCTGGTAAAGTGATTTTCCTAAGGCCTTGTGGCTTATTAGAGGATGCTGCTCAACCACTATACACTTGCCTAGTATGTGATGTTTGTGGTCATAAACTTTGCAATTATGGTTTTAGTTCATGAGTATGAACTACATCTACATGGTAGCCATGAATTATGTTCTTAAAAATTAAAAAAACCCAACATTTTTCCTAAAGTCTTATGTTTGAACATTATTGTATATGTCTGCAGACCTGCTACTCAGAAGGGTAATGTGGCCTGGAGGAGCAAAAGTCTGTATAGTTACTCCATATGCATCTTACAGGTGATGGATCCTTTTCTTTTCGTTTCTTTTTTTTTAAGATTTATTTACCCACTTTAGAGAGAGAGTATGCATACGTTGGGGGGGGGCGTATAGGGTAGAGGGAGAGAGAATCCCAAGCAGACTCACCCCACCAGCGCAGGGCCCGACAGGGGGCCGCTGGGCGGATTCCAAGACCCTGAGATCATGATCTGAGCCAATATCAAGAGTTGGTCACATAACCGACTGAACCAGCCAGGCGCCCCAGGTGATGGATCTTTCTAATCCAGACTTTATGGTGACAGTGTTGAAGACATGAATATGATGATGATGATGGTGATGATGATCTGTGCTTTTGTGTTTAAGCTTTGACCTCTGCTCTTAAAACCTGTTCTTTATTGGGATACAGTAACACTTAGTAAAATACTATCTAACACTTGTCTTTTGTTTAAAGAACAACAAAACCCTAAGTTACTTTTCTTCTCTGGTATATTTCTTCTCTGCTATAAGCCAGGTATATGCAATTATAAACTTTTTTGTAAACTGTTCCTTAGCAAAAACTGCTCTCCTTGGAAATCATTGAAGTCCTCACCATTTTGGTAAGGAAATTACTATAGGCTAACTTTCCATCAGAATTTTACTTTGCAAAATTAGAAGTGTCATGTGTGCTTTGCTGTTAAAAAATTGGC
The DNA here is from genome assembly GCF_002201575.2 of Neomonachus schauinslandi. Lineage (NCBI taxonomy): Eukaryota > Metazoa > Chordata > Mammalia > Carnivora > Phocidae > Neomonachus > Neomonachus schauinslandi. The sequence continues at coordinate 130,640,507 of NC_058411.1, read as the reverse complement.
TGCCTGTGGCCACAGTCCCCTACACCTCCTTCAGTAAATCTAATTTTGCATTTCGTTGGCGATTTTTACATGTTTAATAATGTATATATTTTCAAAAGATAAATAATTGATAGCCCAGAAATTTAGTACACACACATAGGCACACACAGACACACACACAATAAGAGAGAAAGAGGAGGAGGAAGAAGAGAAGAAAGGAAAAGAGGAAAAGAAAGAATGGCAAATAGCCTGACCATTGCTTGAGTTTACTTAAAGATAGTCCTGCAGGTGGCGATAGAAACTCATAAATGATAAAAGTCCAAGGTAAATTTCTGTGGATTGCTTCTTGGGGATTTTAATTTCAGCAATTTATTTTTAATTTAATACAATCATTGACAAGCAGAAATCATTATATTAATTTAAAAAAAACCCCAAGTTTTGGTGTTGTATAATCTCTTTTTATGGTAATTTACTCAGATACTCTATGGCATGTTCATCTTTATGCACAAGGGATGAGATCTGGATTATTGTGAAGTTGGTACAGATTTCATAGGACAACCATTTTAAGCCTTTTTTTCCCTTTTATTTTTAATTTTCTTAACTAAAATTGTATGCCTAATGCCATTGGTCAGGGTTATAAAATCCTTTGCTATTGTACTAAATTACTTAGGCATAGTGCTCTGTGTGTTTGTGCGTATGTGTACGTGTATGTGTGTGTGTGTGAGTCTCTACACAGATTCTCATCAGAGTATTAAATATAGTTGGTTCAGAAGGGCATTTCCTTCCTTAGCTAATTGTTCATGGTCAGTTTTAATTTCAGTGGGATCACGAATTCCTTGAAAGTGGTTTTACCCAGGGATTAAAAACATAACATAAGCAATTTCTTTTAAAACATTAGAAGATGCACAGTAGATATGGTAACATTTTTTCCAGTTACTTTCATTATTTCATTTTAGATTTTAGGCATTGTTGAAGCAAAGTTAAAACATCCAGTAGATCTTTCTTTATTGCTAGTTAAGGTTCAAAAGTTCTTAAATTGCTTTTTGTGGGTATATATTTTCATCCGCCATTTTTTTTCTTAAGTTTGGGTTTGAAAATGCTAACTCTAAAGTGATTTGCTGAAACATAAAGCTAATACGCAGCTCTTCTCTTTTCTTGTAGTCTTGTTTGAAAAACCTTGGCAGTATACATTTTCAAGGGGGAACTGCCTTGATTCTAAGAAAATGTAATTATTTTGCTTTAAATGCTGTAGGCTTTAGATGCTGAGTGTCGTCAATAAACAGCTGTGATAGTCTTGAGCAAATTGTGTGAATTTCGGCCTTTGTCTCTCTCTTGAACATTTCACCAAGTCTTGTGATAAAGTTCAAAACCAATAAGGTCTTGTATACTATAAGTTTGGATACAGAATTTCTTATAATGGGAGAGGGAGGAAAAGAAAAAAAGAACAGAAAAGAAACCTAGCCTTATATTCTGTTTCAATTGCTATTCCAATTACTCATGAGGGAGAAAAGTGGAAAGTAAGTCAGACTCTCAGAAAACCTATTTTGCTGTCTTCGTATAAAGAATATTCAGTTCTCTGTTAGCAGCTGACCAAAATCTAATCCATTAAAAAATATATCGTGGTAAGCAGTTCTTGAAAATGTTTATAATAAATGGTAAAAGCCAAGCTTCCACTATGAGATTAGCAGTTGGAACAGGATGTGTTCATCAGGAAATAGGTTATTGCCTGACCGTTGTGCTTTGCCACATGACCTGCAGGACAGATGAAGATTTAAAAGCTTGGAGTGCAAGGAGTTTATTTGATCCCCCCCGCTCCCCCGCTTTGCTTTCTTTTGCATATTACAGTACTGTTTATCACACCTGGCATTTTTCTCAGTAAGTCGATTATGAAGTTCATTTTATAGACAGGAAACATCAAATGTTTTGGAGGTTGTCCCCCTCCCTGCAGCCCATACTCACCTAAGGACCCATCCATATTAATGCAACTGTTGTAGTCTCCCCTTCTCCGAAGTTTGGCTTCCCATGGTTTTAGTTACCCAGTGTCAACCTCGGTCTAGGATCAGATGATCTTCTGTCTGATGTATGTCAGAAGGTCACTCGTAGCCTAGCACTCCGGCCCAGTGCCTGCGTCATTCACCTCACCACATAGGTATTTTAACATCTCTCATCATCACAAGAAGGGTGAGTATGTACAAAAGATACTTTGAGAGAGGCCACATTCACGTAACTTCTGTTATAGTATGTTGTTATGATTGTTCTGTTTTGTTACTCATTATTAATGTCTGTTGTTAATCTCTTACTGTGCCTATTTTATAAATTAAATTTTATCATGGGTGTGTATGCATGGGAAAAACATAGCATCTGTAGGGCTCGGTACTCTTTGTGGGTTCAGGCAGCCACTGGGGGTCTTGGAAGGTATCCCCCACAGATAATGGGGGAACTACTGTAATTCACTTTTACAGAACAGACTCTGTAGCTTTAAAAAATAATAAGAGAATTGTGAAAGACTTTTCCACAAGTCTAGACTCCCCTCCCCCTTTCCCCCATCTTAAAGATACAGGAAATACATAGAGGATTAAGGTGATTTTCCTGCTTTGCTTGATTGCAGTCCAGTCTCAGATCTAGTGGACAGTAGTGCTCATGAATAATGCCTTCTGTGGGGATGATACCTATAGTAACACACGGAGTGACTAAGAGATCAAATATGCTGGCTAAAAAGCCTTAGGGAAGCATTATGTGTCTGAGGTCTGATCTATTGTCTGGGAGGTCGGAGAGTGTTAATGCACTCCACAAAGATTACACTCCCCCTCTAATTGCTCCGACACTTCCTTAAAGGATTTAAACAGTCAGGAAAGGTGACGCTCCTTGTCAATTTTTGTCTTCTGCCTGCAGTTGAAGTTTATCTGTCTTTCCACTGAGACCACTAGATCAAGTAACGTAGCCATTGTCAAAGGCATAAACTCTGAATTAAGAGTGAAAGCAATGAGAGATGTTATTTACAGCTCCATTATTACTTGCTCTTTAAATGCTTTGCATTCCATTTCTGGTGTTTACATTGTGAAAATGACAGCATATCTGTGTTCAAAATGGGGCCTGAAAAGAGTCTAAAGCTTCACGTTGGTTTTTGATCAGGTTTGTTTTCATAATCTTTTCTCAATGCCATAAGGCCCAGTGTGGTATCTTGCATTTGGGTTATTTCAGTTAAAGACTTGGAGGATAGTGAACTTTAGCATTTCCTCTGCCGCCCCCAGCCCCCAACACACACACACACACACACACACACACACACACCCCATTCTGAAATGTTTATCCTGAATTAGGCATTTACAAGATTGACCCACCCGAAGGATTGGTGACTTTGTCCAGACCATCACTGTAAATTTCAAACGTTGTGCAAACATATTTTTAAAAAGCTCTCTTCTGCATTAGAGAATGCTTCCTCCATCCTGTGTGTCCAGGAGCTGACATGGGAAATTTTATCAGACTCTATGTCTCTTATGTTGCTTTGATTATAACTACGTATTTTCAAAATGACACGGAAAAGCTTAGAGCAAGGTTTTGCCAGTTCTTCCATGACAGTGGTTTAGAAAATATTGGGGATCTGTATGTTTGAGCAAGCATATTAAATCCTTAAATTCATGGTGTGCGTTGCTGTAGGAGTGGGGAGGGCATGCTTGCATTTTGCCTTGAGCATTTTCTACCTGCTATGCACAGTTGCATCACTGAGAGGTAAGAATTCCTCTTAGATCAGTTCAAATCACTAATATATGTGGCTTAGAGCCTACAATATAATATTTATGTAGCTTCCGAAAGAGACTTGGGAGGATTCCCTGTAATTCAAGATGGTAGTCTGAATGATGGGTGTAGAAGGATTTTTTTTTTTTTTTGAGAAATCCTTGTTTGTCCCATGGGATTTTCACACTTTTCAGCTGACGGCACTGTATTTTACTCATACTATATAAAGCTGTCAGTGTATTCGTTATATGTGTCTCCTGAAGACTCTGAGCAGATGACAAGAACAATTGCTAGAGGGGAAAAAACACATTTGAATCAAAATCTTCAGAGCAGAATTTCTCTAGTGTCTCCTGTTCCTGCTCCTACGTGGACTGTCCCTTGCACTTTTTCTTATTGCATGCTCTCTCACACTGTTGGTAGATTACACTGAATGTTTCATCTGTATATAAAAATTAAAAATTCAAACAAAAATCTGGCCCACATGAAGAACAGGCCCTTTGGGCATATGGTTCATTATGCATATTCGTTTAATTACTAAAACACTTGGGATGGCTTTCCTGCCCTTGCTTTCAACTTGCAAAGTTGGATCTCTTCTGTTGCACAGAAAATGTAGCACAGAATTCTGTAGGAGAAAAAAAGAAAAGGAAAAAAAAAAAAACAGAGCCTTTGAAGAAATTACTGGAATTCACCAAAAGGAAGTATGATTCTCAGGATAAAGCCAAAGGAAATAAGGATCTCTCTCTCTCTCTCTCTCTCTCTGGTCTTTTTCCTCCTCCCATTTCTACCATTGCTCCTGAAGGCTGGTTTTACCATGGTTAGTATATGAATGCAAGCAGTGCAGGAACGCGAGACTAAGGATTCAGGTTTCAAGTACATTCCCTCTGAGGGACTCAAGTCTCTTGATGAAGCTGGCTAAGTTTTATTGGTTAGAAGGGGACTACTCTGAAAGTGTGACTTTAATTGATTTTTCAGGGCAAACAGGTGGTGATGGTTTAGACATGCACTAGCCTCAGTGCCACTCCTAATTTGGGGCTGTACATATAATAGCTTTATTAAAATATACAGTCTCCTGGCTTTGCTTTTACCTGAACATCTGCCTCTTCGTTTTTAAAGGGCCTTTTAAAATATTTTAATTCTGTGCTTAAGTGGATCATATCCTAGAAAGGCTTGAGGAAGACTTTATATTCTATTCATGTCATCAAACTTACCATTTTTGGTTTGAAATGAAAGATGTTAAAATTCAAGCAGCATCTTTAAATAAGATCATTGTTGTTTTAGGAATTTTTGTTGTGATGGTGGTTGTTTTGGGCACATTTATTTACATGATGCAACAGATTTTGAACTTTTATTTTGGTGAGCAGAAGATTGAGTGAGTGAGTGTGTGAGTGGATAGGAGAGAGAGTGTGTGTGTGTGTACATACTTAAACCCCCTATTTTGGGTTCCTTCCTGGTTTATAGTGATGTCTCAGTGTTATAGGAAAGCTTCTCAGATTCCTCATGATCAAAACAAATTCAGGACTCCTAAAAGCATGTTTCGGGGAGAGGAGGATGCAAACCTGGCTTCATGTTTGTGTTTGGTGTTAGGTATGTGTGGCTCTGATGTAAACTGTCTTCCTTTTGATGGAGGAAATAGATAGTCTATCAGAGTAATGGGAGACCATCTAAGACATTCTCAATCAGATTCCTAAAGGGATTGTGCTTTGCTATAAATAGTATCACTCCCTAATCACTGTTGGAGGGTTCCTGAATTAAAGCACCTTAGTCTGTTTTAAGCACACTGAGTATGTGCAGGCTTAATGTGAACGGATTGCAAGCCTCCTCCTTTTAGTGCCAGAAATAAAGCTACAAGCAGAGTAACTTAATACAGTGAACTGCTTTACTTGATCACTGCACTAATGCTAATTAGATACACTTGCTTTATTACCCAGAGTGATTTTTTTCTGTATTCATTCTGATCTAATCTTTCTATGAACATGAAGGAGTCAGTCATAAGTGTGAAGTTTAAGCTTTTAGTCACAATTGTAGCCTGATGTTCATGGGACCAAAGTCAGAGAACACTTTTTGAGAATGCTTTGTCCACTGAGAGTACAATTAGAGTCCCATCGGACTTCTGCCACAGACGGTGCCCACCGTGCCAACAGTTACGAGTCTGAAATAATATTTATAGGTACATGTAATGGGATTTTTCCTTGACTCCTTCCAGATACCCAGCTTTATAGGGAGTAAATAAAAGTGTGAGGATTTGTCCTCCCTTCCTTTAATCAGAGCAGAGAATTTGCTGATGGCTTTGAAAAATATATTTACCAAAATCAGACTGTCAACTGCTCAATTACCAGTTTCTGCAAAAAAGCGTAATGAGGAATTTATTGTTTGGTTGTAGACCTGAAATTATGATCATTCCAGGAGGAAAAAGCTGATAGTTGCAGCCCATTAGTTGCTTTCTTTCATTTAGTTCAGTGCTTTTCTACTTTGTAAACTAGTTGTTCTGCCTTTATGAGTGGTGTGGGGACGTTCATTGGACCATAGGCGATCATTTGACCATTTTCCATTTATATAATGTCATCAAGAAATGTAAAGTATAAAGTGGCCAGTAGCATGATGCAAACATGAAAGTGATGGGATTTTAATAAATGCTTCGTATTTCAAGGAGGAAAAGGATTATGTATTTAGTATTTGGTATGTATAAATACAGGTTAGAAGCATTCTTTTTTTTTTTTTTAAGATTTTATTTATTTGTTAGAGAGAGACACAGTGAGAGCAGGAACACAAGCAGGGGGAGTGGGAGAGGGAGAAGCAGGCTTCCTGCTGAGCAGGGAGCCCGATGCAGGGCTCAATCCCAGGACTCTGAGATCATGACCTGAGCCGAAGGCAGACGCTTAATGACTGAGCCACCCAGGTGCCTCTAGAAGCATTATTTTCTGTTGTTAAAAAGTCCCATAAGGGGCACTGGGTGGCTCAGTCAGTTGAGCGTCCAGCTCTTGATTTCGGCTCAGGTTGTGATCTCAACGTCGTTGGATCAAGCTCCGTCTCTGGCTCTGCGCTCGGTGTGGAGTCTGCTGGAGATTCTTTCTCTCTCTCTCTCTCTCCCCCTCTCCCTCTGCCCCTCCCCCAGCGCTTGTTCTCTCTCTCTCTCTCTTTCAAATCAATACATAAATCTGTAAACAGAAAGTCCCATAATACATTCAAAAGGGGAAAATAAAAGTCGACAAAAATTCCATGTCTAGAAGAATACAGTTTAAAAGTCCAATTTATGGTTAATTTTAGGATTATATGGATTTATATATGGACTTCTAAAACCAGAGTGGAATTAGCTACATAGATCCATGGAAATGTCCATATGTTCTTTTATATAGAATAGTATTACTGTGAAATTGGAAGTTTGAAAATTATACACATTGTTTATTCTAGCAGTCATGGGAGATAAAGTAGGAAACATGTAATTCAGTTGTCCTTCTGCAAAAGTACTGAGAGCAAATTACCAGTGAGGGTCGTTCCCACATAAAACTAGAACTAGTTAGTGGAGTTTTGTCTTTAAGAGATAAGGCAAGATGCCCAGTTTGACATTTTCCCCCCAGTGAACTGACCAGACCATTTTATGTCATATAGAAATAGTCAAAGAGAATGCCAGATGAACACCAGAAATGGCATATTTCAATGCTCAAGGAAATATATGGTTAATGAGTTTTGATTCAGATAAGTTTATATATAAACTTATATATATGTGTGTATACATATATATATACATATATATGTGTGTGTATACATATATATACATATACATGTGTGTGTACATATATATACACATATATATATGTGTGTGTATACATATATATATATACATATATATATATGTGTGTGTGTGTGTGTGTGGCAACCAGAACATGACGTAGAGGTACGGGTTGAGATACGAAGTATTTATTGGAGGACAGGGGAGAAAAGGGAGGGTCAGGGTAGGGAAGGGCATTTCAGTTCTGGGCCCGATCTGAATTGACATTTGCCAAAGGAAATCTCTTCCATGATGGGTTTCTTTATTCCCCTTACCTCTTTCTAGGTGGAGATTAGATCAGGAGGAACAAATCCCTTCCTAGACCCTGGTTCCTTCCAAAGGTGTAGAATTCACTCTCTGGTCAGTCTAGACAGCCCTTTCCAATTTCCCTAGGTATGTTCCCCCTTTCACATTATACTACTTTATTAGTTTTCTGTTGCTAGTATGACAAATTACCATGTATGTTAGGTGGCTTTAGACAGCACAGATTTATTATCTCAGAGTTCTGGAGGACAGGAGTCTACCACAGGTCTCACTGGCCTAAAATCAAGATGCTGGATGGGCTACATTCTATTCTGGTGGCTCTAGGGGAGCATCTATTTCCTTTCCTTTTCCAGCTTACAGAGGCTGCTTGTGTTCCCTGGCTCATGATCCTTTCTTCCAGCTTCACATCCAGCAAGGACACATTGTTGAGTCCTCGCATGGCATCTCTTTGGCCTTGCTTTGCCCTCACATCTTTTTCTGACTTTTTTCTTCTGCCTCTACCTTCCACTATGGACTGACCCTTGTGATTACATTGGACTCAACCAGGTAATCCATGATGATCGCTAACCTAACCTATGTTAAGGTTGGATGGTTAGCAACCTGACCTTTATCTGTAACCTTAGTTTCCCTTTGCACTGAAACATACTCACAGGTTCTGGGGACTAGGACATGGACATCTTTTGGGGTACCATTATTCTGCCTACCACAACTAGGCCCTTCATTGCAGTCCTTCATTCATGTTGCTTATCTGATGGGTAAGGATTTATGAAGCAAGTATTGGCTCCTTGCATAGGAAGTAATTTAGTGAGGCATACATTTGGGAGGAGGGAAGAGGTTATGGACTGTGGACATTTCCATCAGAGTGGCTGGGAGAACTGCAGTTTCAAATATACAAAAGTCACATGTTATCAGCAACTTGAAAGATTTCTGGTATTTGGTTAGCTCAGTTGGCTTCCCCCACCACTGCTGGTATATGGCGGAGGGCTTTACATCTATGAGGAAGCTGTGTACCTCTCCACATAGTAGATTTTGTATATAAAAACCCCAACAAGGCGAGGAATGGGTGGGATAGTTTCACAGACCAACCCAAAGACATGAGGAGACCAGGAATGATTCGAAGGGTTGTCCAGAAATCAGAAGTAATTCCTGGTGAGTGGATGAGTATGATTGGGCATCAAATCCATACTATTTCCCCATGTGACTTCCCATAGTTCATCAAAATCCAAACTATGTTTAAAGAACCAACAAAAGCCTATATTCTTTTTTTAAAAAGATTCATTTATTTATTTGAGAGATCGACAATGCGAGTAGAGGGAAAGAGAAAGGAAGAGAAAGAATCCTCAAACAGATTTCCCGCTGAGCATGAAGCTCCATGTAGGGCTTGATCCTAGAACCCCAGGATCATGACCTAAGCCAAAATCAAGAGTCAGCCATTTAACTGACTGAGCCACCCAGGCACCCCAAAAGCCTATATTCTTTGTAAAACATCCCTTATTATCCCAGACAAAAGTGATCTTGTCCTTTCTCCTGGGCTATTGCAGTTCCTTACTAAAAGGTTTTTCTGTTTCTCATTTCATTACTCCATTCCCATAATTAAGGATATTCTGTTATCGAAGTTATCTAACTATCCGATCCTGTTATTTTTATGTTTAGCTTACAATCACATCTTCAACCTATTACCATGACATACGGGTCTTTCCATTAACTGGCCCCCGCTTAGTACCTTCCCTTATCTCCAGCCCCGTATCTCTTGATCTAGCCCAATTGGTTGTCTTACCACCTCTAAGCATGGGAAGCCTTTAAAATTTTTTTTTACCATTGTCATATCTTTTGCTTGTGCTTTCTTTCTCTTACTAAAGAGAAAGTCTAAACTAAGCATGGCCCCTCTCTAGCATTGGGCAAACACAAAGGAATAACTGAGTAAATGTCTTCTCATTGAACCAATGAATGGCCGGAGTGCTTTTCCACCGAAATAATTAGTGACAGAGAGACCAACAGACCTTATCTTCCAAGTGGCTTTCTTCATGCTTCTTCTTTTGATTTGGATGCAGTCATTCATCTGCTTTAAGAAGCATGGCAGTGATGATGACTCCTCCCTTCTATCATTGCCTTGAGTCCTCTCCACAGTGCTTGAAGCAGATACTATCATTCTCATTTTACAGATGAAAAAAGGTTATATAATGTTTCCAAGAGCACACTGCTAGGATGGAGAGAGCCATGATTTAGATCCAATCAAAATGAGTATGTCCCAAGCACCATTAAATAAATGCTTAATGTTAGAAAATGTAATTGCCTCAGAACTATTGGAAATAACACAACAGGAAAAAGTACAGCGTGGTAGTTAAGAGCACTCAGCTCCATAGTCCAACCCAACCACAAATTTAATTATTAACAATTTTATTTTTTCATTTAAAATGTTTTTTTTTCCATTTAAGATGTTCTTTTTTTATTATGTTAATCACCGTATATTACATCATTAGTTTTTGATGTAGTGTTCCATGATTCATTGTTTGCATATAACACCCAGTGCTCCATGCAGAACGTGCCCTCTTTAATACCCATCACCAGGCTAACCCATCCTCCCACCCCCCTCCCCTCTAGAACCCTCAGTTTGTTTTTCAGAGTCCATCGTCTCTCATGGTTCGTCTACCCCTCCGATTTCCCCCGCTTCATTCTTCCCCTCCTGCTATCATCTTCTTCTTTTTTCTTTTTTAACATATAATGTATTATAAAATGTTTTTTTGATTACTGTGTGATCATATATAATGATGTGCTCTGATATTTTTATTTACAACTATATGTAAATAAGGCATGATGAGGAACTCTAGATGTGTGTCCTCGTGCGTGTGTGTGCGTGCATGCATGTGTGACTGAGAGTTTATACTGTAGCTGCTGGATGACAGAAAGTGTCTTATTCCTTTATTAAAATAGCAGCAAGTGCCCCATACATAATAAACACTCCATGAATGTTGGTTGAATGGATGTTTGAATTGATTAATCAATTCAGCAGTTTTAATTGATTCGGAACCCACAGTATGTTTGCCCACCTTGGCTTTCTGGGAATTGATGTAGAATGGAAATGAACCACTCACCAGAACTTTCTCCTGCTCACCCTTTTCAAACCACACACAAATGTTCACATGGGGGATGCTGCACTGGGGGGAATTTGTAATTCATGCATCTGGTGTATCTCAGGTTCTATCCTCTTGCCTTTGTATAAAGCCATCGTTTGGATTCTGATTTAGGCTTCCTGGTCTGCCCTCCAGACCATGACAAGCTGCCGTATGTTGTAACATCACCCAACTGCAGTTTTGGGTGACAGGTTGTTCAAATGCAAAGGATTCGGTTAGACTTTTAATGCTCATTTTGACTCCTGTTTCAATTCAGTAAATCTTTGAGTATCTATTATATACAAGACACCATCTTATGGTTTATAAGAAATACAAATATAAATTATATATGCTTCAGAATTTCAAAGAGTAAAATTTGAACAAAATGACCTTGATGCCAGGCAAAATACATTTACTTGATATTTATAGAACCAATTACAAGGCATTATGAAACCAGGTAACATAATGGCTTGTTCCAACCAGGGCAACCAGTGAGAAAGAAAAAAAAGAACATTCCTAGGGGCACTTGGATTAAGGCACTGAGAAGGAAAACATAGGCAGTTTTTTTTTTTTTAAGATTTTATTTATTTATTTGAGACAGAGAGAGAGAAAGAGAGAATGTGTGTGCACACACAAGGTGTGGGGGGCAGAAGCAGGCTCCCCGATGAGCAGGGAGCCCGATGCGGGGCTCGATCCCAGGACCCTGGGATTATGACCCAAGCTGAAGGCAGCCACCCAACCGACTGAGCCACCCAGTGCCCCCATAGACAGTTTTTAAGAATGGTAAATTTTTGTGCTGGAATATAGAAAATATGGTAGAAAGAATAGTAAATATAAAGTTCAGGCCTTATTTTGATTTAATGTCCTTGAATAGCATACTAAGAGTTTTAGACTCTGTCTGTAGAGAGTGGGCAGATATAAAAGGCTTTGAGCAGGAGTGTATCACAGTAAGAACTAAGCTTTGGGTTATTACTTTGGCTTTGATGTGAAGAATTAGGATGCAGGGAAAATTATTATGATTAATATATGAGTTAGGAGTGTATTAGAGTAATCTGGGCCAGAGGCTGTAAACTGACAAACAGTAGGGGCCATATTTGGTCCACTGTGTGTAGGTGTATGTGTGTGAGAGAGAGTTATTTGGTTGCTGGCTTTTCTCTTTTTCTTCTTTATTCCTCACCCTGGCCTTCCTCATTTTCAAAATCAGTTCTTTGTCCACAGCAGTTGTAACCAAATGGAGTGGTTACTTGGAGCCTTCAATTGCATAGATTTGAAAGCATTCCTGGGTCAGTGCGAAATCATATCCATTGTTTCTAGTGGCACATTACCTGCCATAAAAAAGAGATTAGTATAAAATATATTGTATATACAAGGGAGTTTATAAAACTATGCATCTCTGTGTACAATTTAAAGAATAACAGTAAGAAACACCTACATGCCTATCACCCAACTTAAAAATTAAAAATTCCCATTATTTTAGAAGTCCTTTCTTTGCCTCTTTATGATTGAATCCTTCTTCATCCCTCATCCCCAGAAGTAATGGTGACACAATGTTGTATCATTCACTCAGTAGCCATTGTAGTTTTGCCCCCTTTGTATCTGTTTAGGAAGTGTAGTTGAATTTTGTCTGTTTTTTGAAGATTTTTATCAAAGCCATCACTTAATACTTTAATGTCTTAACTCTGTGGCTTGCAAATCCACTCAATACTGTTTTTGACATTTATCCATGTGGTTCATCTTCATTCTGTATGACATTTAACTTTACGAGTAAATTATTATTGTTATTATTTTTTTTAGAGAGAGATCATGCAAGCAGGATGGGGGAGGGGCAGAAGAAGAGAATCTTTAAAGATTTTTTTTTTTTAAATATTTATTTATTTGACAGAGAGCAGAAGCAGGGGGAGCAGCGGGGGGAGGGAGAGGGAGAAGCAGACTCCGCTGAGCAGGGAGCCCGATGCGGGGCTCGATGTCAGGATCCTGGGGTCAGGACCTGAGCTGAAGGCAGATGCTTAACTGACTGAGCAACCCAGGTGCCCCTTATTTTTTTATTTTTATTTTGAGAGAGAGAGAGAGAGAGAGAGAGTGCATGTGGGGGAGGGGCAGAGAGTGAGGGAGAGAAAATCCCAAGCAGGCTCCATGCCCAAGACAGAGCCCAACGTGGGGTTCGATCTCACGACCCTGAGATCATGACCTGAGCTGAAACCAAGAGTCAGATGCTTAACTGACTGAACCACCTAGGCTCTCCTATGAGTAAATTATTTTATTTATCCATTCTACTTTAGAGAGACATTTGGATTGATTCCAGGTTTGGGTTTTTTTTTTTTTTTTTTTTTTTTCTTTTTTTTTTTGGCTTTTTTGAAGAGTGTTTTTGAAGTTATTGGAATCCATTTTATATAAGCTGGTTGTGCAAGAGTTTAGAGTCATGGCTCCCACTGTGTGGTGCCTGACAGCAGCATCAACATCACCTGGGGACTTTGTAGAAATGTAATTTCCTGGGCCCCACCCAAACCTATGGAACCAGAAATTCCGGGAGTGAGGCCCAGCAACCTTGTTTAACCAGCTCCCTAGTACTTCTCATGTACATTGATGTTTGAAACCCACCGCTCCCAGACTTATAGTGAGGAGTGGAGTTACTAGCTTATCTGATCTACACATTGTGTTTAGTTAATGCCAAACATTTCCCAAGTGATTGAACATCAGACATCAAATAAAAGTTTATCATTGTTCTGCATGTTGGAAGACTCTTGGGATTCTCTGACTTTTTAAATTTTATCCATCTGATGTGTGAAGTGGTACCTTGGTATGGTTTTAATTTGCATTTTCCTCATTACAAATAAGAGTCATATGTTTGGGGGTCTTTGTGCTCCTTTTTGTTCTTCCTTACCCACTACATTTTTATTGATTTATAGAAGTGTCTTATATAACCTAGATAGAAATTCGTCATGAGAGAAATATCTTCTCCACGTTTGTGGCTTAGTTCTTCACTCTGTATTAACTTGTGTTAAAAAAAATTCTTATATTTCATGTCAGATTTATCAGTTATTTTTTCTGTGGTTTATGCAGTTTGTGTCATTATTTTTTTGTTTTGTTTTTTTTTTAAAGATTTTATTTATTTATTTGAGACAGAATGAGAGAGAGAGAGAGCTCATGAGAGGGGGGAGGGTCAGAGGGAGAAGCAGGCTCCCCGCCGAGCAGGGAGCCCGATGTGGGACTTGATCCAGGGACTCCAGGATCATGACCTGAGCCGAAGGCAGTCGCTTAACCAACTGAGCCACCCAGGCGCCCAGTTTGTGTCATTATTGAGGATTGTTCCCTATCCCAAAGTCATAAAGATATTCTTTAATTTTTTTTATGGTTTTACTTTTTACATTAAATTTTTTAGAAAGATGTATATTTATTTGACACAGAGAGAGAGCGAGCGAGCACAAGTAGGCAGAGCGGCAGGCAGAGAGAGAGAGAGGGAGAAGCAGACTCCCAACTGAGCAGGAAGCCTGGAGCAGGACTTAATCCCAGGACCCTGTGATCATGACCTTAGCAGAAGGCAGACACTTAGCCAACTGAGACACCCACACATTAAATTTTTAAAGCTACTTTTGATTTCATTGTTGTGTTCTGGCTATCCAATTAATCTAGTTCCAGTTCTTGAATCTCCTACTTTTTTCCCAGTGATCTGCAATTTTCAGAAAGTGATAGATCAGGTTTCCCATATGTGGGTGGGCTTGCCCATTGGTCTCTTGTCTGTACCTGTAATGTTATACAAACATCATTTGGCTTTAGCGTGATTCTAATTTGTTTTTTAGTTTTCAGGGATGCCTTGGCTATTCTTGGCTTTTTGCCCTTCCACATAAGAGTTGGAATTGATATGTTGTATTCTATAAAAATAGAACAAGACAAGACCAGTATTGAAAAATAAGTCACACTCAAAATTAGTTAACTGTCAAAATCAAGATTTGAAAAACTACAGCAAAATGAAGCCAAATTAATTATAAATAAAAATAAGAGCAAAATCGATGAAGTAGAGTACATGTGTAAAACGGAAGGGAAAATAAAATTAAAAATTGCTTCTTCAAAAAACTTAGTAATATTGATTATTTTCTGAGAGTTTTCAATGTGCAGAATAAAGGCACAAGTAAACAGTATCTGGCATTAAAATGAGAAAAAAAACCTAGATGAAGCAGAGATTAAACATAAGAAGATACTATGAAATATTACGCTTAAAATGTTAAAAAAGTATGAAATAGATAAAACTTGTAGAACAGCATATCAAAGTGACTGAAAAAGAATGAAAACTTGAATGACCCTAAAACCATTAAATAACTGAATCAGTAGTTTAATATCTTTCCAGAAAAAACAAAACACAAAGCCCTGCAACTTTAGAGGTAAATTTTACCAAACTTTCTAGGAGCACATAAGTCCTATCGTACATACATTCCTTCCAATTGTCTTCTGGCTCTTACCATTTTTTTGGAAGAGTCAGTTGTCAGTTTGTTGTTCATTGGAAGGACATGCTTTTTTTTTTTTTTTTCTTTTTTTCTCCCCAGTGTCTACTTTTCAAACTTATTTTGGTCATCAGTTATGTTCAGTTTTGCTCTGAGGTGCCCACGTGTGGTTTTCTTTCTTTTCATCATATTTGAGTTTCTTTAAATCTGTGACTTCACATCTTTTATAAATTTTGGGAATTCTCATCCAATATCATTTATAGCTTTTGCTCTATTCTTTCTTTCCTCTCCTGTCCTGGATTCCAAATTTTTACATATAAATTAAACTTTTCTCAGTGTGCCATGGGGCTTTTGTACTGTATTTTCTTAGCATATTTCTCTGTTTTCTACCAATACACCAAATCATGAATCTTCTCTTTTTGGTTCTGTTATTAAATTCATTTCGTGAGTTCTTCCTTTTACTTATCCTTTTTAAAACTTTCTAGCCTTCCATTAGATTCTGTTTTAAAGATTCCAGTTCTCTGCTGATATTCTGCATGCTGTTACCTGTTTTCCTGTACATGTTAATCATAACTATTTTAAAATTCATATCTGGTGACTCTAACATCTAAGTCACCTGCTTGTTCTGGTTGTCTGTTTTTCCTCTTGATTTTTGGTCCTTCTTTTTTATCCTAACCATGACTAGTTATTTTTATTAAATACTGGATAAGATGTATTAAAATGTTATAGGGGATATGGAACTGTGTTGTATTCCACTAGAGAGGATATAGAGGAGGCAGTGAGAGTCTAACAGGTCTGTATGATACAATTAAGGTTGAAATGATCCAAGGTAGGATTTCAAGCATTTTGAGGATGGGTGTATTCCTAGTTACCCCATTCTTAGTGCATAGCCTTCAGGTGTCTTAATAAAAGCCTGTCCTGTTTACGAGAGCCCTTCTTTCCTACTACTCCTTCATAATCAGTGAGATTGCCAAAAACTTGTAGTGCTCACTTTCTGCTTGGTCTCAGCCTTTCACCCTAAGCATGCATGTCTTAGGAAATCATAAATTTCTCAGGAGAAATGCATGGAGAATGTTGGGCTTGAATCTCTCCTGTTCATTTTGTTTCTCAAGTCTTGGCTGCCATAGTTTTTATGTACTCCAATTTTTAGCTCCCTAGATTATTAAAATAGAAGCAAGCCCTAAACTGCTACTCCATGCCCAGTCACTATGTTGTCCCACATAGTGAATTGGCCAAAACAAAACAAAAGAAAACAAAAATTCCTGAAGGAGATAAAGCAGTAGCAAACCAAGCTTTACCCCATTGCATTTATCTTCCATTCTTGATCTTGTCTCCATGGACCCATGGTGCCTTTATTGCTCTCAGATGTCTTCAAGCAGATTTTGTTTATTTGGGTATAGTATCCAGTCCTCACAGTTGTTTTTTGGGGTTTTTGTTTGTTTTGTGTGAGTTTTGTTTTTTTACAGGAAGATTGAGATAAAGCTTCAACTTCATGCTGAAAAGCAGACGTTTGTGTTTCTCCTTAATATACAGGCTTAACATGAGGGTATCTTAGAATTCTTTAAATCAAACCATACTGCTCCAAATTTATGGGTTTTACTGGTATCTATTTTAGTTCTAGATTTCTCATTACATAAAAATTAGCCTTTTTTTGGTAAGTCAATGTTTTAGTTTGGTGTACATTTATCATCGCTTTTGAGCACATACATCCTTGCATGCAGCCTTTGGACCAGGAACAATTTTCCTTCTCTTTAAGATAAATCTTCCATTGTATACTTTCATGAGGGTCTTTTGGTCATAAACACTGCTAGCTCATATATTTTCAAAAATGTCTTTGATTTAGGGCGCCTGGGTGGCTCAGTTGGTTAAGCGACTGCCTTCAGCTCAGGTCATGATCCTGGAGTCCCAGGATCGAGTCCCGCATCGGGCTCCCTGCTCGGCAGGGAGTCTGCTTTGCCCTCTGACCCTCCTCCCTCTCATGCTCTCTGTCTCTCATTCTCTCTCTCTCAAATAAATAAATAAAATTTTATAAAAAAAAAAAAAATGTCTTTGATTTATTATTAGGATAATTTACTAGATACACTATTCTAAATTGAAAGACTGAAATTTGTATGTGTTATACTGTCTTTTTGCTTTGCTTTTTGTACTGAGATCCACTCAGATTGCTTTTTCTTTGTAATTGAGCTTTTTTTCTCTTTAGCTGCTTTTAAGTGTTTCTTTCTTGTTCCCAGGTGTTTTTCAGTTCTACTATGGCATTTTTAGGCCTAAATTCTTCATTTATCCTGGTAAGGATTTTCTTTTCTTTTCTTTTCTTTCTTTCTTTCTTTCTTTTTCTTTCTTTTCTTTTTTCTTCTTTTTCTCTTTCTCTTTCTCTCTCTTTCTCTTTCTCCTTCCTTCCTTCCTTCCTTCCCTCCCTCCTTCCCTCCTTCCCTCCTTCCCTCCCTTTTTTTTGTTTCCTATATGGGCATCTTTCAACAATTTTGGAAAATCCTCAGGCATTTTATCTTCATATATTGCTTCCTTCCCATTCTATCATTAACTCTTTCTCCCCACCCTGAACATCTTCTCCTATCACCCGTATCTCTTAACTTCTCCTGTATATCTGTATCTTTGTCTCTCTTGTCTACATTCTGAATAATTTCTTTGGAATCATTTCTCAGCTCACTAATTTTCTCTTCAGCTGCTTCTAATCTGTTAATCAGTACACCGATTGTGTTTAAATTGCATCCTTACCACTTTATATTGTTCCTCACCAATAATCCAGCTCAAATTCCATGGCCCATCTTTAAAATAATTTCCTTTCCTTCTCTACCTTCATTATATTCAATTAGCAAAGCCTTAGGTAAGCACAGCTATTGAAAAAAACATTTAGTGACTCTTCACAGATGTAATACATTTCTATAATCCATTCTCCTTTCCTCTCTTCTAGATTATGTTATAATGTCTGTCCTCAAGCTCTAACTCCTCCTCCCTATCCTTACTCAGATCATGACTATGGTCGACATAAGTGCCATTCTTCTGCTCACAGCCTGCCAACAGCTCAGCCACTCCCTTAGAATAAACTTCAGAGACCTTACAGCTGTGGGCCAGGCCCCTAAAGACTGACTTCTGTTCCTTTTTCTAAGTGTCTTACTCTGCTTCAGCCACAGGGCTTCTTGCTGTTCCTTGCACATACAGGCATACTCTCACTTTCAGACCTTTGGATCTACTATTCCTTTTGACCAGCGACACGACTGAAATGGATTTCCACACTTCCTCCAGGGACTTGGCTCACATGTTGCTCTCTCCACAAGGTCTTCTCTGGCCGCCCCCACTTACAATTGCACCCCTTTCCCTGTTGCCTCGTAGTCCCTTCTTTTCATCCTAGTTCGTTTGGTTTATTTTCACATGCTAGTTTTTATCATCTGATATATAATATGTAGTTTGCTTATTTATTTTACCTATCTCATCCCTAATCCCCAAATACAATGTAGGTTCCATTAAGGCTTTTTATTGTTGATGTTATTCGGGGTGGTGGTTGGTTTGCTGGTTTTGTTCACTCTTGTGTCTAAATCAACACGGTTCAGCTCTTTTCTGGCTGGAACCATGGAGGATACAGAAGAGAAGAAAAGGAAGGTTCCTGCTGTGCCAGCAACCCATAAGGAAAAACAGAGTAATTTCACAGAGTTGAAAATCAAGCATCTGAGTAAGAAGTTTGTCCAAAAGATGCTTTGAAAGGTAAAAAGGAAGTTTGTCTATTGAAAAAGCTAAGCATTACCACAAAGAATATAGGCAGATGTACAGAACTGAGATCAAATAGCTAGGATGGCAAGAAAAGCTGGCAACTTCTACATACCTGCAGAACCCAAATTGGCATTTGTCATCAGGATCAGAGGTATCAATAGTGTGAACTCAAAGGTTCAAGGATTGTGGAACCATATATGGCATGGGGGTACGCAAACCTGAAGTCAGTGAATAAATTGATCTACAAGCGTGGTTGTGCCAAATGAACAAAAAGTGAATTGCCCTGGTAGATAACACATTGGTTGCTCAGTCTTTTGGTAAATATGGCATCATTTGCATGGAGGTTCTGATTCATGAGATCTATACTGTTGAAAAATGTTTCAAAGAAACAAATAACTTCTTATGGCCCTTCAAATGATCTTCTCCATGAGGGGGAATGAAGAAAAAGAGCACCCATTTTTTGAATCTCAGATCTGTACCTCTGAAACAAATAACGCAATATATGTTAAGAAAAAAAAAAAAAGAAGAAGAAGAAGAAGGTAGCAGGAGGGGAAGAATGAAGCGGGGGAAATCGGAGGGGTAGACGAACCATGAGAGACGATGGACTCTGAAAAACAAACAGGGTTCTAGAGGGGAGGGGGGTGGGAGGATGGGTTAGCCTGGTGGTGGGTATTGAGGAGGGCACGTTCTGCATGGAGCACTGGGTGTTATGCACAAACAATGAATCATGGAACACTTCATCTAAAACTAATGATGTAATGTATGGGGATTAACATAAGAATAAAAAAAAAAAAAAAAAAAAAAAAAGAGCACCCATTTTGTAGAAGGTGAAGATGGGCTTACTAAAAGGATGAACTAAGGTATCTACCATGATTATTCTTATAATCTGGTCAGTTAATAAATGACTACTTGAAATTGAAAAAAAAATTTAAAAACAATAAATCAACATGGTTCATTGTGTTCAACAAATGTTTAATGAAGGGAAAATGAACAATGAATTTATACATGAAGTAAAGCAGTGACAGTAAGATGGGGTTAATATGTAGTGCTCTGGGATGGGTTGAAAAGGAAACACGTCCAAGGTAAAGAAATGCCCAAGGAGTAGCTTTCTAAATGAGTGAAGACTATGTTCAAAAGCAAAATCCTGAACACCATTTCATGTATGGGGTCTGCAAATAGTGTATCTTGATTGTGAATCTAGAATTTGTGGTGGATATTGGCTTAAGAATTATAATCAAGTATAAGCCAATTCAAGGAAGGTCTTAAATATAAAGCTTTCACTAAGTGTCATAATGTAGACCAGGAAGCAATAGAGACTTTTATTAAGATGAATGGACATGGTAAGACCTGGAGGTGTTTGTACAACACTTTTTTTTCTCCTTTCACATCAGTAAAGGCAGTTACACTTTCTTGAGAAGGAGCTACTTACTGATTGGTTAGAACAATGAATGTGTACTTGGTCAAATTAAAAACAGATTCTTATATTACTCTGTCTTTGTTTAACCTTGGAGTTCTTTGGAATAGAAGTAGCATAACTTTGTTTCATCTTTACCTAATACCTTTATTCTAATATAATCATGTGTATGAGAATCTCTCCTCAGATTATGCCCTGGGCTGACAGGATGGTTATTCATAAAGACTGTATGATTATTTCAAGAGACACTGTTTTTAAATATTTTAACTTTTATTGTAACAAATGAACTGATTTTCACAATATTGGGAAAGAAGTGTGTGTGTGTTTTTTTTTTTCTTGTTGGTCATAAGGCAAAGACCACTCCAGTGGTTTTTACTGAAGGTCCCCTCTTCAGTGTTTTGCAGATGAAACACCTTCTAACCCCTTTGAATATTCAATAAAAGTTCTTGAACTTTGAAGCAGTAGTGCCTAACCAAAATAAATCAAGTAGCCCTTCCTTCGTGCTTCTTGGGATGTTGCCTGTCAGTATGATTTTAACTCAGTGGCCTAGTAAGTTTGGAGTTTGGGCTGGTAGCAAGGAAGTTGAATATTGGGTTAATTTTCATCTGTTTTCCTTCCAAGATATCTGTTCATTTTTACTCTGACTTTCAGCCTTAACTGTATTTATGAAATGAATCTTGACCTCTTTATTCTCTTTTTAAAAACTCAATGTTTAGTTTGAGGTGTAGGAATGAGTAACTTAGAAAGTAAAGTGTTCAATGGAAAAATGTCTGTTCATGTCTTCTGCCCATTTCTTGATTGGATTATTTGTTCTTTGGGTGTTGAGTGTGATAAATTCTTTATAGATTTTGGATACTAGCCCTTTATCTGATATGTCATTTGCAAATATCTTCTCAGACCTGTACCTCTGAAACAAATAATACGTTATATGTTTAAAAAAAAGAAGAAGAAGAAGAAGAAGATAGTAGGAAGGGAAAAATGAAGGGGGGGAAATCGGAGGGGGAGACGAACCATGAGAGACTATGGACTCTAAGAAACAAACTGAGGGTTCTAGAGGGGAGGGGGTGGGGGAATGGGTTAGCCTCGTGATGGTTATTAAAGAGGGCACATTCTGCATGGAGCACTGGGTGTTGTGCACAAACAATGAATCATGGAACACTACATCAAAAACTAATGAGGTAATGTAAGGTGATTAACATAATAAAATAAAATTTAAAAAAGAGAAAATAGAGTGTTCATTACTGAAACTTGATATAAAAGTTTTTCAATAATTTTCTACCAAAAGTGAACATTTTTTTATCATGTGCTTAATATATTTATGCCATCTTAAGTCATCCTATGTCATTCTACACAGTAGAATAGTAATTTAAGATTACCTAGTTAATCTGACCAATATTGGGTCAAAGTGATACTCTGTAAACAATAATCATATTAACCTGACCCTAAGCTCAGCAGTGGGTCTAGTGATTTATGAGAACAAACACAAAAAAAAATCCATCATTTTGTATGAGCAACCCTATCAAAACATACATATTGAAATGAGGCTTTTTTAATCTTTAATTTCTTTTAACATTACTTTCATGGACAATGTGTAGTTGACAAATGGCAAATACTAATCTCTGTAATCATACTTTGTATGTTTGTTTTATTTGTCTCAACAAATGTAGTGTTTTTAGGAGTCATTCAGAGATTTGGCTTCATTTTTTTTTTTTTAAAGATTTTATTTATTTATTTGAGACAGAGAGAATGAGATACAGAGAGCATGAGAGGGAGGAGGGTCAGAGGGAGAAGCAGACTCCCTGCCGAGCAGGGAGCCCGATGCGGGACTCGATCCCGGGACTCCAGGATCATGACCTGAGCCGAAGGCAGTCGCTTAACCGACTGAGCCACCCAGGTGCCCTCTTTTCTTTTTTTTTAAAGATTTTATTTATTTATTTGAGGGAGAGAGAAAGAGAGAGAGCAGGAGAGGGGGAGGGTCGAGGGAGAAGCAGACCCCCTGCCGAGCAGGGAGCCCGATGCGGGACTCGATCCCGGGACTCCAGGATCATGACCTGAGCCGAAGGCAGTCGCTTAACCAACTGAGCCACCCAGGCGCCCCAGAGATTTGGCTTCATGTAATCTGGCTATTTCTTAGTCTTAAATCTACTCACAAGGGACAGGACAGAATCTTAATATAATTTTAAATGAGGCTATTTGGGAAAATAGCACTGCCATTGTACATGGTATCCCAAGTTAAATACTTGTAAGTGAGGCATCCTCTTGGATGTATAGAAGATAATTTAATGGCCATTGGGTTGGTTGATTACATAATTATTTACAAATCACTTCATAATGAAACCTGAGGAAAACATAGTCCTATTTGTTCTTTAAAACTTTTTGTGATGTAAGATAACATCCTTCTCATGTCATACCTAATTAAACAATACCTAGAGAATTTGTGAAGTGTTTATGACAGTGCTGGCTAAGTTCATCAATCACAGCTCCTTTGGAACCACGGCCTCTCTCACACATATTTCTGTCTTTAGCATTTTCCCTAGAAAAACATGAAGTCTCTTTATGAATCACTTTTTCCTCATCTGAGATTTGGCATGTATATATATTTTTATCTATTCTTACAAAAATTTTGACAAATTTTGAAGCAAAGAGTGAAGAAATATTTAGCTGAAGATTTAAGATTTCTTAACGTTACGTTTTGGGAGAAGATACAAACTGGGTCACCTTTGCATCTTCATTGTGGAATGTAGGAAGGACACCCACATGATAGAGTAAGAAGCTTTCTTGGTATCAGAGAAATAGAGCTTCATGTACTGGTTCTGACATTTTGTAGGTGTTTTAATTTTGAGTAATGTTCCATTGAATGGATATATTACATTCATGTGTTGGTGGACATTTGGGCTCTTGCCGGTTTTGCTGTTATTTGATGTAACTGCTGTGCTCTGAACATTTGTGAACAAGTCTTTGTGGGACATACATTAAATGTTACATGCTAAATTTCTACATTTCGGAGTAGAAAGGCCATGGATTATAGGAGGTATGCTCAAGTTTTTGAGAAACTTCCAGGTGGTTTTCCAAATCAGTTGTATCATTTTGTATTTCTACCTGGAGTGTTTGAGAGATCTAGTTGTTCCACATTCTGTCAATACTTTCTCTCTTGCAGTGTTTTCAATTGTAGCCTTTCTGTTATGCGTGCACTGCTATTTCCCAGGAGTCTTTATTTGCATTTACTTGATGGATAATCATTGCATATCTTTCTATGTGCTTTTAGGTATTCACATACATTTGTGTATGTGTGAAGGGCCTGGCCCAATCTTTTGCTCATTTTTATTGGATTATCTTCTTGTTAAGTTATAAGAATTCTTTAAATATTCTGGATACAAGTTGTCTTTTAGTATATGTATAGATAATATCGTTCCCCATTTTGTGACTTTTTCCATTTCTTAGCTGTGTCTTTCAAAGAGCGAATGAAGATTGGTGCCAGTAAACTCCATTTTTTTCTTTTATTTACATTATTCTTTGTACTTTTTGTATCTTAAGAAATGTCACCCAAGATGGCAAAGGTTTTTCCTCATATGTTTTCTTAGAAGTTTTTTTAAGATTTTATTTATTTATTTATTTATTTATTTGAGACAGAGAATGAGAGAGAGAGAGAGAGAGCACATGAGAGGGGGGAGGGTCAGAGGGAGAAGCAGGCTCCCCGCCGAGCAGGGAGCCCGATGCGGGACCCGATCCCGGGACTCCAGGATCATGACCGGAGCCGAAGGCAGTGGCTTAACCAACTGAGCCACCCAGGTGCCCCTTCTTAGAAGTTTTAAAGTTTGAATATTTATATTTAAATATTATAATCCATTTAGGGTTATTTCTTATATATGGTAGGTGGTAAGGATTAGTGATTTTCTTTTTTCCCCATACATATATCCAATTGTTCCAGTGCCATTTGTTGAAAAGACTTGTATTTCTCCCATAGAGTTACCTTGGCAACTTTCTTAATTAACTGCATGTATGTGGATGTATTTCTGGACCTATTTTCTGTTCCATTCATCTCTATGCCTATCTTTTTGCCAGCATCACACTGTCTTCATTACTATAGATATGTAAATTGTGAGATTAGGCAGTGTAAGCTTTATTCGTTATAATTGCTTTAATGATCCTGTCAGTTGTACTTCCAGATAATATTTAGAATCATCTTGTCAATTTCTACAAAATTAGGATTGTTTGCATCTACAGATTAGTTTATAGACAACTGCCGTGTTAACAATATTGAGTCTTCCAACCCATGAATTAGTGGCATATCTATCCACTTATTTTATAATGCAATCTTTTATAATTTCCAGTGAAGAGATCTTGCTCATATTTTGTGAATTTTATTCCTATATATTTATGGATTTTGTTGATACCATAAATGGAAATTTTAAAATGTCATAATCTAGGGGTTATTTTTGCTACTAGCATATAAAAATGGAATTTGCTTTAAAAAATAACTTTATACTCTGTGACTTTGCTGGATTTAATTATTTCTAGGATTTGCTTTGTAGATTCTTTAGAATTTTCTATGTTAAAAAATCATGTCATCTATAGAGATAGTTTTGCTGTTTTCCTTTTTGATATTTGTGCTTTTTATTTCATTTCTTTTACTTTATTGAAGTGGTTTTGAACATTTAGTCTAATGCCGAATAGAAGTAGTGAGAGCAGACACCCTTACCTTTTCCCTAATTTTAGAAGGATATTTTGCAGTTTTTATTCTCATCTCGGCTTTTTTTATGCTTATAGTATTGTTCCTGTATTAACATTTAATGTAACTATTGATATTGTTGGATTTAGATAACCATTTTATTATTTTCCATTTGTCTACTGTGTTCCTTATTCCTGTTTCTCTTTTTGTGCCTTTTAACATTCCATTTTAACTCACTGCAGTATTCTTTCAGTGATCGTTCTAGGGATTAAGGTGCATGTGTGTATGTATAATCTCCCTTAACTTTTGATAGTCAATTTAGAAGTATTATTGAATCACTTCACCTAAAACATAGAAACATTGCAGTTCATCTAAGTCCCATTTATCCACTCATTTATCCACTCATCCCTACCTCCTTTATATTTTAGTTGTCATATATATTACATTTAAGTACATTATATAGCCCACCAGGATGATGCTGTAAGCATAGCTTTAAACAGTCGTATGGATTCTAGAGAAAGTAAAATTAAAAAATAGTCTTTAATATTGTCCTATGTATCTACCATCTGATGCTCTCTGTTTCTTCCTGAAGTTGGAGTTTCCATCTGGTATCTTTTTCCCTTCATTTTGAAGAACTCCTTTAGCATTTATTGATACAAAGTTATACTTTTTTTTATTTTTTATTTTTATTTTTATTTTTTTTATTTTATTTTTTGGGGGGGTTAGGGAACTTTATTATTTTTTTTTTTGAATTTTATTATGTTATGTTAGTCACCATACAATACATCATTGGTTTTTGATGTGGTGATCCACGATCCATTGTTTGCATATAACACCCAGTGCTCCATGCAGTATGTGCCCTCCTTAATACCCGTCACCGGGCTAACCAATCCCCCCTCCCCCCTCCCCTCTAAAACCCTGTTTGTTTCTCAGAGTCCATAGTCTCTCATGGTTCATCTCT
>NC_058411.1:130507586-130614050 GCF_002201575.2 Neomonachus schauinslandi | reverse complement strand
AGCCCTTTATCTGTAGTGTCATTTGCAAATATCTTCTCCCATTCTGTAGGTTGCCTCTTTGTTTTGTTGACTGTTTCCTTTGCTGTGCAGAAGGTTTTTATCTTGATGAAGTCCCAAAAGTTCATTTTTGCTTCTGTTTCACTAGCTTTCGGAGATGTGTCTTGAAAGAAGTTGCTGTGGCCGATGTCAAAGAGTTTACTGCCTATGTTCTCCTCTAGGATTTTGATGGATGGATTCCTGTCTCACGTTGAAGAGTTTCATCCACTTTGAGTTTATCTTTATGAATGGTGTTAGAGAATGGTCGAGGTTCATTGTTCTGCATGTGGCTGTCCAATTTTCCCAGCACCATTTATTGAAGAGACTTTTTTCCATTGCATGTTTTTTCCTGCTTTGTCAAAGATTATTATTCTTTTAAATTTTCTCTTATCTAAATCTTTACTTCACCTTCACTCATGAAGGATATTTTCACTGGGTATAGAATTCTGGGTTGACAATTTTTGTTTCTGTTATTGTAGTTCATTTTAACACTTTAAAATTATTGTAGTGTCTCCTTGCCTCCATAGTTTCTAATGTGAAATCCATATCCATTCAAGTAGTTCTGGTCACAAGCATTGTAGTGTGATGTTTGTGTGATTAAAATATAGTGTGTGTGATTATAATATAGATGCCTAAGCCTGGTTTTCTTAAATGTATTCTGCTTGGGTTTCTCTAAAAAGTGTTTAGCCATTAGTTCTTTACATAAGTTTTAACTTCTTTCTTTCTCTGAGATTCCAAAGACTTATGTTAGAACTTCTGAAATTATCAAGGGCCACAAATAGTCCATTCATTTTTTCCATTTTTCTCTTTCAGATAAGATTTCATTTTTAAGATTTTATTTATTTATTTATTAGAGAGAGAAAGAGAATGGGGGAGGAGCAGAGGGAGAAGGACAAGAAGACTCCACACTGAGTGCTGAGCCTGACATTGGGCTCAGTCCCATGACCCTGAGATCATGACCTGAGCCAAAATCAAGAGTTAGATGCTTAACCAACTGAACCACCTAGGTGCCCCAGATAAGATTTCTTTTGATATATCTTTATGTTCACTGACTTTTTTCTCTTAATTCTGCTACTGAGCATATCTACTGAATTTTTTGAAAATTTTAGGTATCATATTTTTTTAGATGGGCACTTTTAACTTTTATTATTTTTTATATTTTCCTCATATTCACTGATTATCATTCATTATATTAGTTTATTTTCCTTTACCTCATTGAGCATATTTTAATAGGTGGTTTAAAGCTCTTGTCTTATAATTTCATCATATAATTCACCCTTCAACAATAGCCAAATTATGGAAGGAGCCCAAATGTCTATCGACTGATGAATGGATAAAGACAATGTGTGTATGTATGTGTGTGTGTGTGTGTGTGTATTGATATGTGTGTGTATATATATATAATGGAATATTAGTCATCAAAAATGAAATCTTGACATTTGCAATGATGTGGTTGGAGCTAGAGAGTATTATACTAAGTGAAATGAGTAAGTCAGAGAAAGACAAATACCATGTGATTTCACTCATATGTGGGATTTAAGAAATAAAACAAATGAACATAGGGGAAAAAGAGGAAAACCATGAAACAAACTCATAACTCTAGAGAACAAACTGTTGGTTACCAGAAGGGAGGTGGGCAGGGGGTGGGGGTGGGGATGGGTTAAATAGGTGATGGGGATTAAGCAGGGCACTTCTTGTGATGAGAGCTGGGTGTTGTATAGAAGCTTGGATCACTAAATTGTATATCTGAAACCAATACTCTATGCTAACTAACTGGAATTTAAATAAAACTTGGAAGAAAAAAAAACCATAATTCACCTTGAAGTTGGCATCTGTTGATCGCCTCTTCCTTGAAAATGAATTACATTTTCCAGACTCTTTGTATGTCCAGTGATTTTTAATTGTCTTAGATATTAGGAATGTTATTCGGTGGAGACCCTAGATTCTCCTACATTCATTCAAATAAGGTTGATTTTATTTTTTAAGAAGACATTTAATTTCATTAAACTCAAAGTGTAAATTCTGCCACACCTCCTGTGGGTAGCAGCTCTGCTCCCAGTTAAGACTGCTTTGAGTCCGCCCCACATCTGTGGCAGAGACTGCAACAGAGTTCACATACAGAATTTGGGGTTTTCCTTTGCCTGCTCTCTCCTTCCAGTGTACTTCTATACCATCTAGTGGCCCTGATTGTCCCCAGCTTCTTTGCCTGTTTCGTCCATTCAGAAAGATGGCAAATCTTTCTTTTGAGTTTTAACCAACTGGTACTACCATTGTGACCACAGCTGCTCTTGAGGGAGAAATGCATAAACATTACAGTGACCCTATGCGGATCTGATTTCTTCTTTAAGCTTTGAACTCCCCTGCAAAGTTTAATAACCTTGGATCAGAATCTCAGGTCTATTTACCAACTCTCGGAGTCTATCAATTATCATTGGACTTTTTTTAAAACTTGTTTTCAGGGTATTAGTAGTATTAATATTATTTTGCTAGAAGGTGTTTATTAGGAAATTAATTCTTCATTACAGAGGTAGGAATTATACATTGATTTTTTAATTTTTTTTTTTTATGTAAACCAGCATGGGGCTTGAACTCACAACTCTGAGATAAAGAGTCACATGCTCTACCCACTGAGCCAGCCAGGTGCCCCTTAAAAATATTTCTAAAGGCACTAGTGTCTCACTCTGAAAGTTATGAGTCCTTTAAATGGATATTTAAATGCTGCTCAATTTTTGTTATAAAACACTTTCTGGTATTACTTAACTGTGTTTGATAGAGGCAAATGTTATGGCAAAGGAGGTGTTTATCTAACACAACAGACTTCTAATATTAATTGATGTACAAATAATTCTGTTAAGGACATTTTATAAATAGCTTTATGATGAAGAAAATAAATTAAAAATATTCTATTTCCTAATTTTTCCTAATAGTTTCATATCAGCCTTTTTTCACTTGAAGTTATATTTAGCAATATAAAAAAAAATTTCACTTATCTGGTAGATAGACATTAAGGAATAGTAACCATTTAGAACACAGTCCTAAAAGAACTTTAAGAATGAGGAAAGACAAATAGGTAACAATTAGGAAAATATCTAGCTTTATCTAGTAGGGAAATGACTGTACTATTTTCTCTGCTTTTCTCTGTTCATATCAAAGCAAAACAAGACATAAAAGTAAAAAACCTTTAAAAAGAAAAGTATAGGAAAATATAAATTATAAAACAGTAAATAAAGCTGATAAAGCATACCAGATTAATAGCCTGGAGGAAATCAACAACATAATAGCATGCATTGATTTAAAAAGCATTTTAAAAATTCTGTACTTATAAAAAAAAAAAAAAGTGTAGAGATTTAGCACCAAGAGAACATGTAAGTAACACCTAGATAGGAAGGCAAAAAAAAGCAATGTAATGATTTTCCACATCAGATCACCAGAAGGATAGATTTGAAATCTCCTACAGCTAATAAGAGGGGTCAGAAATAATGTAAACAACATATAAAAATCCATGCCAAGAAGTAACCAATTAAGTATATAAATTTAAAATGCCCTCGTTCCTAATAGTATCAAAACTCTTGTTACACAGAAAAATAATAAAAAAATGTAAAATCAGTATGATGAAAGTAATAAAATATTTTGAGATATAGAAAGGTCCTGAATATATGGAGAAATAAATAATCTTTATGATTTGGAAAGCCAATATCAAGATGTCAGCTCTCTCTAAATTGATACATACATTGAAGGCTATCCCAGTGAAAATTTCACGAAGAATTTGATGGAACATTACAAATTGTTTCTAAAATACATGCAGAAGGGTAAAGAGCAAAGAACTACCCAAGATAATTTTGAAGGTGAAATAATACAGACTTGCTCACTCAGAGGTCATCTGGTTATTAAACTAGAGTTAAAGATGTGGTCTTGGTAAAATAGAAATATGTATCAATGGACAGGATTAGAGTGCCCATAAACAACAAACACACCCATGTGGGAATTTGGTATGTAGCAGAAGTGGTAATGGAAACAGTGAACAAAAATAGGGATTGGTACCACAATCTAGTTGCAGAAGTTGGCTTTATAGTCTATAGGGGAAAAGTTCAAATTGGATGCTTGTTTCCAACTGTAAACCAAAAGAACACCTGAGACAAAAAAATAAGGAACACACACATACAGTTATCTTTTGGGAGAAAACATGATGAAATAACTTTATCATCTCAGAGTAGAATGTGATTCCTTAAGTAGAACATTGAACATTAAGAGAACAAACTCTAAGGTTGAAGGTATGTTTGACTACATTAAAAAGTAAAACCACTGGTCCATCTTAAGTTTTCAATGATGAGAGTATAATGGATAAATTACTGAACATTCATTTGAATGCAGTACCATATGTCAGTTAAAATGAATATACTTCTTTAAAAAGATTTATTTATTTATTAGAGAGAGAGCATGAGTGGGGGAAGAGGGAGAGGGAGAAGCGGGCTCCCTGCTTAGCAGGGAGCCTAATGCGGGCCTTGATCCCAGGACCCCAGGATAATGATCTGAGCCGAAGGCAGATGCTTAACTGACTGAGCCAGGTACCCCTAAAAATGAATATACTTGATTTATACCTACACCATCAACAGATCTATGGAACATATATTGAATAAAAAAATTTCAGAATTATGGGAACATTTTGATGCTGTTTATGTTGTTTCTAAAATAAATCTTAGATGTCCTCAGATGCAAGGATTCACGTCCATTTTCAGATATGGTGGCCTTTGGGAATGGGAGGAGTAGGTTGAGGGTAGTCGCTGAAAGGTTGACAGTGGGAACCAATTATCTGAAGTGTTTTATTTTTTAAAAAGACTAACACATAAATTGGAAAGAAAACTGACAAATTGACAAGTCTTAATGCATGCAGGTGCATGGGCATTTGTTAAATTAGTCTATGTTTATTTTTTTCATTCTTGGAATATTTAGTAATATGACATGAAAATATTATCCTTAGTATAGAGAAAGAAAGAATGGAGTGTACCAAAATAATGGTATCAAAATAATCCTGATACCAGAACCTAAAAATAATATAAAAAGGAAACAATAGCACATGGGTGTCTATGCAAAACATCTTCAAGTGTTAGCAAATAAAATACAAAATACATTATAAGACCATTACAGCCCACTAAAGGGGACATTTCTTCCAGAAATACAAATTCACTTCAATATTAGGAAATTATAAATACAATATACCATGTTGAGGTTCTAAAATGAGAAGGAAAAAACCCTCCCTATTTCAGAAGATAGTGAAAGAACAATTGGTTAATCATTCAGCCTCCTCCATTCTTGAGTTAAATAAATCCTAGGGCGCCTGTGTGGCTCAGTCGTTAAGCATCTACCTTTGGCTCAGGTCATGATCCCAGGGTCCTGGGATCGAGACCCATGTCAGGCTCGTTGCTCAGCGGGAAGCCTGCTTCTCCCTCTCCCACTCCCCCTACTTGTGTTTCCTCTCTCACTGTATCTCTCTCTGTCAAAATAAATAAATAAAATCTTAAAAAAAAAAAATCCTTGTTAAAATTGACGTAAGTGTTCTTATTTAAAAATATTTTTTTCAAATATTTTCATAAAGAGGATTCATAAATATTTTTAAAATATTAAGAATAATAAAATGAATGCTTGTATGTAAACTTTCTAGTTTTCTTAAAAAGGTTTATTTGCATATTCTTAATACAAAATGATTTATATAGCTCAAACTAAAAGTCAATGTCATGCTTAATTGTAAAACAGTAGAAGCATTTTTGTAAAATTCAGGAGTTAGGCAATATCCCTCTCAACGTTTATATTTAAAATTGTTTAGTTAGTAGTAATGAAAGTAAGTATACATATTAGAAATTAAGTTATAGATACTAGACAAGAGGAAATAGGAGCAGTTCTTTATTTGTAGATTGTATGACTATATTCTTAGAAACCCCCCAAAAGTGAAATGAAAGGCTATATGAAGTAGTAAGAAAATTCAGTAAAGTTACAAATTTAAAAAATTAATACGTACAAATTATTAGATTTTATTTATCTGCTTGAAATATATAATGGGAGAAATGATTAAATTTAGCAAACAAAAAAGAAATACATATAATATCTACAAAAGTAAAACTTCAGCACGGTATAAAATATTTTTAGTAATAAGTAAAACAATATTGCTTTGAGAAAGGAAGATTCAGTATTTTTTTTTTTTAAAGATTTTTTATTTTTTATTTATTTATTTGAGGCAGAGAGAATGAGAGAGAGAGAGCACATGAGAGGGGGGAGGGTCAGAGGCAGAAGCAGGCTCCCCGCCGAGCAGGGAGCCCGATGCGGGACTCGATCCTGGGACTCGATCCTGGGACTCCAGGATCATGACCTGAGCCGAAGGCAGTCGCTTAACCAACTGAGCCACCCAGGCGCCCGGAAGATTCAGTATTTAAGATGCAGTAAGTTGCCTCTTCTAAGTTGATGTAAACAAGTGACTTTTTCAAGCACTACAAGCACTAACAGCCAATAACCACAAATCATCTTTTTTCATCCTCTGGACCTCCTGTGAATTGGAAAAGACAGTGAGGCTCAAGTTTTGAAATCATTTCCCCATGATTTCACTCTTGCCTCATGTTGTAATTATCATGGGTTGTTTTATTTGTCCTAATTCACTTATTCCTTGGAGGTAGGGCCATGTCTTACTTGCATTTATGTCTCCCATGACCATTGTCACATAGATACTTGGATTCAAACCCAAGCTCTTGCTTGTCCTTTTGTAGGACAGGGTCACAAATACAGAGGCTGACAGCAATTGGGCAGGTAAAGCAAATACCTCATCTTATGTAGGCATTCCATCATTTCCTTGTGACCATCCAGCCTCAAAATTGGAAAATTTTAAGATTTTTTAAAGAGACTTTGGCTATCTGAAGTTTTTATCTGAACTATTTGGATTTTTAAACATTGGCAGCCGATTTGAAAAGTAATCACTCTCTGCAGTTCCAGTAAACCTTACTATTGGCAAAATTTGGTCTGTGGCCTGACTCTGAGACCTTGGATTTTTTCCATACTACTTTCCTAAATTCTGGTAAATCTCGGGGCAAAAAAATGAATACAGTTGATGGGGTAATGGGATTTTCAGGTATGAGGCTACTATATTGTCTATTTCAGCGTGTGACTGGTCTACTCATTTCTATATCTTCCTCATTCTACTGCCGATGCTAAAACTGTTAATCGTGTGTGTGTGTGTGTGAACCTGTAGACAACTGTTCCTAAAAGATGCTGTAGAGTGTCCTAGATTTAATTTCCTTAAGTCAGTACGAAGGATTTTAAGATTACTCCCATACTGATTTTTCAAGCAACTATTTTGTCTTGTCTTCCACTCAGGTATTTTTAGTCACTGTCTGGAATTTTGAACTGTACATGATCCCCCTGGCATTGTTGCTACTCTTCATCTACAATTTCATCACACCCACAAAAGGGAAGGTTGGCAGCATCCAGGACAGCCAGGTGAGCTAAGATTCCAGTAATTGTGACATTTGACCAGAGGAAAAAAATATGTTAACAACAACCAACCACCACCAAATCATGACCCAAGTCCACTTTGTTTGAGACTTGAGGAGAGCAACATTGCACGTACATTTATGTGATAGTGGGGATCTTTTATTGGGTTATAACCCAGAGTCATTCTTCTATGTTATGTTCCTGAGCCTTGGCCTACATTCTTAGCATGAGGAGAGCCCTCTGGTGCTTGGTCATCTTTATCATGGTGGCAGCATATTTCGGTGCCCATCTGGTTATCTGTAAGGTTCCTATGAATAACATTCTCAACCACTGAAAAAAGCCTTTGGCATCTCCTTGAGCTCCTTCAGGGCATGGAAAGCATCTGGGAGGCTGCCTTAGGCCTCTCCACCCAGACATCCTGTGCAGTGTTCACTTCTCGCCTAAAGCCTTCAGAGGCTTGCCAATTCCCAGAGAAATCAGAGAGCGGGCGGGCATAGACAGCTCAATTTTTGGGTGCCCAAGTCCTGAAAATCTCAAGCTTCCCATGGTCTTGAAGGAAGCAAAAGCAAGACATCCCCTAGCATCTACTTATCATACTTACTGTCTGACTCAGCTTCTCCTGTTCCACTTATCCCAGCCCAGAGAATCTTTTCCTGGTCTGGGTGCACAAGAACTTGTATTTGTAGACTTGCTTTATGGTATTATCTTGGACCTCCAGATTCAAGAAACAAATTTTTAGAACAAAAATCTAAGATTCTGAGACTTGATATTAGAGGACCTTCACATTGGGTTTCTCAAGACTCAAAAGCTAATAACGATCTTCACCCATTTTTCCATACAATGCTATTATTTTTTAAAAAAATCTCTGAAATAATGGACATTAAAGGGATGTTCTGGTATCGTTTGGGGGTAGAAGGGAAGTAGAGAAAATGAGTCTTTTGGCAGGGAGTAAAAACCTCAAGCAAATTCAAAATTTTATTCTGTTTGATATTTGATTGTTTAATGCAGTAGGCATGGACACATATCAATAATGAGGGACCTAACAATGCTAGAACCAACAAATAAATAGCTTTAAAGTACAGGATTGTTTAAGGACTAAGTTACACACAGATATGGATGAGGGAAATTTTCACAGAGAAACATCTTTAGTAAAAAATGCGGTCAACTCACATTTTTACAATTTTCAATCAGATTTTAGTTTTCCAGCTATATACATGGTGTGTGTGCATTTGTAGGCAGGTATATATACATGTATATATGGGTACATAAGAATACTTAATAGCATGGAGGACATTAGGAGAAGGAAGGGTAAAATGAAGGGGGGAATCGGAGGGAGAGATGAACCATGAGAAACTGAGAAACAAACTGAGGGTTCTGGAGGGGAGGGGGATGGGGGGATGGGTTAGCCCGGTGATGGGTATTAAGGAGGGCACGTATTGCATGGAGCACTGGGTGTTATATGAAAATAACAAATCGTGGATCACTGCATCAAAAACTAATGATGATTGCATGGTGACTAACATAACATAATTAAAAAAAAAGAAAAAGAAAAAGAATACTTAAGTGAATGTGCTTATAAATGTGTGTATAAAATATTTTTAATTTATAGAACACTTTCAAATTCATTACCTATTTTAATCTTGATAACACAACCATGAAGGAGGCAAGAATTACCATTTCTATTTTATGCTTGAGGAAAGTAAGGCCCAGAGTGGCAAGGTGATTTGCCCAAGGTCACACAGCAGGATGTGCTTGACCAGTGTCCCAAGCTGAAGACTTTGTCCCAAGCTGGGCTTCTAACTCCTAATTACAATGTTCTTCCTCCCATAACGTGTTTTTATTACGTGTTTTTACCCATTTGCTTTCATGTGTGCTGCCAACGGTGAATAGGTGAGTTCTGCAGCATCCGTGGAATGTCCCACACAGTGCTAGCTGCAGCTCATGGGAATTCTGGGAGGTAATGGAGTACCGGTCTTGGAGAAATTGCTTGGTAACTGCTCAGTGGTTTTATGGAGTATAGCAGGGTACTCTCTGGATACTTCAGAGTTACTCTTTCTTTAAGAACATGATATTGACAATTCTGTTTACTACTGGAAAGATGGCATCTAAACAGCATGCCTGACCTTTGCAAGGTGGTTGAGCAGAGAGGTAAGCATTCAGGCTGTAAACAGACTCTGGTTTTCTAATCCTCAGCATTCTGTCTGAGCTACGGACCACCCGCCCTGGACCGTGTTGGCTTTTAACTATTGCAGTGATACAATTAAAAGTTACCTGGTAAAAAGTCACGATTTCTAAACCAATCTGAATAAGCCTATTCACAGCACCTGGTGGTGCTTTGGCCCCCAAACTAAAGCCAGGTGCCTGTTAGTGGCTATCAGAACCTGAGTTGGCTTCTCTCACCTGCCCCCAACCCCCTCCCCGAATCCCAAGGAAAACAATAATAATGTACTGAAACCTGTAACTTATTCTTGAGATTGATTATATTCAGACTAATGCATTTCCTACTGTCTAATGCTTCAGTAATGGCCCCAAAGGAAAAGAGCAGTCATTATAACAATGAGCCTAGCATAAACCGAGTATGGTGTTCTTAGCCTTAACATAGCAGTTGGCTCATTTGTCAGAATAAGAACAAACTGTTTATAGAAAGTAACCTGGCAATGCATTTTTAAAGCTGGATGCCTTCAAAGGGCACTCGCCTAATAGCTTTATTTATAGTGAAGTTTTATGTAGATTATGCATATTTCTTATAGTCTTGCCACAGTGTCCCTGAACTTTAAAAGCATTATTTTTTAAGAAGTTATAATGTATTTAAAAACCACTAGTGCTTCAATTATGTAGAAAAAACGTAAAAAGTGTATATGGGTTTAATTTGCATTTAGTAATTTCAGGGGATGGTATATTAACCAACTGTGGTTTTTCCTTTCAGGAGAGCACAGACTTAGAGGAAGAGGAGGATGAAGATGACAAGGTGAGTGTTCTCAGGGAAGCTCATGAAAGGGGGTGTTAATATTGTGAGCAGATAGTGCTTTTCTGGTTGAGTCAAACCGGTTTTGTTTTGTTTTGTTTTGTTTTTAGTACTATGGAGTGTCCGGCATAGTAATGTTTGTGTAATTTATAAAGGATATCACTTTTTAAAGATCTTATTCAGTGAGGATAAAAGGGGGTAAAATATAAAGAATTACTGTAATATTATAAAAAGCGTACCTAGAGGACGCTTGTCATTTTATGTGAGGGAAGATCGCAAGAGCCTGCCCCTTGGTGTATAAAAGGTAGATAAAAGGTAGTCTAGGAAGTCAAAAGTAAATCAAGTAAAATTGCTGTTCCTTTGCGCTCTGTGGGGTGGTCACCCACTTCAGAGCCTGTCAGTTTCCCAGCTGTTGCTGGCAATGTTTTCAGCTATATGTCTGTGTACATCTGTCCTTTTTCTTCTCCTGGGAGAATCTCTCAAATCTGCTGCTTTTGTTGTCATTACACTTTCAGACAAACCTTCTGGAATAAAATGAAAAAAAAAAAAAAATGGAAATGCCAAATGAGATGCTACCAGCTTAATGGACTTCCAGCCTCCTAGAACCTGTGGGTGTATGGGGTTTGTGCTGGTTGTGTCTAGGAGGCTTGCAGGAGGGGAAACAGGCGAAAGGGGGGATCTTAAGAGTTAAGTATCCAATATAAAATGCCCATAAAATAGCAACGTATTAAAAAAAAAATCCTGGCTCCATGACACACACAGCCCTAAAATTAATTGAGTGAGCCAGATGGTTTTGCCCATTTGAAGCAAATTGGGTGGATTACAAAGTGAATCTTATTTGTTGTGCTAAAATGATCATTAATAGCAAAATAATAAGATAAAACATAATATTTTTTTTAAAAAATGGAATTGACTCTTTCCAGAATAAGGTCACACAGATGCAGCTTCCTTCTTGATGAATCGATGTGTGTTGCTTCTGAGTAATGTAACTCCTTGAGTATGAAAAATAGTCATAGCCAAGCTAACCTGCATGATGATGGGATGTTTTACCAAAAGAAGCACAAGTATTGATGAAGTTATTTTAAACTTTTACTGGGCAAAATGCTAAATTTTATGTACCAAGGCTTGGAAGTGAGGAAGATTTTCTTCTGTTTGGCTATGTCTGTTAAAATGAGCCCTCCATAGAAGAGGGCGTCATCTGCCCTTTAGAGATCATTATGACCGTGTGTCTTTGGCCCATCTGATAAAGGAGAGCATCCAACAAGAAGGAAATGAATGAAAAGGTGGTGTGACCTGGCAAACAAGAAATTCGGGCCATGGAGTCTAGACCAGTGATTGTCACAAGCCAGCCTTCTACTGAGGTGCCTCAAGGGTTGTCTGGGGGCCTGGGGGTCTGGAAGTAGAGCCAGTTGGGCTTCAAGCCTTCCTGGGCAAGGATGACTGAGTTGGAGCCATAACATCTACATGGAAGAGCTTTGGAGCTCTTGTGTTTATCCAAGCATTGCCCTCCCCATGGCAGGTGTGCCAAACCTGCTACACACAGAGCATGGGCATCAGGATGTTCCTCATTACCCTCAGCACAATTCCATTCTTGAGATACTTCGATTGTAGTATTTTCATAGGGCCTTTAACAGCCACAGCATGGCCATGTTTGTTTGCTTCCTCAATTTTACAGGTCTATGAAATCATCCAGAGAAATAAATCTAAAATGAAATGTTGACTTCTATTTATACCTCTTTCTGCTTAATGCAACCCTTCTACTGTTAGGGAGACTGGTGAACTTTGTAATCCTTACTCATATGTTTTCAATCTCACATCTCTGAGAGATTTGTAAAGTATAGAGGGATTTTCAACTTTAAGACCTCTGGAGCCCACATCATCCCAATATATATTACAGTCCATCATTTCTTCTCCACATAGAGCAGACTCCACGACTGAGATGTGCTCGTCATAGACCTGCACACACAGCCACTGGGCCACCGCCCTCCATCTTGTGATATACCGAAGGGCTTACCCACAGAACCCTCCTGGCTTCTGGTGCATGTTAGACATGACAGACCATGCCTCTGGGAACTGTAACACACCCAGTGAGCGATGGGCTGTTTACAAATTATAAACACACAGCCGTTTCCTTCCAAACCAGAAGAAGAGAGGAAACTCCTTTCTATCCAAACTATCCATCTTGAAAGTGACATTCCTTAATTGCCAGCACCCCTTCCCACCAAATACCATCACAGGCAACTGTGGAAGTTGAAAGCACATGAGGGGCCCCCCTGACACAGCTTCCTTGGGAAATAGACGCATTCTGTATATTCTGCAAGTCTCTGATGCACAGACCTGGACATGGTCTGGGGTCTGTCATACTTTTATTGTCTGGAAGGGGGATTGTTGTAAAATGATATCACTGTAGCCTCTTGCTCATTTTCATTGTCAGAAGTCCATGGTGGTGACCGGTATGAGAAGCCAAATTAGATTGCACAGTTGTGTGCCTGTGTGTGTGTGTGTGTGTGTGTGTGTGTCTGGACTTTCAGTTATAACATAGAACCTTCAGGTAACTACTTTTTTGGCTTTTAGGAAACTAACTGTACAAACTAAACTTTGAAGAGAGGAAATCTTTCTTTCTTATTCCTGATGGCCCATGCAAGAAATTGCTTGTTACAAGTGTAGTTTTCTGGGGACCCCTGAACAAACAGATAATGGCTAAGTTCAGCCAACAGCAATCAGATGACATTTCCTATTTGTATTAGATTCCAAACGTGGAATTCTTCTATGTGGACCTTATTTGTACGGATGGATTACAATGAAAATTGCATTAATTTTCTGCACAGTAAAGGTCAGTAATTGAAGCATGAACCAAGAAACTATTGTGTAAAGTGCTGTATCCCATACTTAGGAAAGGTCACGCAAAGCAATAATAATCTTGTTTTCATTGCGGAAGGTATAAATACTTGCACTAGAGTTTCTTTCTTTTTCCAGCCTGACAAATGCTTACATAGAATATTTTAGCATTTACTATTAACATCAGCAAGAAGAAATCATAAGGGCATGTAATAAAAAAAAATCCTGTCTTGCTATATCATAAGGAAATTGCACTATAATGCCTGCATTGTGAGTTGGTGTGTCTTTAACTCGGCTGTCAGAAATAGGACTTGAATGATCTGTTCTATGATGATCAATGAGTGCACAATTGTCTTAGGGTGTTTAGGGGGGAAAAATTGCCCTTCTGTGTCAATTGTGGGCGAGAAAACAGATATGGATGTTTTTCTTAAGAAAATAAACATCTAATACATTTTTGTGGATCAGTTGTGGAACATTTTACAACAAAAGGATACAAATGAATATTGTATCTCCATGCTGTCTTCACAAATCAGGATATCATCATTAAAATTTAAGTACATTTTAAACCATCAATTTCGGTGTTTAACATGGTTTCCGTTCTCCAGACTGGTTAGTCCACTCATCCCAAGCAGAACCTTCTTAGGGAGAGAAGCACGTGGCCTATTATCTAGAAGGAGTTCTTGCTGTAATATAACCTCCATCATCCTTTGGATGAGTGGGCTAGGCCCATGATGCCTCATTCCCTGTGTTTTCTTATTCCAGAGAGAGACGATGATCTATGTCCCAACCAGGGGAGACCATCATCCTTGGAGAAAGTTTCTTCTTACAATCTCAGTGTGAGAGTAGTTTTGCTTATGATTCATTTGTGCCTTCTTAACAATGTCCCAAACACAGCAAATTTGTTTCATTAGTGATTTTTTAACCTATTGACAGAGCAGTGGTACTTTAAAATGATAAAATGTGCTATTTTCAAGAAAATACAAAGACAGTATCTTTGGAAGGTTAGCAGTAGTTGAATACACACACACACACACACACACACTTTCAGGGCATATGCAATCTGTATATAGGGCATATTGTAGAGGACGTATTTAAGGAAGACTTTCAGGGGGGGTTCCTGGGTGGCTCAGTGGTTAAGCATCTACCTTTGGCTCAGGTCATGATCTCAGGGTCCTGGGATTGAGTCTCGCGTTGGGCTCCCTCCTGGCAGGCTATCTCTCTCTCTTTCTCTCAAATAAATACATAAAGTCTTTAAAAAAAAGAAAGAATAACTTTCAGGGAAATAAAGTAAATGGTTGCTCTGATTTAACTCCTTTTAATTTGATTTAATGTGATTTTTTAGTGATGAAGTTTTAATTGCTACCATTTCTACCAAACGGTAGTCTTACTTTCAAGAATTTAATATTAAAATGGATTCCAGCCAATTCTTAATTATCAGTTTATGCATGTTTTGAATGGGAAGGGATTGGCTTCCCTCTTTCCTGCAGTCTTTTCTCTGACACATTGACTTGCTCTGACTTTTCTTTTAAAACTCAAGCCCCCGTTCTTAAAAAATGTGTTGGCTTCATTACCTTTTGAAGTCATCCAGAAATGTTACTAATCTGACCTTTTGGACCATTATTCATCCTGCTAGTTTCAGGCTCAATAATATTCCTAGTACTTGGGAATTTTCTTTGTGATTTCTATTGTAAGGGTTATACTTGGTGTGTTATTCCCAAATGTTGTGAAATATGATATACCAGAGTATAAATCAGATGGATTATCTATCCTTCTATTAGTTTATGTGCACTGTCTAACAATACAGTCAGAGGCTCTGGTTTTATAGACTGTACTGTGTCTAGATATTTAATTTCTCATTGCCTAAAATGTTTACATCATGCTAATATAGAATACATTGGGCATTGTATCTCCATTATCCACAAGTTATTGTTTTTCTGAGGATAGTAGCTGTTCTCTTGTCTTTCTTAATGGAACCCTCCTCTGTTCCCTGGTGGTTTGCCCTAAATCCTGATTATCCAGTGAGTTTACAAGGTAATTGATAGGTGAAGACCCCTCTCTTTTCCTCAAGGGAAAAGTAATAATTTAAAGTAAGTAATAAAGGACACAAAATAATATAAAACATGATTATTTTGAATATTAGTTAAGTAATTATATTTATAAAAATGTTAATATTAGTAGAGGGTTTATAATTTGCATACTGTTTTTATGTAGTTTAGCCCATCTAGTACTCAAAATAAACCATTAAATTTGATATTATTTCCCCCATCTACAAATTAAGAGAAATTAACTAGTTAGGTTAGTAGCAAAACTCAAATCCAGTTCTTCTGACCTAAATCAGATCTATTTTGGACCATGCCACACTGTCATGAAGGAAACATGTCATTAATTTATCCGTTCATTTTTCTGCATTATTATATATTTATGGAGTGTTTTCTCCCTCTGTGAGCCTCTATAGGTACAAAGATTATAACTATAAACATGGTCCTCTAAATAATTGGAGTATAGAGTAGTTCCTACTTTCGTTAAAGTTTGTACACTAGGTTGGGCAGTGAAGAGGAAGTGTGTGTGTGTGTGAA
Organism: Neomonachus schauinslandi; assembly: GCF_002201575.2. Taxonomy (NCBI): domain Eukaryota; kingdom Metazoa; phylum Chordata; class Mammalia; order Carnivora; family Phocidae; genus Neomonachus; species Neomonachus schauinslandi. The sequence goes on along the minus strand of NC_058411.1, from coordinate 130,598,162 downwards.
TCAGGAACACTGAAGGAGGTGATGTTGGAGCTGAGTCTTAGGGTAGTAAGAATCACTTGTTGCACTGCTCGATCACATTAATGTTCAATCTTCCGCCCTTCTCACTCCCCTACCTCAAAGAAAACTAAAGGACACACACAGTAAAGTCAGCAACTGCAGCTCATTGTGTGTCTACCTATAGTAGTTACAGAGAACTACCTCCAGTACTTACAGAAAACCACTAGCCCTCCCTGTTTGCCTTGGGGGGGGGGGGGTGGGCATCATGCATCTGTCAGTTGGCTCAGAAACCAATCTTCCTGAGGTCTAACTAAATGCCAAATAACTATCATAGACTGTTTCCAGTTTTTCATTTGTGTTTTATCAATATCTTCTTCTTGATGTTGTTCATTCTTTTACATTTTTCAGCCCTTCCCTGTAATACCAGATGAGATTCTTGTTGCAAGCCAAGAAAACGTGTTGGTAAATACCAGTGTGGAAGCGCTCTCTGAAATGAACAGAGCAGTTTAAAAACCACTTAGAAATGATATTGATTTAAAATCCGGTCTGTTTTATATTCATTTCCCTAAGCAAAAGTATACTTGAGAAAGAAGTGCTCTCCTGAAAAACTACAGAATTTTCCCCCCATTGAAAGCGCATACGCCATGGAGTTGACTGTGTGTGTGTCGGGGGGTGGGAGATGTGCTCATGTGTGCATGCGCCATGGAGTTGAGTGAGTGTGTGTGTGGTGTGTGTGGTGTGTGTGTGTCTGGTGTGCCTGCGCATGCGTATGTGAAAGCGTATGCGCACATGCGCACATCCCCCCAACTCTCATGGGAAGAAGTTGCCAGTGCAGAAAGCCAAGCTTCCCAAGGAATAGTTTTTTATCTCATCTATCAGAAGTATTGCTTCTTATTTGTTATGACAGATACTGAGATTTCGGGGGGTTTTTGGTGGTGGTTGTGTGTTTTCCATGCTAAATCCCACTCAATCTATTTCTGGCATTTATAATTCTTCAAGTTTTCTGGCATTTATAATTCTTCAATTCTTCAAGTTTTCATAGGCTTTTAATATTCCGTAGGATAAAACAGACCAAACATACTCCCATTGAAAGTCCAAGTTATATTTTTGTGCCTTTGCTCTAGAGGGCTGGAATTATTGGAAAGATCTTGAGACAGAATTTTGCATTGATCCCTTTTGGGAATGCTTCCCATCCTGTGACAAATACTACTCCATTTTTAAACATGTCAAAAAGGATTTTTTCTGACATGGTCCATTTTCAGGGCTGTCTCCCCGGTTTTGCTTAGGTAATTAATTGAGAAATGAGGATTTTTTTCCTAAATCAGAACATGTGGGAAATATTTAAAGTAACATACTGATTATATAATTAATTCTGAGTTGTAAATTCATTTTGATGGTGTGAATTCTCTCCCAGAGGCTCCAAGCTGGTTTATTACACCTACAGTGCTGTAGTCATTGGAGCCGTGGGGGTGGCAACAAGGCCTGAAGAAGGATGAATTTGCCTCCTGATTCATTTTTGGTTTTATTTATAAAGCAAGCACATGATTTGTTCTTAATTCGGCTGCTTTACAAACTTAGCCAAAAGACTCAGGTTTATTTTTCTCATATTTTATAAACAAATGGACAATGAAGAAAGTGATGATCTTACATATATTTGTGTGTGTGTGTGTGTGTGTAGAATAATATACATTTTTAGGTTATAGAGATGGAGTTTGTCATCATTTTTCTTACAGTGAGGACCAGTCTTTCTTTATGGTATATCAGAAAACAAAGGAACCTTATGAAATTGGAATTCTGTATCTGAAAAGTTCCATGCTCTCATCTCTTCCATTATATTGTGATGCAAGCTTTATCACGAAGTAGACCCTAAATCATGTGAATTGACTTCCACCTTACTGGTTTTTCAAGTTTGTAGTAAGAAGTAAAATCCATTCTTTCTCAAATGTAGGGCTCTGAGAGTGCGGTGCGTGGTTGGTCACAATTTTTTTGTGCATTTGTTTAATCACACCAGTGGCCACCACTCTTCCACTCTTTTTATTACACATTTCCCTCTATAAATCAGAAGCCTCCTATGTTAAGGAAACACACAAGCACATGTGATAACAGTTCTGTCTTTCTGAATGGATCTCTGTTACTCTTCCCAGGCAATTTGGTAGCAGCCGCAGATGTAATGTTGTGTTTGCTAAACTGTTATCACCACATTCCGTGGTTCAATCTGAGACGTGTAAATAAAGCCAGCATGATGCAGATAAAACTGCCAGATGATCTTTCCGTACAACGCAGGGCAACATGAGTAGACTTGTCTTGGAAGATCATTGCTTTTGAAACTTAAATTAACCCCAGTATTCTTTCAACTAGATCGAAGGTTATTCATTCTTTTATCTCTTTGCATTCTCAAAAGGAAGGGACGTATGTTTTATGAAGTGTCTGGAGTGTACCAAGTGCTTTACATATCTTATGATACGAATGATATTTAATTCTTCAAACACTCGGGAAATGATTAGGCCCTCTCTTTTCCCAGATAGCAAAATTGGGATTCAGAATGGGTAAGGAATTTGCCGTGATCACAAAAACTGATAGATGAAAAGACAGAGTTGAACCCAGTTCCTTCTGACCCCTAGCCTGTTATTTACAAAATGTGTAGGCCTGGGTAGAGTTGGTAAGTCTCATGGTTGGTTGGTTGGTTTATTTTTGTTAACTTTTCACCTCTTGGTGCAAGCAATCCCTGGTTACCCCAGCTCTTAAATATAAGAATGGAAAGTAATGTTTCTGAAATATTTTCAAAAGGCATCATTTAACATACACTCTCATGAGTATTGGGCAAAATAATGCTGGAATGAAAGAGTAGGTGGCAATATGTAACTGAATGAGGAATCTCAAAATTATATATTTGATGGTACAGAAAGAGACAGAACAGAAACCCATAGACATCAAAGAAGCAAATGCCAAAAAGAACCAAGTGTGAGCTGAATACCTACCTTGTGAAATGTCCACTAGACAGTTAAGGGTTTTTTTTTTAAGGGGCTTCTTGTAATGGAGATACACTTGCTCTGGAGTTCTGGACTGGAATCCTATGCCACATGTCCCTATTTGCCCAGAAAATTTCCATTTGCTGTCTCCCCCCCCCCCATTTTGTTTAAATACTAAGTATTTTATTTAATATTTCCGTTCAAATACACTGGGATAAATTGCTTAGGCTTGTCGTTTGTGCATTCTGCTTCTGCTGTGGTTTTTCCTAGTAGCCCTGGGGTTGCATGTGCAGTGACCAGAGATCTCACACACACCCGGTTAAATCCAACCAGGGATAACAAGCAGGGATAACCCACCTATTTTCCTGACCCTTTTCAGGGGCTAAGCCACTAAAACCTAGCTTTAAAGGAAAGCTTTTGGATGGTCACTGATAAAACAAAGTGCTTTCAGATGAGTTCACCCCTTCTTGTCTCAAGTGGTGGTGGAGAAGCCTCTGATGCTCCCCAGTCCCCCCAGTCAGTCACGTGGCATACCAGCCTGTTGGGGCATGGCTATTGCCAAATTTATACGATGCATAAAGCCTCCAAACTGCCAATTCTAGTGGGGTTAGTGGGGAAGATGAAAAATGATAGGGTGAGTGTATGTTAAGTATATGCAGAATTTAAACAGTCCTGTGGATAAAAGAATAAAAAGTAGTCTCAACACTTTATGTTTTGTTTCACTCATTCCAATGAGTAAATCTGCACTTTTTTTTTTTACTGTTTGATAAAGCTTTTTCAGTGAGTAAATAGTAAAGTCAGACTTCATGTTTAAGAAATAATCAAGTAATGATATTCTGTTTGTCAAGATAATTACTGATGAGCTAACTGATAGATGTGTGTTTACATTTCTTGTCTGCCCCTGGGGCCATGGTCATATCATCTGTACATGTAAACTTAAGTTACAAATCTGCTAAAGAGCCTTCAACAGCTAGTAGTTACTTTAAGAAGACCATTTCTGGAAACATGCTTTTATTTATGAAGCCAAAAAGTTGTGTTTACATATCTCTCTGTGGAGTATGACTTTTCTTTTAGATCAAATGACTATTCTACATTTATCTGATTTTTCCATTCCAAGGTTTCATTGTACATGTATGAAAAATGGCAAGGTAGCTGTTAATGTGTTGACTCCAATAGAACTAACGTCTGAAAAATCTTGGGCAGAGTCAAACCGATTGAAACAGTATATCAAATAAGTTAATTCTAAAATTATTTTGATTTTTTTCAACCAATATATGGAACCAAAATAAAGCTTTTGCTAGTTTTACAAATGATAAAATCTCTGACATCAGGAATGCCAACATAAATTTAGCGGAAACATTTAGCATTGGGGATTATTTAATTTTGTAGGGATAGTATAAATGCAAACTTTGATGGAGGACAGCATCATGGCTAATAAGATATTCTTACAAAATGAAGGCATTTATGAGGCAGAAATGTACTTGGGATTGGCCACAGTGCCCTGATTATCCATGATTGTGTACAGACAAATGATAATGCTCCATTGATGGAATTAGAAGCTGTCGTGTCCACACATAGTTATAAATATTTTATATATACAGTGTTGGGTAGAAACAACAAAGTTTTTTGTGACAAAGATATTTCAAATATAAAAATACACTTCAGTGTGGCAATGTGTACTCTGTTTTTTTGCTGCTGGTCATCAATTTGATTTTAGGAATGTTTGAACCTTTGAAGAGCTCTTAGTCAACTTAAACATTTTCCAGAGCTATTGAACTCTTGTGAAAAAAGAAATCTCTTTTTGTTGCATTTGGGTCATAATCAGTTGGAAATTTTTATTCAAAATCTTCGATGACTGAAATGCTAAGTAACTTCATCTTTGAAAGCTTTTAAAAGGTGAGTGCAAGTGAATTTTAAAAGAACTGGAAAAAGACACTGATTTTTTTTTTTTTACAAAAACAAGGAATATTCAGCACAAAGTAAACTATGAGATCGAATGTTGTGCATGGTTCAATATTTAATTCTGAAGTTACCCTTTGGGATACCTCAATTTGTGGAAAAAATCTTTTGATTTTTAATAGAATAAATATCTATTTGACCCAAGAATGGAAGGAAATTGAGAAGCCATTTATTTGGCAGCATAGATTTTGTGAAACATTCAAAGGAATTACGGATACAACTTACTTGAAGTTTTGTCTTGAAAAAATGTTCGACAGAGAAAATTCATATACAGATACAAAAAGGCAGTGCCTTTGAAAATATTTCGGTTAAAATATATATGGATCTCAACATTTAAAAATTAAAATTGATAATGATTTTCTCCATGTAACACATTTTTTGGTGTGAGATTTCAAGGTACCTCAGTGCCTGTAGAGAGAGTATTTTCATAATTAAAATTATGATCCACAGAGTCAATTAAAGGTGTCAATTTAATGACTATTAAGTGCAGCTCTGAAGATGATTGAGGACAATTTTCTGAAATATATAAAAAGATGGTATTAAAAAGTACATTCTTTTGAAAAATACCCTGACCTGGGATTATAAACATCTATAACTAGGAAACCAGTTAAATATGTGAATCTGTAGCACAAACATTCTTTATGTATCATTTAAAAATGTCCAGATAACATAAATAAGTTTCATTTTAATATACGTAAAATATGTTTTTAAAAATTTTTTTAAGTAATGTATTTATAAAAATAAAATGAAATAATCATGTGGGTTCACCGATATAAAATCAAGTTGATAGTTGATAAATATTTCAAAAATTATGGAATTCTGATTATTTTTACTCTTCAAAATGTAAAGATTTGGTTGATAAATTACTATCCTGCTAGCTTAGATATGGTGGGACTCTTAGCCTTGTCTTTGAATATTAAATATGCAAACTAAAACATCAAATTCATTAAAAAGGAAAAGGACATTGAGACAATCATTTATTATTTTGGTATACTAACTTATACTTCCTTCACAACCAGAACCTTGGCATTTGGGTGTTTCATTGGGGTGGGGGGGGAACACACACACAGACACACACACACAGAGTCAATGGAACTAGGACTTTTTATGAATTTGAGCCACATGGAAATTTGAGTCATTTTCCAAGAAATTGTTTTGACCTAAAGTCTATGCTGCTGAAAAGAGGAAGCTACTTTTGCCCTTTGGGTCAAATTCCCTGGTGCTTTCAAATCCTCCTTTATAAACATGAATACTTATGTAGCAGACAGAGATGGGTTTTCACCATTGTGCCCATTAATAGATGTTGCTGAGCATGAATTAGGTTGCTCTGGCAGCATATCTAATTTTTAATGCAAGCTGCTTAAAGAATTAGAGGGTAAGGGAAATAAGGAATTTTAAATTGGAGTGAAAAACTACAAATGTTTTGCTAGTTTGATGTAGCAAGAGGACACAATGAGCCTGCCTTCTCCTTCTATACAGACTGCTTGGATTAAGGAGTTCAACCCAGATGGTAAGAGGTTCTTCAAACCATCCCAGCACCCTTTACTAAAGAGGGGCTGACAGTGGTGCATTCTAACCTCTGCCCTCTCCGTGGTCTGTTTCTGCCAAGTAGCTTCATAATCAAGGACAGGTGGGAGAAGGGACATAATTTGAAGCACATAATTTGTGCTTTTGTGACATTTCTGCCATCCTGGTGCTTTTACCCACAATTGCCGGGTGGTAGATTCCCCTTCCCACCCAACTTGTGTCCAGTTTGATGGAACAGAGAATGCAAGAGGAGAGTGAAATATTTTCTTTTGCTGCACAGAAGGTTATTCTTAAAATGCTCTCATAAATTTAGAAGGTTTTGCTCCATAATTTAGTACAATTCTAACTCAAGTAAAATTCTAGATAAAGAAAAATTTGAGGTTTTTGGTTTGGTTTTTGGTTAGATGTAGTGTCTACAATGACCCAGGTAGGCAAGAGCTGAGAGTCAGATACTAGCTAAATCCCAGTTCCAGTAGAGTTCCCAGGGAGCTAGATTATGGTATCAGAATATAAGAAATTGTGTAAAAATACCACTCTTTAGGGAATCCTCTTTTTCCAACATTTGAGTGATTTCTAAATTCTTTTTATAAGCATTAGCTGTCTAACATGGTAAAACACACTTGAGATTTTCTATAAGCAAAGTAAGGACAATGTTCTTAGGAGGCTGAATTCTGTTTCACCTGAAGAATTGGAGACTGAGGAAGATGAACTTGTATTTGCTTCTACTTCTATGAAGAAAAAGCCAGTCAGTCACTGAGCATCCTCCAAGGGAGTAACCTGTGTAGGATGCAATCTCCAGCAGTGACTTTGTAGTCTGCCTCCAGGTGCCTACTCTGTTTCTGAGGTGGTTGCCAAAGGATAACTGAAATGTTTGTCAGACTTGCAGTGGGTTTAAAACATGACTAAAAACGCAGCAGAGTTTGACAAAGAAGCCACAGTACTAGGAAACCTATCATCTGGATTTCACATGCTGGAAACATACCTGAAGGACTGTGAGGGGATAGGGGTAAGGTGAGCTGGCAGATAACCTTGTGAAGCCAAACAGGAAATCAAGGTCAGCCAAATGGAAGGCGCTGCCGAGTTCTCTGTCAGAAGCAGTAGCTTCCACAGAGAAATGAAACTCTTGGTTCTGTGGGGCTTCCACACATCACTTCCTCACACTGAGGTAGTGACTGAGACACAATGTGAATGGTTGCATCTGAATGAGTGGGCAACAGTTCTTTGGAGTCAATAAATACTTTAAGTTGTGAAAAATGTGATGCATCTCTTGAGTCACTCTGTTGATCCTAACCATGTTATTTTAACACGGTAAAGTAATTTCTATAGCGGGACAATAAAAATGAAGTGACTGAACTAAATCTTGCTTTTATGTTTCCTAGGAATCTGAGAAAAAGGGGTTAATTGAGAGAATCTATATGGTACAGGATATTGTTTCAACTGTTCAAAACATCTTGGAGGAAATAGCTTCTTTTGGAGAAAGAATTAAAAAGTAAGTTTTACATTTGTGTTGTGTTTGAAGTAGAGCTGCCATACATTAGGGCAGTGGGGGTAAGAGGGTGGGGAGGACAGGGATCAGTAAATGCAAAAACAAAAGAAACAAAAGCTACCGTGTTGGAGCAACCCTATTTATATTTGTTGGTTTGTTCTTTGGGCTTGTCAGCTTCACAGTTGGGTAGTGCCTTGGAACCAGGGCGACCATATGGCCAATTCACACCAATTGCCCCAGCATAATTAGTTCACTCTCAAAAGTATCCTCATTTGGGTGATAAATTATAGATTAAAAAAATAGAGTATCCTATTCAGAAATAAAAAGGGAAGCAAATATGCTCTAAAATTGCCTTTTTCACCTGAAACATGGAATACAGTAAATGCTTTTTTTCTCAACTTACCAAAGAGCCGTACATAGATAGTAGCATCATGGATACAAAGATGAGAAGTTAATTCATCACATTCATGGGTACCTTTGACATGGGTCAACAGACTTTCTTTATGAGAGGCAGTGAGTAAATATTTTCATCTTTGTGGACCACAAGTACTCAACTCTGTTAAGTATAAAAGGCATCATTGATACCTAAACGAATGGCTGTGATATGTGTTCTAACAAAACTTTATCTACAAAAACAGGTGGCAGGCTAGAGTTGACTTAAATCCAACCCATAGCTTGCCACTTCCTACCTTAGGTCACAACGAATAAATCTATAATGGAGTCTCAGTTGAGAAAGACTGTTTCTGTGATTCATGTTTGTTTTGTTTCAGACATCACGAACTCTGTTTAACTTGGTCTTCATTTGGTACCAGTGAACAGAGCAATTTAAAATTTTTTTTCTTTTAATTTTAAACTTATTTCCTCCTTCAAATCCAGAATTATATCAACTATGTTGTTCTTTCTAAAGATTCATGGATACCTTTTTTCTTATTTTACTGTCCATTATAGTTTTTTAAGTAAAGAAGATAATATTTAGAAATTGCATGGGTAGGGGTGCCTAGGTGGTACAGTTGGTTAAGCATCTGACTCTTGGTTTTGGCTCAGGTCATGATCTCAGGGTCATGAGATCTCAGGGTCATGAGTCGGGCTCCACGCTCAGTGCAGAGTCTGCTTGAGATTCTCTCTCCCTCTCGCTCTCCCTCTGCCCCTCCCACTCATGCTCTCTCTCTCTCTCAAATAAATAAATCTTAAAAAAAAAAAAAGAAATTGCATGGGCAAAGGAGATTAATATTAGTGCTAAAGGCCAAGGGAAAGTTTTATATATCAAGATGCAGGGGAATCAGTTTATAATGAACATTAAGAAATATAAATAGCTCATATGGGACTTTTTATGGATACTGATCTTTCTCAATTCCTTATCAAATCCAGTTGCTCTTGAGTGGCCATTTATTGTTGGCATAGTAAACGTGTTCTTTTTGTTTATAAAATAAGTTATAAATCATCTTTAAACAAATTTGCTAAGTTTTACTGAACTTACATGTTGCTATTCCCATTATCAATGTCTTAGAAGAAAAATTAAAGAACAGGAGGATTTTTGCTTACATATATTGGTGCCTACCTAGATTTCATATAAATTGACAAATGATTTCTGAAGTTACCCTCAAAATTGTTTAACAAAAACATAAGTGACAATAGGAAATAGTCAAGTGATGAGGAAGGCGTTATACTTCTTCCTTCATTCACTCATTAACTCTCAGTTCTGGGTGTTAGGCACTGACCTGGTCTAAGAATGAGAAATATTCCATAAAACCATGATAATAGCAACATCAGCTCATGTCATGTGCCAGACAGATGCTGTTGTAAACCCTTCACACATAGTAATTTCTTTAAGAAGTTGCTGACAGGAATCAGATTAAATATTCCAACAAGCCTCTGGATTAAGGATTGTTAGTATACCCATTTTACAGATGAGAAAATGGAATCACAGAGTGATTAACTCTGTAACTGAAGGTCACAGAACTAGTAAGCAAAGAAGCTTAGATTTGAACCTGCCCTCACTACTACACTAGAATGCCATTTTCCTCTAAGGATCTATCTTCCAGTGAGGGAGAACAGTAATAATTAGAATTCAGTTGCATATATGTGAGGTAGAGGTAAGACAGGGTGGCAGGAGAGGTCTGACCAGCCCAGAAAGGGATGTAGGGAAGAGAAAGACAGATAGGGGGCACTTGTGAAGAAGAGACATCTTATCAGCATGTCATAACAGGAAGAGATAGTTGAACAAAGAGTTAATGAATGGGGACTTCAATAGGTGGGAGACTGCAAAGGTTCAAAGCTCAAGACTGTGCTAGATCCAGGGAGATGTTTGGGGTTTAGTATATCTGTGTGACAGCAGATGCTGGTGCTAGCGCTTGAAGGTGAGGCAGATCATACAGAACCCTGAGTGGGTAGAAAAAGTCCATGAGGAAAAACTGGATGAGGGACATTCTGGCAGCAAGAAGGATAAGAGGATGTGGAGTGGGGGGCAAGACTGAGGAAGGAAGGCTGTGGCGTTTGGTAAAACCGTCTCCATGCTTGAAGGTCTCTAATAGACAAATGTGGCTGTTGTGCGATTGATAATGGTCAAAGAAATGTGTCTGATGAGGGAAGAAGGCAGGGTGGTTTAAACAGGCCCCCATCTCTGAAGTGCCCAGAACAGCTGTGGTGGCCATGTCTGAGACGTATTTTCAGCCATGAACAGAGTACTGTTCTGCCCAGCTGCCGCACAGGAAGGAAGGCGCATAAGGCTCCACTCCTATTAATTCTTTGGCCATTCATTACCACAGTGACCTTAAAGTTCCTGCTGGCCATTCAAGTGGGATGGCATGTGTAACTCCATTGGAATTCCATTATAATTCAGTGTTGAAGGACCAGGAAAACTTTTACCCAACTTCTGGCAACTAGTAAATAAGTAAGCTTGCATAAAACTCTCAGAGCAAGGCTTTCCAGTTACTGACCCGGAAGACCCCAATCGTATTGCATTTACACGGAACAAGCTATATTTTCTTTTTCTACTCTTCTCTACTTTCTCTAATTACCTTCTCTAATATTACACAAATTTCAAATGTAGGTCTATAACAGGCTAAAATATTTATTGAACATGGTGCATCTATATTATCTCAGACAGCAGGCTGGATGGGTCAGAAGAGGGCTATATTTTATATGTCTTCTCATTATGGAGTGTTGCCTTCAACAGTTGTATTTTTGAGTGGTTAAGGAGGGAAATCTCCACAGAGGAGATAATGAGAAACCTAGAACAGGAAGTCATCCCTGCAAATGCTCCAGAGTCAGGTTTGGAAGCCACATTCATCGGAAGGAGAGCTTCTCTAGATGGGAAGTGATGTTGAGAAATACTAGGCACTAAATATGAGGAAGAAGGTTAAGTGCAGCTTGAATCATGGTGAAGACAAGGGGAGTGATAGACTGATTCACCTTCTGTTCACTCAGAGAGTGGTATGTCAAAAGGAACATAGAATGAAGGCAGAAAGACAAAAGAGAGGGCCAGACACGAGGTCTGAGGAGAAGGTTCACAAGCTAGAGTAAAAACCATGCCTTGTGAACGAAAGCATCAGGTGGGGTCTGATTACAAAAGAATAATCTGTATAGGATTATATGATCAGTCATTTCTGTTTCCATGGGCAGAAGAGTCAGAAGACCTCATTTGTCCTAGCCTGGGAAGTGAGGAAATACAGGATGGAGCTGTTACCCCCTTTACCAGATATGGTCACAGTGATTTTTGTGTCCTGCTTTGGAACTTTGAAAATGATATTCTTAGGACATGTTACTAAGCCTGAATGGTTGAATGAAGGAAGGGGATTCATTGAATTTTTTTTCACTAATTGAAAGGTTTGGCTCATTTGTCTCATTACTGTCCCAAGTCAGGGATTCCTTTTTTAGGAATTTAGGGAGCTCTCAAGTTAGGAAAACTAGGAAAGTCTGTGAAAATGTTCAACGAAATGTTTGATTTTGAGATTGAAAGGGTTTTTTTTAACCTTGGGTGTTCTGTGGAAACCAGCACAAGCTACTCCATGTTAATGGAGAGAAGGTCTAGTAAGTTCTTGAGTGTTAGAGGAATTACAGTGTAATGTCTTTGAACTAAGTCCTCAGTATAAACAGGAGTATCAAATTAAATGAGCAAAATGTACCTTTTTACATTTTCTACAGTGCCTACTGTAGAGGCAGTGAGTGTGGGCTCTTGAGCTGACTTTCTGAATTCAGACCCTAATTCTGTCACTTGTACTGAGAGTAAGTGATTTGGTGCCAGTTATTTAACTTTTATGACTCAGAGTACTCATTTGCAGAATGGGAGTAATAATTATTCCTACTTCATAACATTTTTGGAAGAATTAAATGAATTAGTGCATATAAAGAGCTCAGACTAGTGGATGGCATGTATTACTTAAGAATATTGACTATTATAAATATTATTTTTGGCAAAATGTCTTGACTCTTTCTGTGTCTTAAATTAAAAAAAAATTAAAAGTGAATGTCTCCCTTTAAAAAAAAAAAAAACAACTTTTAAACACTTTCCACTAAAATTGTGGGTGGCTGAGGGGAAAATGCAAGTTAACTGACTTGGCTGTTGGGAGAGCGGATCTGACAGGGTGTCTGTGAGAGTGATACACATCTTCATTAGAAATGAAGCATCCGGAAAAAAAAAAAAGAAATGAAGCATCCGGGGCGCCTGAGTGGCTCAGTCGTTAAGCGTCTGCCTTCGGCTCAGGTCATGATCCCAGGGTCCTGGGATCGAGCCCTGCATCGGGCTCCCTGCTCCGCGGGAAGCCTGCTTCTCCCTCTCCCACTCCCTCTGCTTGTGTTCCCTCTCTCGCTGTGTCTCTCTCTGTCAAATAAATAAAATCTTAAAAAAGAAAAAAAAGAAATGAAGCATCCAACACTGATACACATGACATACCGCACACTTGCACACACAAACAACTATTGAGATCTTTATAAGGATTAATTGGAAAATAATTGACATCTTGATAAAATTTTAAGTTTTCTAATATAGTCTTCTATATAGGTCATTTTGAATTTATTTCAGTATTATTTTAGAGTTTTATGAAAAGTTTGACACATTTTTGTGAGATATATTCCCAAATATTTGATTTGTTCCATGATATTTTAAATGGTATCTTTTTTTTTCAGATTTCATTTTCTACTTGTTTGCTACTAAGATACAGAAGTGAAATTAATTTTCCTACATCAACTTTGTATCTATAAATTTTGGTAAACTTAGTTATCTTAATTTTTATCTGAAGACTATTATTCTAGATTTTCTATTGCATAAACATATTATCTAGGAATAATTTTTCTTCCTTATTTTCCAGTCCTTATACATTTTTCTATGTTTTCTTTATTGTACCAGTTACTAGCTCCAGGACCATGTTGAACAGAATTGGTCTTGGTGAACATTCTTTTCTCCTATGTGATATCAGAGAAAAAACTTTCAACATTTTACTCTAAGAAAGATATTTGCTATAGGGATTTGTAAAGACGCTTTATCAGATTAAAGAAGTTCCCTTTTATTCTTAGTTTACTAAGAGTTTTTATGGTGAATGTGAGCTTTGTCAAACTTTTTTCCTACATTCATTGGAATGATAATTTCCTTTCCTTTGTTTTTGCTAATGTGGTCTATTATTGTTTTTGATTTTTAAATATTAAGCCAATCTTCCACTTATGGAATAAACCCAACTTTGCCACACTATACTCTCTCTCTTCATATGTTGCTATATTTTTATTTACTATTACTTTGCTTAGGATTTTTACAGCTATCATCATTAATGAGATTTGAGCTGTAATTTTCTGTTCTTAAATTCCTTATGGAGAGATTATTCTAGGCTCATACAACATGTGGGAGTGTTTTCTCTTTATCATTATCTGGAAGAGTTTATGTAAGCCTGGTGTCATTATTTCCTTTAAGATTCAATAGAATTTGCTGGTGAAGCCTCTGGACCTGGAGTTTTCTGTTAGGAAAGGTTTTAATTGAATATTCCATTTTTGTGAAATATATAGATGTGTTCAGCCATTCTATTTCTTCTCACATCTGCTTCTGTACGTTGTCCTTTTCTGGAGTTTGCTTGTTTCATTTAAATTGTCTACTTTTTGATATAAGCTTGTTAATAAAATCCTTTTATTTAATAAAATCCTTCCTTTAATGTCAGTAGGATCTGTAGCATTGTCCACTTTTTTATGCTTGATATTTTTTTAAAGGGGGAGGTGGGCAGAGGGAGAGAGAGAAAGTCTTAAGCAGGCTCCATGCATAGCACGGAACCCGACGTCGGGCTCATTCTCACAACTCTGAGATCATGACCTGAGCCAAAATCAAGAGTTGGCTGCTTACCTTTAATCAGAAATAGTAACACAATTGTGAAATTTATAAAGTCATTTGGGATAACCACAAAAAACAATTATTCGTAACAGACAAAGACTTTCTAGGAAAAAAAAAAAAAGTCGGCTGCTTAACAGACTGAGCCACCCAGGCCCCTCTATGCTTGATGTTAATTGTGTTTTCCCTTCTTTCTTGATGGGAATTTATTAATTATGTTAGTCTTTAGAAAGAACTGTCATTGACCTTTGTTAATCTTCCCTGCTACCTGTTTTCTTTTTCATTAATTACTAGTACTCTTATTTTTTTTTCCTTTCTTCCTTTTACTTTCCTTGGGATTAATTTAGTATTTTTTTTCCTAACTCTTTAAGATAGATCACTGGATTACAATTATTCTATTTTCCGAACATTTAAAGCTCTACAACTGCCTGTAAGCATAACTTTAGCTCCAGGCCAGATATTTTGGTGTTGATATTTTCATTATCATTCAAGTTCAGTAAAAACTTTTTTTTTTTTATTTTCTATTTTTATTTCTTCCTTGGCAAAGAAATATATTGCTTAATTTCCAAGTATATGGAGATTTTCTGGTTATCTTTTTGTTCCCAATTTCTAATTTAATTGCTTTATGGTCAGAAAATATTGATCAAGAAAATGGCCTACTTCTGTCTCTCCCTGTGAGCTTGGAAAGGTTATTGAGTGTATTGTGTGTGTGTGTATGTGTATGTGTGTGTATATATGCATATATGTATGCATTGATTAATCTTGTTGATTGTGTTCAATCTTTTGTATTTATACTGATTTTTATTTTTGGTGACTTCTTGTATCAGTTACTTAGAGATGTATATTAAAACTTTCCACTGTGGGGACAACCTGGGTGGCTCAGTCGTTAAGCATCTGCTTTTGGCTCAGGTCACGATCCCAGGGTCCTGGGATCGAGCCCCACGTCCGGCTCCCTGCTCGGCAGGAAGCCTGCTTCTCCCTCTCCCAGTCCCCCTGCTTGTGTTCCTGCTCTCTCTCTCTGTCGAATAAATAAATAAAATCTTAAAAAACAACAACAACAACAAAACTTTCCACTGTGGATTTATCTATATCTCCTTGTAGCTTGGTCAGTTTTTGCTTTCTGTATTCCAAAGGTATGTTATTTGGGTTGTATCTTTTATTTTAAAGATTTTATTTATTTATTTAAGGAGAGCGAGTGAGCAGGGAGGAAGGGCAGAGAGAATCTCAAGCAGACTCCGCGCTGAGCACAGAGCCCAACATGGGACTCGATCTTACAACCCTGAGATTATGACCTGAGCCAAAATCAAGAGTCAGATGCTTAACCGACTGAGTCACCCAAGTGCCCCTGGGTTGTACATATTAAAATTGTTATACTTTCCAGGTGAATTGGATCATTAATAGGAGGTGACCTACTTATATCTAAGCAATAAATGAAATTTTGCCTTAATATCTTAACTAGTAATAATACGACTATACCATCTCCTGCTTGCTGGTTTCTTCATAGTATATACTTTCCTATTATTTTCTTTCAACCTGTCTGTTTATGTTTTAGATCTCTTTCTTGTTTCTGACAATCACTGTCTTTTAATTGTACCATGTAGTCCATTCAAATTTAATGTGGTTACTAATATATTTAGATTTAAATTTGTGGTTTTTATTGTTTTCTTTGTCCTTGTTCTGAGTGGGTTTTTTTTGTCTCATCTGTATTTTTTATCTATTTGCTCAGAATGTAAGGACTCTTTTGCTGTTCTTTTAGTTGTTACCCTAAAGTTTACAGCATGACTCACCACAGCCTAATATAAATTGTTAACTTTGATTGTCTTCCCAGTCAGGATCCTTCTTAATCTATGGTATCTATCCATTGATTTGTATCCAGAATCTGCTACTGTGTCTCTGCTTTCAAAAAACAAAACAAACAAAAAAATTAAGGCATAAAGGTTGATGTTTGTGTTTACTTATTTAATTGTAATTGATTCCATATCTTGTTTTTGTTTATTTTTATTATAAATATGGTACACATCCATTATAAAAGTAATCAAACAGAATTCCCCCTTTATTCTCTATACTTCCTTTTCTTCCCCTTCTTTCCATCATATTGAACTACCATTAACAACTTGTTGTATATCCATCAGAGGTTTTTTTTCAGGATAAAAATCTGTATATGTGATATTTGTGCATCTGTAAATTTATTAACATATGCATACATATGCATATGCATATATATATATATATACAGTACCCACATTTATTTATGCAATTTATTTTTTCACTGTATATAGCTTTGAACCTCTGTGTTGGGGGGCAGGGGTGTTTGTGTGGTTGTCCTTTTTATGATCTCATTGTTTTTTAAAGATAGATATAGCTGCAAATTTATGCTAAGAAAAAAAGATCAGAATAAAGGTTATCTAAGTCTGTGTACATAGTAGATGCTTAATAAATGCTGAATTGAACAAAACAAAAATCTGCATAATACTACAGAGTAGAAATCGATTTAGATTTTTCCCTTTATTTAGATATTGTGCTATTAATGATACTGAAGCTATTTCCTTTTTTAAGAACTAGCAACCATTACTGTGATATTCATGCACTGCCCCTGCATCCTTGTGCAAGGAGATCTGTAGGCTGAACTTCCTGCCATGGCGTAATTTGGAGCATTAGGGAATCCATACAACATTTCTCCAAATGTGAAATCGCCCTCCAGAAAGTTCAACTAGAAGTTTTACTATGGAAAAGAGTAGTCAGAAATGGACCAATGTATATGTATAGATTTAGAATGGCATAGAAATAGGCATGAGGAAAGAGTGGGAAAAATATCAATTATTCAGTTTGTTGGTGTCAAGTTGCTGGACTGGGGAAGTCTTTGGTAAGTGCTACCAAATCTAGAAATTAACCAGGAAAAAAAAATTGATAAATCTGGTCATGTAACATAAATAATTTTATATTTAAAAATATATAAATACCGGACAAAAAAAGACAAGAAAGGAACACATTGCGAAAAGCACTGTAAAAAATATGACCAAGGACTGATTTCTTTAGTATCCAAAGAGATATTTTAGGTTACTGAGGAAAAAGTCAAGCAAAAACAGCTCAAGGCACAATAGACAAATCATAACTGCTTTCCATTTTCTGAGTTTTTACAATGTGCTAAAAACAGAATGTGCTAGCTACCTTAAATGCAAGTTCTTATTTGATTCTGGCAGAAGATAGAGGTACTATTATTATTCACATTTTGCAGAGCAGAAATGTTGGTGCAGAATGATTAAATCACTTTCCTGTAGCTTATTAGAGATGGAACCCAAACTCAATCCAATGTCAGTATGCTTAAAATTCCGTTTTCTTAAGCACTTTCCCAAATAGTGACACCTCACAAAGAAATAAACTAGAAATCACTTGAGAAACAAACTAAAATGATGAGCATGCATATTAAAAGGTGTTTAAATTTGCTTATAATTTTAAAGAGTGAGAAATTAAAAACACACATACCTCTCTATGGGCAAAGATTAAAAACATTGATAACAGTCTGTTACAAGAGGGTGAGATGACTGGGTTTTTCTTAGACTCTTCATGGAATTGTGGTTATTTACAAAGTAAAACAAAATCTCTCTCAGCCTCAATTTGCTTATGTGTAAAATGGGGATAATCTTTACTTGGAAGAATTATGGTGACCATCACAATAATGATATGAAAAATATTAGCACAATGGCACATATTAAGTGCCTAGCAGCTGATATAGGTTATTCCCCTCACATCCCCCACTATCTCCCCCCGCACACATATGCATTAAAAACACACACACACACACACACAGACTGAGAGACAAATCTTTTACCTCTTTGTATTCCTAGCCACAAAGTCAAGGGTCAATAGACAACCAAGTACATGAAAATAAAGACTGGGAAGAAGAAGGACCCTAGGCTCTCATGGGTTCTCTGCAGAACATGGGATCTACAGATCATTTTCTAGGACCATGCAAAGATTTCCGCTATTTGTTCAATTCTACATCCCGTGTTCCAGATCTCCATTTGCACACAAGTCAAAGGAGGCAGTGGATATGCTGAAAGGAGCCAGGGGCCCCGTGAACATAACATGTGGTCACATAACCTGTGTTATCTATGGGTTGGTGGCCTAATGATTTAGAGTCAAATGCCTCCAGCCCGTTTCAGGGCACTCAACCTTCTAGAGTCAACGAGTCCGAAAATTCTAAAAAGAAGTTATTAGAAAACACAGAAGTTGGGGTGCCTTGGTGGCTCAGTCAGTTAAGTGTTGGACTCTTGATTTTGGCTCAGGTCATGATCACAGGGTCCTGAGATGGAGCCCCGTGTGGGGCTCTGCACTGAGCGTGGAGCCTGCTTGAGAGTCTCTCTCTCCCTCTCCCTCTGCCCTTCCACCCTCCCCCCACCTTGTGCACTCTCTCTCTCAAAAAGAAAAAAAGAGAAAATAAAAAAAGCACCAGAGCACCTTAATAATGTACTCCCTTTTCTAAATATTTACTGGCAACCATGTCTTCATGGAGAGAATTGTTGACTTTGAAGTGACATCACTGACCTTTTGTTTTGAAGATCTCCATGCATGGAGCCATCCTGACAACACTGTAGTCTTTCATCGCTTATGGGAGCCAGAGTCTTCCCTTAAAGACTGTTGGTTCCAGGAAGGCAGAGTCACCAGGACTCTGACAAGCTGGCTGGCAGTTGGTCTTGGGACCTGCTCCTCAGGACCTCAGTGATGTTTGTGCCATCCCCAGCTTGGCAGAGCTTTCTTTCCAGGTTGTTAAAGGGACTTCTCCAGTAGACCTTTTTCATTTGTGTAACTAAGAAATAAACATGGCAAGATGAACTGGTAGGTGCTGTAGAGCGTCAGAGAGAATGATAGTGATGTGCTTTGTCTGCAGCACGTTTAACTGGACGGTCCCGTTCCTCTCGTTCCTGGCCTGTTTGATCCTGGCAGTGACCACCATCGTTTTGTATTTTATTCCACTCCGGTACATCATTTTAATCTGGGGTAAGTCTGGCATGGTCCTTTTGCGAGTGGTCAATTTTAGGTAAGAACCAATGACTCATTTGTCAAGTGCGACCATCAACTTTAAATGTGCTCTTGTTGGCAATTAAACATGAGATTAAGGAAGGTATTTTGGGAACAAAACTTGCAGGACCTCCCTGAAAAGGCCAGTTGCTTGAACGATCAGCATAGATATTTATAGGCCTCTTGCATAATTGCAATCAAATAAAAATGTGATTGTGCATGAGATTTCCCTTTGGGCTTTCGTAGCCATAAATACTCTTGGATAATATATTGCCGTGGCCCGGTAACTTTCAGGAAACACTGTTATTCAAACAGTGCGCAAACACCTGCATCTTGCCCTTTATATTATGTAAAAGTAGATCTGGCCCCTGCCACGGTGCTTCTGACACTTCATCTCTCCTGGAGGAAAAATAATCTAACCCCATACTTAAATCCAGAAGCGGTAGAAAGGAAGGGAGGTGGTTACTCCCTAACCAGTGCCTGAAAGAAGAGGAAGCTATAATTTAGCAGGGTAAATGGTGTGCCTATATAAAGTTTAGCTGCTTTAAAAAAAAGTAGAAACAAAAATCACAAACTCGAAATAAACTACATGACTTGATTTACTACTCAAGCCAGCAGTTGGACAAAAGACAAGCAGCTTTGTGAATATTTGTGTCTGTTGCTGGGTGGGCTCTGGGTTGATAGAAGGAGCGTGCATTGCAGTAAATTAATTGCTGGAGAAGCAATCAACCCTTTTCCCTAAGAGTCTGCCAGTCATAGTTTTCCATTCCTTGGCTCCTATGAATACTGCTGAGTTCTCAACCATAGATACTCCCTTCTAGGGATCCTTGGATGTTAAGGTGTTCAGAGAAGTTACCACCTACAAGTGACTGCATTAAGATGCATTCATGTTTAAGCAAAAGCTGAGAGCTTGCAAATGTCAGATACAAGCTACAACTTTTCTAAAACCATTAAATGTAGACCTTTTCAAAGAGAACCCACAGGAGTAGAATCCTGCTGACGAGGAAAGCCAAATGTAGACATTCTGAATTGGGAAAAGTCGTTAAAAAAAACAGAATAACTCATAAAACTTCAGAAGTGGAATGATTTTGAGAGAGCATAAGCCACTGGTTCTCTGTTTTGTCCAGAAAGTGAAAATCCCATATAAAGAAGTATCTCTCTTTTATAGAAATCCTGAGAAAAGAAAAAAGATATTCTAATTTCCCTCTTTATAGGTCTGTTTTGAGCCTTGATGACCCTCACTCTTGGCGAAAGTCTTCTATCCATACTTAGTTTTTGATTGTTTCTCAATTTTGCAACAATGTTAGCACATTGGTCCACAGACCCTTAGAAAGAGATCAAGAAGCTCTTCAGGGTCGGTTGATCAAGAAGAAACATTTTATAAAAGTATCTCCCTGGATACCTTATGTACTAAATGTTATCTATATAGACTGAATAATCTCAGTCTTTCTTAATTGTTTTTCATTAAGAATTCGTTTGCAAATCCATTTATTGATCAACATTTAAAAAACAGATCTTAAAACTGTTGTCTGACCCTAATCAGAAAATGATCCATTTGTTTCAGAGGTACAGATCTGTGATTCAACAGTCTTGCACAATTCACAGCGCTCACCATAGCACATACCCTCCCCAATGTCTGTCACCCAGCCACCCCATCCCTCCCACCCCCCACCACTCCAGCAACCCTCATTTTGTTTCCTGAGATTAAGAATTCCTCATATCAGTGAAGTCATACGAATAATACAATATATGTTAAAAAGAAAAAAAAGGAAGAAGAAGATAGCAGGAGGGGAAGAATGAAGGGGCAGAAATCGGAGGGGAAGACGAACCATGAGAGATGATGGACTCTGAAAAACAAACTGAGGGTTCTAGAGGGGTGGGGGCTGGGTGGATGGGTTGGCCTGGTGATGGGTATTGAGGAGGGCACGTTCTGCATGGAGCACTGGGTGTTATAAACAAACAGTGAATCATGGAACACTACATCAAAAACTAATGATGTAATGTATGGGGATTAACATAACAATAACAAATTTTTAAAAAATGATTCAAAATTACTATAATCAGTTGGCCAATATTTTGTTCATTTTTAAGCTGCTGTAAGTTGAATGCATGGTCAGCTTGTCAAACACTGTTTCTCAGGATCTCCTCATCATTTTGGTACATACTTGACTTTTCTGCATCTTTCCGTCGACAAAAGACTATACTATATTTCCTCCTTTGATCATCAGTTTTGGAAGTCCAATCCCTCCTTCTGTTTATCCCAAATTGCTTTGACTTTTGATCTTATCCTCCAAGATCTTGGCAGCTTTCAAACACCAACTTTTTGCATCTCATTAATGAGATACTTCTCTATTTGTCATTCAGCTTATGGATGAAATTATTAAATAGCATGGAGTTTATTATGTTCTCCTAAGCTGACAGTAACCGTTTGAGCTTTGTCTTCTGTGTCTGGTTCATTAGTTTTATGTTTTGGACAAGGGCTTATAGTTTATTGATGAGCTCACCATATATAATGTAGTCAAAAGCTTTGACAATCAACACATGATCTGTTGCCTCATTGAGTAAAACCTGCCATGCCATCCTGGAATATACTCAGCAATTTCTATTAGGACTTCTTTTCCAAGACAAATTAGTTATTAGTTTAAAGCTTCATGGACCCAGGACATTCCTTTGCACATCTCCTATATTGTATCCTTGTCAGAGACTTTCTCATGTAGAAGATGACTTCGTATGTCTTCCATTTCTAGTGTTCCTTTTTTTTTTTTTTTATAAGATTTTATTTATTTATTTGAGAGAGAGAATGAGAGAGAGAGAGCATGAGAGGGGGAGGGTCAGAGGGAGAAGCAGACTCCCCGCTGAGCAGGGAGCCCGATGCGGGACTCGATCCCAGGACTCCAGGATCATGACCTGAGCCGAAGGCAGTCGCCTAACCAACTGAGCCACCCAGGCGCCCTCTAGTGTTCCTTTTAACTTTACAAGGGATCAGAAGATTGTTTCTTATTCTGAGTTACTCATTTTCATTGAGTCCTAAAAGTGGTGAGTTAAGATCCCTTTTTTTTTGTCCACTCTTTTTAACCCTTTGGAACAAAATTACTTAACTGTATATTCTGTATTTCCATATTCTGTACACCCAAATAATATTTTTGTAGAAATACTTATTAAGTACCAGGATTATTTAACATAAACCTCTGAAAAGCAGCCTAATTTCATAATGGCCATAAGGAATATTCCTTGACTCACCAACTTCATTGTCAGGTTTTGAAGGGTGATACATTTTTCTTTCTTTTTTAACCTATAATTTTAGAGAAGCTATATATAGGTAGTAGATCTTTAACAAGTACTTGACAAATATTTAATATGTCTGCAAATTTCATACCTGTGATCTAGAGGGATGGCATTTCTTTTGAGCCCAACACCCACCTCTCTTGTGTGGGAGTGTAGATTTTGAAAATGATGTGAGAGGTGGCTTAAGAGGGATATTTGACATTTTCTGAAGGAAACCATATCTACTGAATTTTGAGCACCTATTTGATGTATTTCTAGAAGGCAAGGCACTTCTTAAGATTAGATCCCATGTGGGTTTTCTGCCTCTTTTGAGAGGTTTCCCATATTCCTTTCATTCTGTTCTCCAGCATAGATGGTTCAGTTCTGATCTGGGATACTTCTGTTGTTCCAAGGTAGATAGAACTCACCAAGCTAGATTATGAACTTCTTGAAAAGAAGACCCATGACTTATTTAACTTTGTATCTCCTTTTGATAGCACAGTGTCTTTTATGTGGCAAGCACTTAACTGTTTGATACATGAGCAAGCAAGGACCCTCTGCCCCATCTCAACACTCTCGTCAATGTACTGAGGTCAGGGCTACATGCCAGGCACTCATACAAGTATCTGAAAAATAGTGTTATAATTCTGTTTCAAGTGTTTATTCACCTGTGGCCATATGTGCAAAGCAGTCATGCAGTTTTTCCAACTTTCTCCAAGAGATTTTTTTTTTTTTTTTTAAACTGGATTGCTCATTCTATTCCACTGATCGGTTTAATCTGTGATCTGGGACCATTAAATGACAGTGTCTTTGCCAAATGTTATCCTTTGGTATTTGGATCCCACTTCTTTGGGTGTGCTGAAAAATTAAAATTCAGAGCAGATAGACCCTCTGCCTATCTGCATTTAGGTTAAAAATATTGAAAGGCGTGTCTGTCACGCTGATAAAGGTACAACTTCCAAATTTGGGTGTGTACTCACATGCCATATAGTATAGGGATTCTTCTCTCAGCCCTTTGTTTTTTGGCTTATTGACATCTCGAGTAGTGATGGTAGCCCTCCCTCATTGTTATGGAACTCCAAATTACAGAATCCTCATGCTTACATTGCCCATGTGATTCTCCCATCAACCTAGGACACTCTATAGCTCAGGTCTTTATTATTCAGATTTTAATGTAGGAAATATGAGGCACAGGAAGGTCCAATGGTTTGCCTAAACCCACACAGCGGATGCCTGGTGATGCCAGAGCTGGGGCCCAGCTATTCCTGTTCCATAGCCCTTGTTCCTTGACCCATTGCCCCTTACTGAGGACCCAGGAGTACATGAGCCCCCATGGACACTTGGTCTCACACAGTAGATAATATTGTAGAATTACTGACATTTGACAACATAAAAAAAAAGTAAGGTGTGCTTTTGAAGCATGTAATCGGAGCCGCTTATAATTTTGATTCTCACTAAGTTTTTCAAACAGACAATCTCAGTGCATTGTGGGCCACTTCTGCCCTTATTGGTGTATTTGAGCTACTGTGCAGGTTTATTATCTTCTCAGTGACTAAGAATGCAGTGTTTTGATCGGCTGTGAGATTATCCCTGCCTTGCTGTTCATTGTAAAGACTCCAGATGCGCACACTATATATAATTAACAATAGAAGATACATCTTTTCTCAATAAGTCTTTGTCTCCCTTCATCATTTTGCCTTGTCTGTTTTCTTTTGCCAAAAAGCCCATGCTACAATTAAATGTCTTTAGAATAACACAGTGAGAGTATTTTAGTTTAAAGGAACGCTGGGGGAAATTTTAGCTAGAAACATGAAGCTTGCTGTGGGGGGTAGAGAGAAGAAAGGCAGAGTGCAGCTTTGACTTGAGAGAAAAAAGGATCATTTGTAAGGAGCCTTCCCCAGCCCAACCACCGGGCCACCATTTTACTCATGAACAATGGCCAGCTCCCATTTGCAAAGCAGATGTAAATCTGACCCTCTAAGGAAATGACTCAGGTATAATGTCACTCAGAAAGTTCCATCCTTAGATGAAAGCAAAATAATATTTAATGAAGAAAAACAGCAAAGCTTTTATGGGCTGGGGACTGTCAAACAGTTAACTGTTACCTTGACTTTGAGGGAGGAGTCAGTCAGGGTTCATCTAAGGTGAGAATTCATTCAGCATCACTGGGATCAACCAGGGCTTCAGGTATGATCCTCGCTAAACAAGCACTCTGTGGCAGAACTTCAGAAGCCCACCACCTTACTCTTTCTGCTTGGAAAACTCAGCATGAGAAAGAGTTGACCTTTGGAGGAAAGACAACAGCTCCTGAGCTCTTACCAGCAGCTGGGAGGAACAGAGGAGGAGACACAAAGGTGGCTGAGAGGTACATCCCTCTAGAGAGGAAACCACAGGTGGAGCTTGCCCGGGGCATGCCCGCACACCCAAAGTGCAGCCATCAAAGACACTTTAAGGGTTGAACCTCCTCTAATTACCCCTGTCCCCATCCTAAATTAGCAGGGACTCCATTGACTAGACAAACCCACGCACCAGTGTCGCGGTCCATAAATTAAGTTAGCAGCCATAGTAAGATGATTTCCAATAATAACTTTTCACAGTTTCCTGCAGCATCAAAGTACAATCAACACGTCAAGTTCTGTTCTGCAGTGAGAGAAGAGAAACCTGTGAAAATGAGCTGGAGTAGGGGAGAGAGATTTCTGCAGTTTCTTTTTAACAACAAAAAAGCGACTCCCGCCCTCCACCTCCTACTGCTACATTTGGTCCAGAGCCCCCAAGCAGAGACTTGTTGGGGCTAATGAAGGCCTTTTCCCATCTGGGATGTTTGTTTTCCTAGCAGAGGAGGCTGTTAATCAGCCTAGTCCAAAAATGCCAATGAGCTCCACAGTTTTAGTGTGTGTTTCTGCCGTCCTGCTGCTGGGATTGTAATGGGATTTTCACAGTTGAAGATGGCAGAACTCCTGTCCCACAGAATCACCCCCACCCCTCCTTCCTTCCAGAAAAGGCATTTGTGAGTATTCCACATGACAGTGACGTGTGTGTGTGACTTGAGGTCTAGTAATTGTTTTACACTAATTTTTGCTTGTGAATCTCCCCCTTCCCCAGTCAGGAGAGTTTTTAAAGATAGATAGATAGATAGGCAGACAGATAGACAAAGAGATCTCCCTGTGTTTCTATTTTTCAGGCATAAATAAATTTACGAAGAAGCTTCGAAATCCCTATGCCATCGACAATAATGAGCTGCTAGACTTCCTCTCCAGGGTACCATCTGATGTTCAAAAGGTACGTAATGAACGGTCACCACCAACGGGGACCCCAGCACTGAAGTCTGGCCATCCCCAGAGCCTGAAGAGCACAGGGCTGTTCTTGTGTAATTGAGATAATGCGTCAGAAAATCCTTAAAGAGGCCTGGCTTGCAGGGAGGTGGCAGGAAAACCTTTGTCCAGAGCATGAGATGATTATGGAAAATTACCCCCAAAAAAGGGCTACTTAAGAAGGATCTGGAACTCACACTGTGTGGGTATGGTGCGATGGTGTTTGTCCATTTTTTGATCACTTGCCTCCCTGAGGAGGATAAGATGGGCTCAGTGAGTGGGAGAGCGGGAGATCCCAAGCTAGGGGAGGATTGCTTATTTTCCTCCTCTTCCAGACAGCAGGCATTTTAGGGGAAGTAAGGGACAAGAGGGTTATTCTTTTTTATTATTGCTTGCCCCAATTACGTCCTAGGCTTCCCTTCTATACCTTCCCCCCCGAAGACTTAGGGATGCCGAGGGCAAAGCTCCTACCCACTCTCATACACGTAGAGGCAGAGACGGTGTGAAATAATTGGAGATCGATCAGAAGTATTATTCACAGGTAATGGTCACTTAGTCCAGTGGTATCTGGTCTCTGTGGATGCATAGAGATTAAACCAGGCAACAATAAATAAATAAACCAGGCAAAAAAGTCCTGTAGAGTAGCCCGAGCCAGGCCCCTGCAGATCAGGCGGCTATAAATCCAGAGGAAGGAGGGGAGGCATTGATATCTCTCAAGGAGAATAGAGATCATAGAAGGAGTAGATGGGGAGACCATGGTGTAAAATACCAACATGATGATCAAAGACACAACCCTTTATTATCTGAGAGAATCCAAATCAGGTATTGATTTTCATCCTTGGGCCGCTGTCACGGCGGCTCTTGGGCAATGGCAGTGACTCGGGCTGAAAAGACCTACAGTTTCTTTCCCCTTCACTCTGAGTTCTAGAGATTAAAATAGACTTCATGACGCCGTTTTTCTTTAATCTCCACTTTATGATATAATTAGCTATTACATGCATTCTATGAATATGAGGTTCCTCGTTAACATTTGCATTACATGATTATAAAATAGTAACCTGGCCCCTGTTTGTTTTGCATTGAAGATTGACAGGTATGTCATTCCCTGCTCCCCTAGGGGACCTTCACCAAACACTCTGAGGAAAGGGTGCTTTTTTGCATGTATCTGCTTTTGACGAAGTGTAGCTCAACATATGTGATGGGGCATGGTGTCCTTGGGGAGTTTGGCACAAATGCTAAAAACCAGTAAGCACATGTGGTCTGTAATACAATACTTTAAATGAAGCCATTCCACTGTCAGCCAATCAAAACCCACACACCAGATGAGACTGAGTTGCATCACTTGAGTTGCAATGTGAGTTTGTCCCTGCATCCTCAAAGAAAGGAAATCATCATCCAGCACACCCTACCACAAGGATTGTCTCTACACAGTCCAGGCACCACCTCTCCGAGCAGCCATCCAGTTGGAGTGGACATGAATACAGAGGGACGCTACAAAAGAGCATTCGAGGAAGATGTACAGTATGCTAGTAAGATCCTCCATGTATCCCCAAGAGCACTTTCGAATAACACAATAGACAGTTTTCCACTGGGGACTCCCCGAGTGCTCATATTTATCACAGATGTTTTAGCCATTACATTGTAAATGCAATTCATTTTTAAGAGAAATCTATTTAACTCTGTGGCCGGTATCAATTTCAACATTTTTTTCCCTCTCCCTAGCAACATAAATGTATTATATAATTTGCAGAGAATTCTTCCCCCAAGACTTTAGATAATTGTAAATGAATATTTCTTAGTAAGTTTTGCTGTATCATATACTAAGATAAACATTCCCAAGAGGCAATTATTAAGCGTACTTGTGGTTGAAAACGGGCACACACAGAACTAAAATTATCTGGCAGTGCCAAGAGCAGGTAGAAACCCATGCATCTCATTAGAAAAATCTGCTTTTAATATTTTGGTCTCAAGAAATGATGCATGACTTCTCAAATCCTTCCTGCAATTAATCCCTCCATGTTCCTGTGTTTAGAAAATGATTCATTACCTTTGAACCTTCCTTCCTTTGCCTCGGTCTGTCCTTGGGGAGCCATTAACACACTGTGGTGAGCTAGGGTTACCTAACCACCAGCGGCCCGTCTGTTTGTTTTCACAGGTGCAGTATGCAGAATTGAAACTCTGCAGCAGCCAGAGCCCCCTTCGGAAGAAGCGCAGCGCTCTCTAGGACCCACGCCAGCCTTGGGCACCAGCACCCGATTCCCTGTTGGGTTGATTAGACCAACACTCTCTGTTTCCGTGGTGGTACCCATGGTGTTATTCTGAAATGCGTGGAGCCCTCCCTGTACTCTCCCTGCTTCTCCACGTGCGCCAATGCACACCCATGTGCTCACATCCACACGCATGGGTGTGCTAGTTGCTTAGCGGCTTGGCCCGTCACAAGGAAACAATCTAGCGACCGTGGAAGACTGAGGTCCCTTCTCAAATAGGAGGTAAAGTAAGGCGGCCCTGGGTCTGAACAACCTCCTCGAGAATGGCTGGGAGACCACCTGGATGCAAGTGTGACTCCAAACTTGTTTTCCTACCTCCAACAGATTCTCCTTAAGATTCAGTTTTTTCCTCTCCCGTTTGCACACTCCTTTCAGATTATCGGGCATGTGAGTCCATTTCTTTCTCTTGAGTTCACAAGTCTCTGGTAGTAGCATCATCTCCCCAACGAGTGTCTCTTATAAGTAGATTTTTTAATAATTACCAGGATTAGCACAAGCCTTTGGGAGTCCTGCGCCATGATTACTGAAGACGTGTGTGGACAATGGCAGTCAGTTCCCCGGTGCTGGACGCCAGTGTGTATGGCAGTCGGTTGCAGGCAGTGGAAGCCCTGCAAAGGTCCAAAGGGACCATTCATCCAAAAAGTGAAGGTTACATGAGAGTATTTGGTTACCTTACAAACGCCATATCTTCTGACTGGACTTTGCTTATTTCCAAAATAGAATGTCAATATTAGAGCTTCAGAGAGAGGGGGATGAATGAATGAATTCTGAAAGTATTTAGGAAGACGGAGAAAGGCTGAGGAGCAAGGGACTAATTTATGGCTGCTTTACCTGATTGTCATAACCACTGTATTTGCCCGCATTTTTGAGCAGAAAGTAAAAATAATTCAGCCATCCAAATTGATCTTTTGTTCCTGAGCAAGATGAGCTACACATAATGCATATATATCTCAGAACCCCATTCCTTGAAAAGCACCACCACCCCAAGGTCGTCTTAAAAAATAGCTGATTCCTTCAGACCCCACCATTTCATAGTACCCCCAAGTAAAAACCCCGATTTTATGCATATATAAAATACACGCAAATATCCTTCTGTTCAAATGATATTTAAGTTGTAAAGACTGTAGTTGTGCAGTTTTATATATAACATATATATATATGTGTGTGTGTGTGTATTGTAAAGAAAAGTTGAGGTAAAAAGACCTGATTTAATAGTTTTATTTTTTTTTTCTCTCTGGGTTGTAATTTAATAATCTTCAAACAAAATGTTTATGAAAAATGCCAAAGATTCTAAACCTTATCATCCCGTGTCTGTTTTTCTTCATATTATATCTTCCTGGTTTTCTTTCTGGCTGAGCCAGATTTCTGCATGATTTGATTTGCTTCAAGTTAATGAAGCTGGCTGGAAAAGAGCCTTGCAGAAATTATAAAAGCTCCAGTAAATCTCTTAGTTGTACATACAATAGATATCCAAAAACCTCTTTTGTTAAACCAGTTACTCAATCTTCTGTGTAAACAATGCCTCATTGTCTCACTCCCAACTATCATGTAGTTTATCACAGTCTGTCATTTTGTAACGACCTAAGTCAGACATTTTTAAACAGACATGTGAGATCTGATCAGTCATTTGAATGAAAACTTTCAGCAGCAAAATAACCCCTTATTTATTTAAAAGTGGAACCGATACTTTATTGTTGTTCCTTTGCTATACAATTTCAAAATGAAATAATTTGTCCAACAAGAAGGCATCATTAGTTAGACTTATTCCCTCTGCAGCCCAATGGGAATTCTGAGCATTAAGTTTAGGACACAGACAGCAGCTGGGCTACCAAGAGCAGGACTGAATCAACCTTTAATAAACTGTAAGTGGAAAACAATTGTTAATTGATTAAGTAGACTTTGAACGTTAAAAATGTTCGTTGTAAGGGAAATGCGAAGATTCATACAAGTAATCAAACTCATACGAGATTCCAGAATGCTCTTTAGATAAAATTTATGGATTATGGATTCAGTATGATAATTAAAGATAATTTAGTAGGAATGTTGAAGTTTAGCCAAGCTCTCCTGATTCTCTTCTCAAACCTCACACTCCCATTTCCAGCTCTGACTGGATGTCTTTAGGCACCTCTACCTCAGTGGGTCAGAAATTCTGTTACCTCTCCCTCTGTGTGTTCAGGACCCTTAAACCCATAGTCTCCTAGCTTCCTTATTTCCCTTACTGGCACTGGCATTTTCTGGGCTACGAATCACTGGGCATCCCCTTTTTTGTTCCTTATGTTTTTTTTTCCCCCCACCTCCCAACCCATAAATCTGTAGATCCAGTGTTGCCATGTTATCTTGTCCATTTCTGTCTTGTCCATTTCTGATCACCACCACCTAAGCCAAGGCCTCCAATACCTCTTACAAGACATGGCGATGGTACCAATTACATTACACCAGATTAATCCTTATTCCGACTATTCTTTTCACTAGGAATACTTTCTCACAAGTTTCTGTCCAAATAAATTCTACCCTCTTTTAAAATTTTCAGAAGTTTCCTGCCCCAAATAGGATTTCTTTTGTTTCCTTGGCTGAATTAGAGTCTACCCTTCTCTCTTGCACCCCCTCCCCCACATCTTTCATATCTTTCTGGCATTTGCCATATTCTGCTATAGCTCATCATTACCAGAGGCCTTGATTCCCTCTGTCCTCCACTGGGTAGACCATCCTGTCTAGCACCTAATAGACACTCAGGAAATACCTGATTAATTGATTGGGTTATAGTCAACTTTTCTTCTCTGCCCTTTCATGTATACAGAGCGCTGAGATGGGTAGATTAGTGTGGTCTATCAGAGGAAGTAATTTCTTGTATTAAACACACAGCTCGTACTGTGTGATATTATTTATAAGCTTTGGCCATGTCAACTATAAACTTTTCAGTGGTGTCTTATATTGGAGAAGTCATTACCTACATGCATATCACAGGAAAATATATTTGTGCACGGTTAAAAAAAAAAAAACAACTTTGATTTTTTTTCTTGTCATTTATCATTTAATGAACATATATGGAACACTGATGATCTACCTGAACAAAACAGACTGCATTCCCTTGGTGGAGACAGACATGAAACAGATACTTTTGAAAAGTGGCATGACATTTGCAGATTCAAGTTTTAAAAAGAGTATTCTGGCTGCAGTGGGTAGACCAGCAATTGTGAATGTTCAGAGAAGAGCTAATTTGAATAATCTTGATAAATTGATGGTCACCTGGACCTTCAAATAGTGTCAATGGAAAAAAACTACAGGTGAAATCGTGAGATGGTTAGGAGGAAAAATGAGCAGGACTTCTCAGTTGCTTGACCATGGGGTGAAGGAGAGAGTAGAGTTCAAGATGGCACTCAGTGTTCTCATCTTGGGGTCCAGGAAGATGGTATGGTGTTTGCTAAGAGAGAATTACAGGAGCAGCCATGAGAAGAATAGCATGAGCTCAGTTTTAGACAATGTTGAATATGAGGTACCTGAGAAGCCTCTAAATGGGGATCTCAAAGAGTTAACAATATATGGATATGGAGCCGAGAAAAGAAATACACTACTTGAAGGAGATATACATAAGGACCAACATTCATAGAAATGATTGAAGCCAGATGCTTCAAGAAATTGACTCCACACTGAAAAAGTTCTGTAAGGATGAGTCCACTAAGGCTAAATAGAAAATAATTAAATAAGAGAAAAAGCAGTAAGCATATACTGTCATAGAATTCATTTGGTAGAGTGTGTTTCAAGAAAGCAGGTGTGGTCCATAGTGCATACCACTGAGATCACTTCAGTTGAGGACAGCACAGAGACCTTTAATGGCATGGCAACTTGTGGGGATCTTGGCGATGAGTCATTTCTGTAGTGTGGTAGGAAAGGAAACCAGATTTGAGTTGAGAAATGAGTGGACCTAGGAAAATGGAGACCACATGGAGGTACCCCTTGAAAAATTCCACTAGAAGGAAAGGAGAGAGAGCACAAGAACTCAGAATGGAAGGTGCCTGGAATTATTAAGGGAAAAAGGTAGATGTTTCATGAACTCAGTGTGCACCTGTTAGTAACAAAAAATCCTTTATGAGTACAAGATGGAGTGATCTGTATCATTTAAAACTGTGCTCTGTTGAAACCCACCTCTCTTTTGTGTAGTAGTAATTCGACTTTTATGGGAGTAAAGTGGCTGGGAAATCAAAATAGAATATCTTCTGAAAATATTATGAGTACTCAATTGATCATTGGATGAATGTTAAAAGGTGACATCTAAAGAATGGCTTAAAGCACATTATCTCTTTATGTAGGTCTCTGTAGAAAGTCTACCCTGCTGTTCTGGTGTGTTAATGTAGTGATTTACATGGGGAAAATGGACAGTCAAGCACAGAAGGATAGCTAGCATTTTAGAGCATTTATTAAATGCCAGGTACTTCCTCAGTGCTTTAGATGTAATAGCTCATTTAATTGACAACAGAACTATGAAATTCCTCAAATATTTATGGAAAAAATAACCAATTTCATTCAAACTCTCCCAGGAAGTAGTAAAAAGAAGATATAACACTTTTCTACATATTTTATGAAGCCAGTATAATCCTCATTCCAAAACCCAACAAGGTGATACAAGGATGGAAAATTACTTACCAAAATCCCTTATGAATATAGATATAAAATTATGAAAGATATGTTAGCTTCTATACTGAAAACATGATTGAGAGGAAGAAGATAAATGTAGAGTTTCATGG
This sequence comes from Neomonachus schauinslandi, assembly GCF_002201575.2. Lineage (NCBI taxonomy): Eukaryota > Metazoa > Chordata > Mammalia > Carnivora > Phocidae > Neomonachus > Neomonachus schauinslandi. The sequence goes on along the minus strand of NC_058411.1, from coordinate 130,565,317 downwards.
ATTAGAAGATTCAATATATTAAGATGTCAAGAGATTAAATATAAGCCCAATAAAAATTATAACATTTTTTTTACAGAAATTAATCAGCTGATTCTAAAATGTACATGGAAATGCAAGAATCCAAGAATAATCCAAGCAATCTTGCAGATGATTAACACTGGCAGATAACAAGATGTATTATAAAGTTATTGTAACTAGACAATGTGCTGTGGGCACAAGCGTAGACATTAAATAGAAAAGACTGGAAGGACACCCACACATATTTGGTAACCTGTGACGTAATTTATGTCAAAGGTGACATATTTTCAGTGTGAGGACAGCATGCAGTGTAGGGGAAAAAAGCTTTGAAAAATGACACTGGGTCACTTAAGTACCCACATGGATAAAATAAATATTGACACCTTCCTTATACTCACAAAGATCAATTCTGTATGAATTGCAGATCCAAAAGTGGAAGGCAAAGTAAAAGATTTCAGAAAAAGACATTGGAAAATGTCTTCACATTTATGTGATAAGCAAAGATTTCTTAAACTGATAATAGGTGCTAGTCATAATGAGAAAATACTGATAAATTGGAGATCATTAAACTTAATTTTTCCTCAAAAAGTATGAATTAAGAGAGAAAAAGGGTAAGCCACAAGATGAAAGAAAATATGTAATCTCTATATATTATCTGACAATTCTATCCAGAATACATAAAGATTTTCTACAATGAAAAGGCAGAAAACCCAGTAGAAAAAGGGGCAAAAGACTTGAACAGGCACTTCACAGAAGAGCCTATCCAAATGGCCAGCAAGCATAAAAAGGTGCTCAGCATCACTAGTCATAAGGCAAATGCAAATTGAAACCACAAAATGATACAACTGCACACAGCCAAAATGGCTAAAATGAAAAGTCAATATTAAGTGTTTTTAAGGATTTGGAAAAACAAATTCCTATATACTCTTAATGGGTGAGAACATAAATTGGTACAACCACTTTGGAAAACTTTTGGAAAAGTATCTATTAAAGCTAACCATATGCATACCCTATGACCCTTCCCCCAGTTTCACTCTTCGGTATATAACCAACAGATTGCGCATATGTTCAATAAAAGACATGCCCAAGAACAGTTATCAAAGTACTACTTGTATAATTCCAAAAACAGCAGCAGTATATATTCATCAGTATCTGAGAGGATCAATTACTTGGGACTCTACAATGGAATACCATACAGAAATGAAGAACTAAGGTTGCATGCAACAACATGTGTATTTCATAAATTATGTTCAACAAAAGAAACAAGACAGCACAAATACATGCAATGCAAGATTTCATTGACGTAAAGTTCAAAAACAGAAAAACACAATCTATGGTGTTAAAATTCAGAAGGCTGGGGGTATAATGCCTAAAAGGAGCCGCAAGTGGAATTCCTAGGATGATGTCAAGGTTTTGTCATTTTGGTCTGGATTCTAGTTACATGAACTTGTTAACTTTGTGAAATTCACTGAGCTGTAAACTTACAACTTGTATAATTTTCTGCATGTTTACTAAAAGGAAAGAAAAGTTATGAAGCATGGCCATTTTATTCCTAATTGACAATTAAAGAAACTGAGGCTGATCGCTGTTAGTGTTTTAAACATGAAAGAAGACGAGCACTAATCCAAATAAACATTTTAAATTGTGTAAGAGTTGGGAGTCATTCTAAACAAACCCAAAGCAGACAGTTGCTCAATAATCTTATTGCATTTGAATATTCAATGATGTCTTCACATAAATCAATCATCATTTTAAAAAGATCTTCATTACTAGGAGTACAAAAAGTGACTTCCTCTAACTGGTCACCTACGGAAGCATTAAAAAATTACATGAGCAAATTGGCCCTTGACACCTCAGGATCTGAAGTGTTCCAGAAAGTTTTTTCTTTTGGGGCAGCTGGGTGGCTCAGTCAATTAACTGTCCAACTCTGGATTTCAGCTCAGGTCATGATCTCAGGGTCATGATCTCAGGGTTGTGAGATGGAGCCCTATGTTGGGTTCTGCGCTTAGCACAGAGTCTGCTTGGGATTATTTCCCCTCCCTCTTCCTCTCCCTCTGCTCCTCCCTCTGAGTGCTTGCTCTCTCTCTCTCTCTCTCAAATAAATAAATAAAATCTTGTTTAAAGAAGTTTTATCTTGGGGGGGCACCTGGGTGGCTCAGTCGGTTAAGCGGCTGCCTTCGGCTCAGGTCATGATCCTGGGGTCCTGGGATCGAGCCCCGCATCGGGCTCCCTGCTCAGTGGAGAGTCTGCTTCTCCCTCTCCCTCTGCCTGCCTCTCTGCCTACTTGTGCTCTCTATCTCTCTGTCAAAAAAAAAAAAAAAAAGTTTTATCTTGGGATGCCTAGGTGGCTTAGTCAGTTAAGCGTCTGCCTTTGGCTCAGGTCATGATCCCAGGGTCCTGGAATTGAGTCCTGCATCGGGCTCCCTGCTCAGTGGGGAGCCTGCTTCTCCCTCTGCATGCTGCCCCCCTGCTTGTGCGTACTCTCTGACAAATAAATAAAATATTTTTTTAAAAAAGTTTTATCTTTTTACAGGTTATACTTCTGTTCATTGAGCCTGGCAGCGCAAGTAAAGTTTTGGGGGAGTCAAAAGTTATACCGGGTTTTTCCACTGCACAGAGGGTTGGTGCTCCTAACCCCCCCCGGGCCCCCTGCATTGTTCAAGACTCAACCCTACACCCATACACATATATTCCTAAATTTTTGTGAAATTTCACATATCTCCAAAAATTGATCTGTAGTTTCTAATTAAGAACCCAAGAACCTGTGTTTTCAGGCCAAACATTCAGAGTTTGCCTCTTGCTGCATTTGACACCTTCGGGAGGAGGATGTGTTTTTCTAGAAGCCCCATGGCAGTAGTCTGCTCAATGCCAGCATTTAATTCATTCATTATTCAATCCAGCTTTTTTTCTGGGAAACGTTTTATTAGACTAGTCTTTACAGCTGAGAAATCCTGAGATTTCAATTTGCTTTCCATTCCTTTAATTCATTACAAAAATACATACAAGCTTCTCTTCTCCATGTATTTTCATTAGCAGATCAAAGCAACTGGTTGGAAAAGCAAAAGCACATGGAATCATTTGTTTAACTGCATAATGAATAGCTGGCATAACTGATTTCGTATGCATCTACCAGATAAATTGGGATCTGCATAGTGGTAAAGCCATGATTTTGTTTTTGTTTTGTTCCGTTTTGTTTTGTTTTTCCCTTAAAAGTTCTGCACAAGCTGGAGAAGTGATCCAGCAAAGAAAAGTTAACCGGGACAGGTAGAATGTTCCTTGTACAATGAAAGGAGACAGCAGATTTTTTTTCCTAATTGAGGCATGAATCACCTGCATTGTATGTGCTGCACGTGGGGCTGGGCCCAGGGAGAGAATGGGGTTTGCTGAAGGAGAGTCTGAACAAGTGGGAGATTGTACAGAGAGCTGTGATCCTGGGCAGAACTGAGCTCACATAGGGAGAGACATGGGCATGTGTTCTCTCCAACTCTGAAAGTTTTGCCCTGGACTATGTTTTTTGTCACCCTAAGGTTCAGCAGCTTGTGCCCCAGGGGATTTGGAAGGGCAGAAGAAGCCCCTGAGCATGTAAGAATAGCATTTCTTCTTCTCATAATACAGTATATTCCATTTTAAAATTACCTAAAATGTCTGTGTATTTTTTTCTCTCTTCCAAATCATTAATAAAGATGCTAAAACAGCACATGACCTTGATTCCTTCCACCCACTGACCAGACACCTCTCTTTAGAAGATCCAGTGGCATTTATCACTCTGACCACCTTGAAAAATAGAATTGTCAACCTGCCAGTGCGCCTTCTTTTCAGCAAATTAAACAAAATTGGAGCTTTGTGAGATCCCGCTGTAACTTCTACTTATTTTAAATAGCAAACAGATCGTAGGATTATTTCTAGATACCCTCACTATAATCAGGTTTAAACTTCATAATTTATAGCAGTGTATTTGCTTGTAAGATTCTGGACCCAGTTACAACCATCCCAGTAGCGACCGTTTATGGATGGTCACTTACAGTCAAGGCACTTTAAAATCATAGTTTTAGTCAATTACAAAGATATTTTGCATAATGAACATGGTATGTCTGGGCTTAAGGTTTTGATCTGTGCTCTGATTCTTGATTTTACATGAACCACTTCAAAAGCGTCATGGTTGGGGGTAGAGTTTGAGGAGGGGTGAATTCTCTGGGGCCTGAGCAATTTTAGAACTATTGACTTTTGAATGATGAGGTTTCCTGACATTCTTTTCCCTTCTTATAAAGGGTTACTTGGTCAGGCTGTCCATTTCTTTTGAGTATTCATATTGGCTGTTCCTGCGAAAGATCTCCAAATGAATAGTGTCACATTCATTTAATAATTAATGCCTCCTTTTCTCTTGACCCTTAGTTTTTGCCTGGATTTCGATTATTCATAGTCCTGTGGGAGTGTGTGTGAATTCAATTCACGTGTGGTCCTAAAACTTCCCATTAAGTGTTAAACTCTAGTAGTTTCAAACTTCTCTCCCAATGCCCTGGTAATCTATAAAATTGCTACCTTATTTGATCTGTTTCACCCACTTTCTCATTTTTATAGCTGTCCATTCTCTAATTCAGAGGCAACAAAATTTTACATGTCCTAAAACAAGCAATTTAAAAGGGGAGAAAACTCAGAGGACTGGTGGACCCCAAATTTGGACGATACTGAAATAAAAACTAGGTTTTTTTTTTCTACCTGCCTTTCGTTAACATTTGATTGCTGCTGCTAGCTTGGAGTTGGGTGAGCTCAATGACCCGGAACCAGAAAGATAGGGGTTCAAATCCAAGATTTGGTACTGTGGTACCAACTTACTGTTTGTCTTTGGACATCTCTGGAGCCCCATTTTCCTCGTTGCTACATTAGAAATAATAGCACACAAATTATGAGGGTTTTGAATAAAAATATATATGCTCAGCACCTACCGTTCATTTTTATTGAATTAGGATATACACACAGAGTAGCGCACATAAGTATATGCAGCTTCATGAATTTTCACAAATTGAATATTCTCATGAAACTAACACCCAGATCAAGAAACTTAATACTAACATCCCAGAAGCTTCTATGTGCCCCTTCGGATTACTATCCCTCAAGGGTACATATAAAGTTTCTCAAACTCAGCACTATTGACATTTGGAGCCAGGTAATTCTTCGTAATGGAGTGGTGTGATTCTTACCTCTGCAAGGATGGTTAGCAGCATCCCTGACCTCTACCAATTAGATGTCACTAGTACCTCCCCCAAATCTGGGAAGATATGACAATCAAAATGTGTCCAGATATTGCCAAATGCTCAGGGGCGTGGAGTGTGAGGAGCAAAAAATCCCCCTGAGCTGAGACCACTAGTATATACTGTGCATTATGGAGCCAGAACCTCAGGCCAGGAGGGACCCCTCCCATGTGAGCTGCCATTGGTTCTCCAGTCTTCCCCACTCTGTGGTAACTCACCAGCATCAGCTGCAATAGGCAGAAACTTCAGGTAGATTCCTAACAGTCCTATAAGGAGGTCGTCCCTGGGTCTGGGGCCCCAAAGGTCTTGCTTCCGTTTCCATTTCTCCACAGCTTCTATCTCCCACTGCCAGTGGAAGTTTTAATTGGTTCAACCACTTTGGAAAACTGTTGGCAGTATTTATTAAGTATTTATGAACCTGAGCGTATGCTTACACCTGTGATTCCCTTTTGAGTATCTATTCAATCATTAACCTTTTCTCGAAAGAACTGAAGTAACTTGCAACCACAACATTAATACGTTCATTAACTTTCCTATTTTAGTGGAGTCTTACAGCTGAAAATAAGATACATTATTTCCTTGATATGTAGGATAAGCAAATCCAGGAGCTCAGGATTAGTATTAATTGTTTTGTAATAAATGATCTTATAATTTGAATCAAATCTGAATGAATCTATATATTATGACTGATATGTCTCTGAAATCTCTTTTAAGTCATTATGCTTCTACTCTTTTTTTTTTTCTTGAAATTTATTAGTTGAAGGAACTGTTGTTTTTTCCTGTAGAGCTTCTGACCATCTGAATTTTGATGATTGAACCCCCATGGTGTGGTTTAATATTTTTACCTGTTTTCCTGTTCTCTGCAAATGGTAGTTGGAAAGAGGTATCCTCAGATACAGCTTTGATACTTTTGGAAATATTCTCTGTAATGCTGGTATACTCTGCCACCAAGAGGCATGTAATTTGGGCAATAGTTAAAGTTTAGATCCATTAATTCATTAGAGCTGTAGTATAGGAATGGTTTAAATCTTGTTTTTCTCCTGTATTTATTAGTTTACACTGCAAAAAAGAGAATGACTCATTCTATCACTTGTTTAACCAATAATAAAATTTTTAAAGTTTTTATTTAAATTCCAGTTAGCATACAGTATAGTATTAGTTTCAGGTGTACAATATAGTGATTCAACACTTCCATGCATCACCTGGTGCTCATCATGGCAAGTGTGCTCCTTAATCCCCATCACCTGTTTCACCCATCTCACACCCACCTCTGTTCTGTAAACCATCAGTTTGTTTCCTTTAAGAGTCTGTTTCTTGCTTTGCCTCTTTCTCTCTCTTTTTTTCCCCTTTGCTCATTTGTTTTGTTTCTTAAGATGTGATATATATAAACAATGGTATATTACTCAGCCATCAAAAAGAATGAAATCTTGCCATTTGCAATGACATGGATGGAGCTAGAGAGTATTATGCTAAGCGAAATAAACCAGTTAGAGAAAGACAAATACCAATAGTAAAATTCTTATAGGAAATTGAGGATTCTTTCCCTTTATTTACAATTTAAAAAAAAAGATTTATTCACCAGCATCTTATGATTAATTACATCTTTTGTCTCTTTATAAACCAATAGGTTTAAACTTTTTAATATATTTCCAATTATTATCCCTATATACAAATCGTCCCATCTTTGACCAGCAGAGATCTCTTCAAGTAAGCTCCTGATTCCTTTTAACATGGTCTTTGTAGTTTTTGATAGTCTCCTTGATATTTGACATAATGAGATGTTCCAAACTCATACTGTACTTATCTTTCTGTGAACCTAGAATCAGTCATTTCTCCCAAGAGTCATGGTTCCTTTCAATGGGGAATGATATTTCAAGACCATAATCTAGGTGCATTAGTCAGGATTCTCCAGAGGAAAAGAACCAGTAGGATGTGTGTGTGTGTGTGTGTGTGTGTATACTTATAAAGAGATTTATTACAGGGAATTGGCTCAGTGAGTCAGCAAGCTAGAGACCTAGGAGAGCCAATGATGTAGTTCAGCCTGGAAACCTCAAAAATGCTGGCTAATGTTTCAGTTTTCTGTCTGAAGGCAGGAAAAAAGCTAGTTTCTCCAGTCTGAAGACAGTGAGGCAGAGAGAAACCTCTCTTACTTATAGGAAGTGAGACTTTTTGTTCTATTCAGGCTTTCAATAAATTGAGTGAGGCCCACATGCATTAGGGAGGGCAATCTGCTTTAGATCAGTTAATATCATCCCAAAACATCCTCACAGAAACATGCATGAAAATGTTTGATCAAATATCTGGGCACTGTGGGTCCCAGTAAAGTTTGATGCTTAAAATTAACCATCACACTGGGTGCTAGGGGTGCTCAGTACTGCTGAGTTTCCAGTTGTTTCTAGCCATTTTCAATGCACAGAACTAGGAAATATTTTTTTTTAAAGATTTTATTTATTTATTTGAGAGAGAGAGTGAGAGAGAGAAAGAGCACAAGAGGGGGGAGCGGGAGAGGGAGAAGCAGACTCCCTGCTGAGCAGGGAGCCCGATGCAGGACTCGATCCGGGGACTCCAGGATCATGACCTGAGCCGAAGGCAGTCGCTTAACCAACTGAGCCACCCAGGCGCCCTAGGAAATATTTTTTAATGATATAAATCATGAATTCATGCTGACACGTCTTCCTGTCATCTTTGTTTTTTTCAATTTTTTTAGCATTTGCACATACAGACACATATATTTCTTCCCCTCCTTCTTAGAGAATTGGTAACCTACAAAACGTATCCATGCAACTTACATTTTTCACTGAAAAATGCATTCTGGAGAGCACCCACAGCAGTATACAAAGATGATCCCATTCTGTTTTGGAGCTTGGATGTAATGAGTAATAGATATTTGGTTCTTTCTATCTATTGCTTTACAAATGACCCAGCAATGAATTGTGTAGGTACACGTGTACCTACACATGTTTATAGTTTTACCAATGATTCCTTCCAACAGATTCCTAGAAGTTGGATTTCTTGGTCAAAAGCTAAATATATATGTAATTTTGGTAGATATTGCTAAATTCTTCCTTACAGAGCTCTTACAATTTTGTATTCTCTCCAGCGGTGTTTGAGAATGCCTATTTGCCCCAAATTCACCAACCTATTCAGTTGACAGACTTCTGGATTTTTCCAATCTGACAAGTGAGAAATAGTATTTGAGCATAGTTTTAATTTGAGTTTTTCTTATAGTGAGAAATACTTTTCATATGTTGAACAACCATTTTGCATTTCTTATTCTGTGAATTATCTGATTGTTTATCTAGCCCATTTTTTTGTATAGGAATTTTGTATTTTTAATTTTTTTTAGAAAATAAGTACATAGGAATATTAACCATCTGTGATTATATCACAGATGATATATTACAAATATTTTTTCCAAGATTGTCATTTTTAGAACTCTAATTATGGTATCTTTTGTAAAAAAAAAAAAAAGGTTAGTTTTTATATATTTTTTGGTTGTTCTATAAAATCATTTAATCTATGTTTTTCCATTTCCTAGATTTCGATTGATCATTAAGGAAGTTTTCCTCATTCACAGGTGACAGAAGAGCCCACCCTTGTTTTTTTATTTGATTGTTTTGTTTTGCTGTTTTATTTTTAAACACTTGAACGATTTTTGTTTTTTTTAAATCTGTTTGATTTTCTTCTGGCATGGAGGTTGCTGTCAAAAAGTCTAATGTCAGTTGGATTTTCTATTACTTATAAGTGACTTACTATTTTTTCTTGGAAGTTCAGTAGTTTTACTAGAAAAATGTCTCAATTTTGATCTTTGTTACCCAGTGTTGTTCAGTTATCCCAAGTATAGAGTGTACCTATTCAAAATGGAATGTCAGTCAATGTTCAAGTTCTGCTGAGTATATCCTTGGAATAGACTTACTGAGTCACAGGGTATGTACATCAAGCTTTAGGAGATACACTCAAAAGAGTTTCCCAAAGTTGTTGTACCTATTTGCATTTCAGCCAGCACTGTAAGAGAGTTCTGATGGTTCCACATCCTCCCCAACACTTGACATCTCCACCCATTTCATTTGAACTCTTTGGATGTGTGTGCAGTAGTATCTCATTACAGTTTTAATCTGCATTTTTCTGATGGCTAAAAAAATTGGGCACATTGTCCTATCTTCCCTTCACCATTTAGATATGGTAGTCTCCCCTAACCACCTGGTATAGAAATTGCAAGTATTTTCCCAAGTTTGACATTTTTAAACTCTAATTATGATGTATTTTGTAAAGAAAAAAAGTTTCAGTTTTTATGTATATTTTTGCTTTTTACTTATTTTTTGGTGGTTTTGCTTTCCATGGTTTCAGTTACCTGTGGTCAACTGTGATCCAGAAGCAGATGATCCTCTTTCTGGTGAATGGTCAGAAAGTCAAGAGTAGCCTAATGCTCTGTCACAGTGCCAATTTCACTGCATTTTATTATCTCACAGTATCACAAGAAGGATGAGTACAGCATGAGAAGAGATTTTGAGAGAGAGACCATATTCACATGACTTTTATTGCAGTATATTGTTACAATCGTTCTATTGTATTATTAGGTGTTGTGAATCTCTAACTATGCCTAATTTATAAATTATCATAGGTATGTATGTACAGGATAAAACATGGTACACATAGGGTTTGGTGCTATCTGAGGTTTTGGACATCCACTAGGGATCTTGGAACATATCCCTTGTGGGGAAGGAAGGACTCCTGTAATTCGCCTTTGTGAAGTGTTTATTCAACCCTTTTGCCATTTTTTTTTCAAAGTGCATTATCTTCTTTTCCCTTCCCTGTTTATAGAACTTCCTTCCAGGTGATCTACCTATGAACCAGTTGGCAGAGATATGGATGACAAGCATTCTTCCCATTTTATGACCTGCCTTTTCACTTCCTATGACTTGCCAATGATGTCTTTCAATGAAAAGAAGTTCTGCAATTTATTTTTTTATTGGTTTTAGGATGGAGATGTGGGTCAGAATAGCTTCACAGCTATTGTTCTTGCAAAATGATGAAAAAACATGGCTTTGTGCTTTGAGTTCTCTCTCCTCTTCTTTTTACCACTGGTGCCTAAAACTTCTCCTTCCTTTCCCCCATTGTTCAGGTTGCACTCAATTTCATTTCCACTCATAGCAGTTTTTAACTTACTGGGGGACTTTGTCCTAAAAGGGAGCTTTGGTCTATGGGTTTTGAGATGTGAGCATTCACAGTGCCCAGATAGCCCCAGTTCCGTCAGACCCTACCATCCACTCACCTAAAAATTGGAATGTGTGGAAGTCCTGTCTAGTCTCAGCTACTGTCCCCAATTGCCTGCCATAACTCTGAGTGCTTTCTGGAAATTTTGTTTTTGTTTTTGTTTTTATCTCAGATCCATCAGATGTCCCATGCCTCCTCTGCAGATACCATGTAGGTCTTGAAACTATCAAATTTGTCCTCACCCACTATATTTTGTGGCTCTTGGAGGTGTCATGTCACCTAGTTTGGGTGACTTATATATATGTTTTGGTTATGCTATCATAATTTCCCTGCTTGTCTTCATGAAATGATTTGGAAAGACTATACATGTGTATAATATATAGAGTCTTCATCATCTTCCCTGAATTTCTCTCACTATAATTATTATCATTCTCATCTTGCAGAGGGAGAACCAAGCCCTTAGAAAATCTTGATCAAAGCCAGATAATGGGGATGGCTGGGTGGCTCAGTCAGTTAAGCGTCTGCCTTCAGCTCAAGTCATGATCCCCAGGTCCTGGGATCAAGTCCCTCATTGGGACTCCTGCTGAGCAGAGAGCTTGCTTCTCCCTCTGCCTGCCGCTCTCCCTTGCTTGTGCTCATTCTCTCTCTCTCTCACAAATAAATAATAAAATCTTAAAAAAAAAAGCTCGATAATGGTAGTACATGGAATGGGAATCAAGCCTACTTCTACAAACTCCAAGGTTGTTATTTTTTTAAAAAAGATTTTATTTATTTATTTGTCAGAGAGAGAGCACAAGCTGGGGAATGACAGGCAGAGGGAGAAGCAGGTTCCCCGCTGAGCAAGGAGCCCAATGTGGGACTGGATACCAATACCCTGGGATCATGACCTGAGCTGAAAGCAAGCACTTAACTGACTGAGCCACCCAGACATCCCGACCTCCAAGGTTTTAATTCTTCTATTCTATGACCTATTTTTATTTATTTATTTATTTATTTGTTTGTTTTTTAAGATTTTATTTTTAAGTAATCTCTGTCACCAACATGGAGCTTGGACTCACAACCCCGAGATCAAGAGTCTCATGCTCCACCAACTGAGCCAGCCAGGCACCCCTATTTATATTTATTTTTATCTAATAAAAAAAATCCTTGTTTGGCATGTTTCATAACATATATAATATTTTAATCATCTTGTATAAATATAATTTATAAGTAAATAAAACTATAATTATTGGGGGTGTTCAAAATACTTTAACTGCTCAGTATTCACAGTTAAAAAAAAAATATAAAGATCTATCAGCACCTGGGTTGCTCAGTCAGTTAAGCTTCTAACTCTTGGTTTCAGCTCGGGTCATGATCTCAGGGTCCTGGAATCGAGCCCCACATCAGGTTCTGCGTTCAGTGGCGAGTCTGCTTGAAATTCTCTCTCTCCCTCTGACCCTCTCCCTGCTCTCTCTGTCTCTCAAATAAATAAATAAATAAATAAAATCCTTAGAAAATTTTAAAAATGTAAAGATCTAGCAACTTAATCAGCGTGCATTAAACTATGTAACAGGAAGTTTAAGTACTTGCTATAATGAAGAAAATAAGAATCCTAGAAAACAAAGATTCATTTTAATCTTCTTTATAACAGCCAGTTGTTATAATGTGAGGAAAGACAATGAAAATACATGAGAAATTATAAACAATGGCTTTCATATTGTGGATTCCGATGTTGTGGTTACCCAAATTTCATATGCAACAGAAAATACCTATTACTGAAGTTTCATATCACATTAGCTGAATTGGGAAAACAACATCTATTTGGAGAGAGAAACATTTGATGGAAATTGGCTAAACACTACATACCAGGCTATTTTTTCCCCTTCCTTCACTGTTGCTTAAAAGTATAATAAAGAGAAGTACAATGAAAATGTCTGGAAGAATAAAGTCTCCCAGAATCATTAAACAACACAAGTCAGAATATAAACAGAAATATTCAGTGAGGTTTAACTTTGAGGCCGTGTCTCCTTTGCAGGTCAAAAATGATTGGGTGCATTAAAGAGAGTCCTTTGTGTTGGTTTCTACAACTGCTATAACAAATTGCCAGAAATTTCATGGCTTAAAACAAGACAAATTCGCCTTACAGTTCTAGAAATCAGAAGTCCCAAAACATCTCACTTGACTAAAATCAAGGTGTCAACAGGACTACATTCCTTCTGGAAGCTTTAGGGGAGAATTGATTTTCCAGCTTTTAGAGGCCACTCCCACACCCTGGCTCTTTGCCACTCCCCGCCTCCCCATCTCCATCTTCAAAACCAGTGATATTGAGCAGAGTCCTTGTCATTCTGCCATTCCTCTAGTTGTCTTTTCCAATTCCCTTTCCATGTGTAAGGACAATAAAATACCATATATATATATATATATATATATATAATGATTATATTGGCCCCACCTAAGTCATCCAGGATAATCACCCTATATTCAGGATAGCTGATCAGCAACCTTGATTCCCCTTTGCCATGTAGCCTAACATATTCACAGGTTCTGGGGATAAGGATGTGGCCATCCACCATGGGTCATTATTCTGCCTACCTCATCCACTAAGGTTTTCTAATCTAAATTGACCAGTTTGGGCAGGAGCACATTTCTCTCCTGTTTTCTTAGGAGATTCTGTCCTCCATATTTATTTTCAAAGCCCACACATTCATATGAGCATGCATACATATACACATACACACATCGCTAATAGATTCAGAACATCACTAGAAAACAATAGTACATGAAAAAACATGCTCTTAATGTCTTAATAAAGACTCCAAGGCAATATGCGATTGATATAAAGAGCATCAAACTAAGAATCAGAAAATCCATGTTCTCCACCTGAATCTGTGCTTTTATACACTTTTTTAAAAAAATTTTATTGTGTTGGGGCGCCTGGGTGGCTCAGTTGGTTAAGCGACTGCCTTCGGCTCAGGTCATGATCCTGGAGTCCCTGGATCGAGTCCCGCATCAGGCTCCCTGCTCGGCAGGGAGCCTGCTTCTGCCTCTGACCCTCCCCCCTCTCATGTGCTCTCTCTCTCTCTCATTCTCTCTGTCTCAAATAAATAAATAAAATCTTAAAAAAAAAAAATTAAAACTTTCTTTAAAAAAAAAAATTTTTTATTGTGTTATGTTAGTCACCATACAATACATCATTAGTTTTTGATGTGGTGATCCACGATCCATTGTTTTCATATAACACCCAGTGCTCCATGCAGTAACTGCCCTCCTTAATACCCATCACCGGGCTAACCAATACCCCCTCCCCCTCCCCTCTAAAACCCTGTTTGTTTCTCAGAGTCCATAGTGTCTCATGGTTCATCTCTCCCTCCAATCCGCTTCCCCAATTTTTCCCTTCCTTCTCCTAATGTCCTCCATGCTATTCCTTATGTTCCACAAATAAGTGAAACCATATGATAATTGACTTTCTCTGCTTGACTTATTTCACTTAGCATAATCTCCTCCAGTCCCATCCATGTTGATGTAAAAGTTGGGTATTCATCCTTTCTGATGGCTGAGTAATATTCCATTGTAGATATGGACCACATCTTCTTTATCCATTCATCAGTTGAAGGGCATCTTGGCTCTTTCCACAGTTTGGCTATTGCAGACGTTGCTGCTATGAACATTGGGGTGCATACAGCCCTTCTTTTCACTACATCTGTGTCTTTGGGGTAAATACCCAGGAGTGCAATTGCTGGGTCATAGGGTAGCTCTATTTTTAAAGTGTTGAGGAACCTCCACACTGTTTTCCAAAGTGGCTGTACCAACTTGCATTCCCACCAAGAGTGTAAGAGGGTTGCCCTTTCTCCACAACCTCTCCAACATTTGTTGTTTCTTTCCCTGTCCATTTTTGCCATTCTAACTGGTGTAAGGTGGTATCTCAGTGTTGTTTTGATTTGGATTTCCCTGATGGCTCATTAATGATGATGAACATTTTTTCATGTGTCTGTTAGCCATTTGTATGTCTTCTTCAGAGAAGTGTCTTTTCATATATTCTGCCCACTTTTTGACTTGATTATTTGTTTTTTGGGTGTTGAGTTTGAGAAGTTCTTTATAGATCTTGGATACCAGCCCTTTATCTGTAGTGTCATTTGCAAATATCTTCTCCCATTCTGTGGGTTGCCTCTTTGTTTTGTTGACTGTTTCCTTTGCTGTGCAGAAGGTTTTTATCTTGATGAAGTCCCAAAAGTTCATTTTTGTTTTTGTTTCACTAGCTTTTGGAGATGTGTCTCGAAAGAAGTTGCTGTGGCCGATGTCAAAGAGTTTACTGCCTATGTTCTCCTCTAGGATTTTGATGGATGGATTCCTGTCTCACGTTGAAGAGTTTCATCCACTTTGAGTTTATCTTTGTGAATGGTGTTAGAGAATGGTCGAGTTTCATTCTTCTGCATGTGGCTGTCCAATTTTTCCAGCACCATTTATTGAAGACACTGTCTTTTTTCCATTGCTTGTTTTTTCCTGCTTTGTGAAAGATTATTTGACCATAGAGTTGAGGGTCCATATTTGGGTTCTCTATTCTGTTCCATTGGTCTATATGTCTGTTTTTGTGCCAGTACCATGCTGTCTTGGTGATCACAGCTTTGTAATATAGCTTGAAATCAGGCAATGTGATGCCCCCAGCTTTGTTTTTCTTTTACAACATTTCTTTGGCGATTCGGGGTCTTTTCTGATTCCATATGAATTTTAGGATTGTTTGTTCCAGCACTTTGAAAAATTCATTGGAATTTTGATCAGGATGGCATTGAACATATAGATTGCTCTGGGTAGCATAGACATTTTAACAATGTTTATTCTTCTGATCCATGAGCATGGAATATTTTTCCATCTTTTTGTGTCTTCTTCAATTTCTTTCATGAGTGTTTTGTAGTTCCTAGAGTATAGATCCTTTACCTCTTTGGTTAGGTTTATTCCGAGGTATCTTACGGTTTTTGGTGCTATTGTAAATGGAATCGTTTCTCTAATTTCTCTTTCTACAGTTGCATTGTTAGTGTATAAGAAAGCAACTGATTTCTGTGCATTGATTTTGTATCCTGCCACATTACTGAATTGCTGTATGAATTCTAGTAATTTGGGGGTGGAGTCTTTTGGGTTTTTCACATAAAGTATCATGTTGTCTGCGAAAAGAGAGAGTTTGACTTCTTCTTTGCCAATTTGAATACCTTTTATTTCTTTTTGTTGTCTGTTTTCTGTTGCTAGGACTTCTTTTTTTTTTTTTAAAGATTTTATTTATTTATTTGAGAGAGAGAATGAGAGAGAGAGAGCACATGAGAGGGGGGAGGGTCAGAGGGAGAAGCAGACCCCCCGCTGAGCAAGGAGCCCGATATGGGACTCGATCCCGGGACTCCAGGATCATGATCTGAGCCGAAGGCAGTCGCTTAACCGACTGAGTCACCCAGGCGCCGTGTTGCTAGGACTTCTAGTACTATGTTGAACAATAGTGGCGAGAGTGGGCATCCTTGACGTGTTCCTGATCTTAAGGGAAAGGCTCTCAGCTTTTCCCCATTGAGGATGATATTCGCTGTGGGTTTTTCATAGATGGATTTTATGAACTTGAGGAATGTTCCCTCTATCCCTATACTCTGAAGAGTTTTAATCAGGAAAGGATGTTGTATTTTGTCAAATGCTTTGTCTGCATCAATTGAGAGGACCATATGGTTCTTCCCCCTCCTCTTATTAATGTGTTCTATCACATTGATTGATTTGTGAACCACCTTTGCATCCTGGGGAAAAATCCCACTTGGTCGTGGTGGATGATCCTTTTAATGTATTGTTGGATCCTATTAGCTAGGATTTTGTTGAGGATTTTGGAATCCATATTCATCAGGGATATCGGTCTGAAATTCTCCTTTTTGATGGGGTCTTTGCCTGGTTTGGGGATTAAGGTAATGCTGGCCTCATAGAATGAGTTTGGAAGTTTTCCTTCTGTTTCTATTTTTTGAAACAGCTTCAGTAGAATAGATATTATTTCTTCTTTGAATGTTTGGTAGAATTCCCCAGGGAATCCATCAGGCCCTGGACTCTTGTTTTTTGGGAGGTTTTTGATCACTGCTTCCATCTCGTTACTGGTTATTGGCCTATTCAGGTTGTCAATTTCTTCCTGTTTCAGTCTTTGCAGCTTATAGGTTTCCAGGAAGCCCTCCATTTCATCCAGATTGCTCAGTTTATTGGCATATAGTTGTTGATAATAATTTCTAATAATTGTTTCTATTTCCTTGGTGTTAGTCGTGATCTCTCCCCTTTCATTCATAATTTTATTAATTTGGGTCCTTTCTCTTTTCTTTTGGATAAGTCTGGCCAGTGGTTTATCGATCTTATTAATTCTTTCAAAGAACCAACTTCTAGTTTCATTGATCTGATCTACTGTTTCTGGTTTCTAATTCATTGATTTCTGCTCTAAAATTATTTCTCTTCTAATGCGTGGCATAGGCATCGTTTGTTGCTTTTTCTCTAGTTCTTTAAGGTGTAGAGTTAGTTGGTGAATTCGGGATTTTTCTATTTTTTTGAGTGAGACTTGGATGGCTATGTATTTCCCCCTTAGGACTGCCTTTGCAGTATCCCATAGGTTTTGGACCAATGTGTTTTCATTCTCATTGATTTCCATGAATTGTTTAAGTTCTTCTCTGATTTCCTGGTTGACCCAAACATTCTTGAGCCGAGTGGTCTTTAGCTTCCAAGTGTTTGAATTTCTGCCAATTTTTTTCTTGTGATTGAGTTCCAGTTTTAGAGCATTGTGGTCTGAGAATATGTAGGGAATAATCTCAATCTTTTGGTATTGGTTGAGACCTGATTTGTGACCCAGTATGTGGTCTATTCTGGAGAAAGTTCCTTGTGCACTTGAGAAGAATGAGTATTCTGTTGTTTTAGGGTGGAATGTTCTGTAAATATCTATGAGGTCCATCTGGTCCAATGTATCATTCAAAGCTCTTATTTCCTTGTTGATTTTCTGCTTAGATGATCTGTCCATTGCTGAGGGTGGAATATTGAGGTCTCCTAAAATTAATGTATTGTTATCAATATGACTCTTTATTTTGGTTAACAGTTGGCTTATGTAGATGGCTGCTCCCATGTTGGGGGCATAGATATTTAAAATTGTTAGATCTTCTTGTTGGATAGACCCTTTAAGAATGATATGGTGTCCTTCTGTGTCTCTAATTACAGACTTTAGTTTAAAATCTAATTTGTGTGATATAAGAATTGCTACCCCAGCTTTCTTTTGAGGTCTGCTGAAATGGAAGATGGATCTCCATCCCTTCACTTTCAGTCTGGATGTATCTTTAGGTTCAAAATGAGTCTCTTGTAGACAGCATTTGGATGGGTCCTGTCTTTTTATCCAATCTGCAACCCTGTGCCGTTTTATGGGAGTGTTTAGGCCATTCATGTTGAGAGTGATTATTGAAAGACATGAATTAATTGTCATCATGTTGCCTGTGAAGACATTGTTTTTATAGATTGTCCCTGTAAATTTCTGTTGTAGATCACTCTTGGGGTCTTTCTCCTTTTATAGAACCCCCCTTAATATTTCTTGCAGGGCCGGCTTAGTGGTCACATATTCTTTCAGTTTCTGCCGGTCGTGGAAGCTCTGCATCTCTCCATCCATTCTAAATGAAAGCCTTGCCGGATAAAGTATTCTTGGCTGCATGTTCTTCTCATTTAGTACCCTGAATATGTCTTGCCAGGCCTTTCTGGCTTGCCAGGTCTCTGTGGATAGTCTGATGTTATTCTGATGTTCCTCCCTCTGTACCTAAGGAATCTCTTCCCCCTAACTGCCCTTAAGATGGTTTCCTTGGTTCTAAGATTTGTAAGTTTTACTATTACATGCTGGGGTGTTGGCCTGTTTTCCTTGCTCTTGGGAGGGGTCCTCTCTGCCTCTAGGATGCGAATGTTTGTTTCATTCCCCAGATTAGGGAAGTTCTCAGCTATGATTTGCTCAAACACATCTTCTAGTCCTCTCTCTCTCTACTCCCTCTGGGATTCCAATTTTTCTGACATTGGAATGCCTCATGGTGTCACTTATTTCTCTGATTCTATTTTCATGGATTCTGAGTTGTTTTTCCCTGGCATCCTCTTTTCCCTTTTTATCTATTATATTGTCTTCCAGGTCGCTTATTTGCTCTTCTGCCTCAGTTACCCTAGCTGTTAGATTATCTAGATTGGATTGGATCGCATTGATAGCATTTTTAAGTTCTGCCAATTCACCTTTCATTTCTGCCCTTAGAGACTCTATGTTGCCATTAATTGATTTCTCCATTCTAGCCATTGTCTTCACAATTGCTAGCCTGATTTCCATCTCCGACATCTTGGTTATATCTGCATCCATTTGTAAATCTGCAGCATAAGTCATAATCTCTGAGTCTTTTCTGTTTGGGGGGCTCCTCCTCCTAGTCATTCTGTTGATGGGTGTTTGAGAGAATGTATAGAGTCCAAATTATTGACCAGAACCCAAGCCAGATGCACCTGTTTTCTTGGGACCTTAGGGTTGCCGGCCTCTTGTTTTCCCAGCCTGTCTTCTGTGGGAGGGGCCTGCTGCGCTGTTACTCAGGCAACCCTGTTTGGGCGGAGTTGCCCTGCCCCCCTGTGGCGGGGGATGGGCTCAGTGGGAATCAGTTTTTGGGGCTTTTGTTCTCTGCCGGCTTTCCCTGGCGGCTGTCCGGGTCTCTTCCGCGAATCAGAGCAGAAGAGACTGTTTCCAACCCTCTGCCTCAGAGCAGAGAGACCGCAGTCTGTTCTTCAGTGAGCTCTCCAGGCCACACCGTTTCCGTTTCTGTCCGTGCTGCTATAAACTGCAGCGGCCTGGGTTGTGTGCCCCTCCGCAGCGCTCCCAGTCCTGCCTCCAGGTCAGGGCTCGTCTCTGGCCTTTGTGCTTCTAAAACCGCCAGCCGCCCCCAGATCGCAGGCGCGACCCCACTGCTCCAGGTTTCCACCCTGGGTGCTGCCCTAAAGTCCTTTCCCTGCTGCTACCAGTCTGCGAGTCTGTGCCCATCCCCAGCGTGCGAGGCTGTCACTCACCTGCGGCATAGGATCCCCACGGCCAGGCTCCCTCCCGCTGCCGTTTATCCTCTGATATCTGCCCACGGAATCACAGCTACCCGCTTCATACCTCAAAACCAACCACCTGCGATATTCTGTTTGTAGAGATCCAGATCTTCTTACACCTCAGGCTTGTTTCGTGGGTGCTCAGAGTGGTCTGGTAGATATCCAGCTCAATTCCGGGGACCAGTTGAAATAGGGTCCCCTACTCCTCCGCCATCTTTCCCCTGTCTCTTTTATACACTTTAATGTAAAACATTAGTAGTAGTAGTACTTGAATGAGCTGTGTAGAGTCCTGAGCATTTATTTCTCTCAGAGGTATTCCCCATCATTAAAATTCAATTAAGAAGCCTCACAGTGAACTAGTGGTCAGCTCCAGAGGTGAAGACGGAAGGAGGATAATCCTGGTGTAAATTTAACTGAGAAGGAAATGGTTCTATATAGTAGGACCAGGAGAGGAGACTCAACTCTGTTAGCCAAATAAAAGCCAGACTCCAAAACTCTAATTTTTGATGTCATCACTAATACTAATTCTTGAACCACTGAGTAC
The DNA here is from genome assembly GCF_002201575.2 of Neomonachus schauinslandi. Lineage (NCBI taxonomy): Eukaryota > Metazoa > Chordata > Mammalia > Carnivora > Phocidae > Neomonachus > Neomonachus schauinslandi. The sequence goes on along the minus strand of NC_058411.1, from coordinate 130,545,238 downwards.
AGAATTGCAGTTCACCCTACCTCAATTTCTCAGCTAAAGTAATAGGATGAGATATTTAGGGATGGAACCCTAAATACTGGTATTGTGCATAAGATATTTCCAGTTTTGAAGATCTTGGCACTAGATTAGTCCATTTTGTTGTGTAACAATACTGCCTCAATGCTCAGCAAAAGCGGATGTTGAAACTCATCATTAGATACAGTTCGGGCTTATATTTTCCCAATTTTCAGTTTCAATTTTCCATGTTATACTTGTCTCCTATCATTTCAGAAAATCACAAGTTGGCAATCATAATTACATAATTCTTTTTGAAGAAGCTGTCAAAAATAGAGGCTTAGAACTAAAAAAAAAAAAAAAAAAGCGAGTCCTTTAAATTGATTGGTTTGGGGCATTTTCTCTCTGGATTTGGCCCAAGATTGGATTTAAATAGTTGATTATCTTAATAGTATCCTTAAGCGTTAACCACACAGTCACATTACTTGTGACTCACACTAGGAAATGATTATGTCAGAACTGGAAATTGTAAAGCTAGAAATTGTATAATAATAGAAATATGAATTAAGCTGTGAGTTGCAGAGGCAAGCTGGAATCTGCTGGAACCTAAAACCAACAACAACTGGCGGGGGCATTTCTTTTATCTCTAAATCTGTATTCTATTAATATCGGTGAACTGCCTGGAACTCAGTCTGCCAAAGAGATATTCGGTGCCTACATTTGGAAATGTACATATGCTTTTCAGCAAATAGACAACAGTTCAGGTTAATGAGAAGTGTTTGCCTGCGGAATTCATCACGTTTTAATAGGTTTGTCATATTGACATGAGGGACCGCGGGAGTCATCATTTCCTGCCAAGGTGAATCTCCGCAGTGGACAGCCGTTTTGCATTTTAATACTCGATGCATGAAAAATTCCACTGCTGGCATCTACTCCTGCCACTTACAATCCTTTGGGGCATAAATTTAGCTGGGCTCAATTTTGTAGCTAATTTTTTTTTTAACGCTGGGACCAGGAGAAGTGTTAACTTCCTATTGGTGCGAACTTCAGTCAGTTCATGCCACCGTATCTGAGCTTTCCGATTTGTCAAATGGGGAGTTTTGTGTGGAGGAAATCTAGCAATTTCACGCAGATAAAAAGAGATCAGAGAGAGAGAGAGAGAGAGAGAGAGAGCCAGACCAGCTGTGTAAGCAATCTGGAAAAAGTGCAAGGGTTTTTTTTTTTTTATCATTACTGGAAATGATACATTTTTGCGTTAGGTTAAGATAATCTATGTTGTTTAATGTATAGATTTCTGTGTTGTGATGTAGTAATGTAGTAACTGTAGACAGAGAAGTAAGACTTCAAATGATCTTTTGTCTCTCTGTCTCTCTCTCTTTTTTTTCCTCTTATATTTTCTCTTTTGCTCTACACTCTGGGAAACTTCTTTGACTTTCTGTTTCAATCTTTCAATTAATTATTTAATTTGACCAATCATATTTTAAATTGTTATCTTTCCATAGCAGTCTGTCCTTCTTCTTCTTTTTTCTTACTATAGTCTCAAATCTGAAGGTAATGGACTACTTTTTTGTTTTCATCTGTCTACCTGAATCATCTATTTCTTCCCATGTCAGTTCTTCTTTCATATTACTTGTTTTCCTCACGGGTCTGTGGATCCATTATTGATTCTTCTTATTTGGGACCGAAGAACTGGATTGGCTGTCCTAGGCAAGACCTGCAGGTTTTCTCTGCTCATGAATAAGGAGGTCCTTCTCCTGATAAACCCATCTTTGGAAGAAAATCTCTGTCAGTCTGGGAAGAGTGTGCCCACTGGCTGTATGTCCTCAGGTAGGCAGAGAGTCTGTTCTAGGCTGTGAGTCCTTCCAAGTACCAGAATAAGAAAGACTTTGTTCTGAACTTGCCAACACCACCCTATGAATGTTGATATTACTCATAGCTGACATTTGGGCAGTGTTATAAGATTTTAAACATAATTATTTAATCCTCAAAACAACCATATGTAGGGGCACCTGGGTGGCTCAGTTGGTTAAGCGACTGCCTTCGGCTCAGGTCATGATCCTGGAGTCCCGGGATCGAGTTACACATCAGGCTCCCCGCTCAGCGGGGAGTCTGCTTCTCCCTCTGACTCTCCTCCTTCTCATGCTCTCTGTCTCTCATTCTCTCTCTCTCAAATAAATAAATAAAATCTTAAAAAAAAAAAAAAACATGTGTAGTAGTTGTACTATTATAGTCCCCATTTCAGATTTTACTTACATAAGGAAAGTAAGGCACAGATAGTTAAGGAAATTGTTCAAGGTCACACAGCTAGTAAGAAACAGACCTGAGCTTTGAGTCCAGCCAGGCTGGCTCTGGAGACTGTGCCCTTGAACTGTTACATATTCTGCCTGAAGAAAATCTACTGATAATCTCAAAAGAAGAAATCTTGTGTTCTAGGGACTGAGGCCATGCCAGCTTCCTGTGAATCTCTCTCTTCCCAGAACCTCTTCTCATTCATTCCCCTTTTAGACCCTGCCAACTTAAAGATGAGCTTTCTGAGGGTTGCCAAGGACCAAGTTGCTAATTTCTCCACTCCACCAGTGTGGAGGCTCCACTGGCTTCATCCCTATTTGACACTACCTCTCCACCTGCTATCGGCATGTTCCATTCACCCCCACGCTGCTCCACATCTCTCATCTGTGATGACTCCTCCTTTATACTCTCAGCTCTTGTGCGTTTATTCTCTTTTGTACGATGTTCTAATTTTACTAGCTTCTCATTAAAGAAGAGCCATTCCACCATGTTCAGTTAACCAGAGTTTATGAAACCAAATTACACACAATTTTTTGGCCCTTACTTACTTATTTATCTGTTCAAATGGTTTAAAACAACCTGTGCCAATTACCACTATGACATTGTCATTCTAAACTAGTAATTAGTTTTGGTTAACCCAAGTTAGTCTCATGATAAAGACAGGAATGTATTTTATTGTTTTACATAAGCCTAGACTTACATATGTGCTTTGATATATCTAAAAGCCTAGGCATAAGAGCACTTCTGAAGACATTTGAAATTTTATTCTGAAAGGGTCTTATTGTAAAAACGTATTCAATTTCCACTAGTTCCTTCCATAATTTTTGAATACTGACTATGGACTTAGGCACTGAGTGAGTCTTAAGGATCTCAGACAGGAGAAATTTGCTGCCTTTTAAAACCTCATAATTTTGTTGGAAAGCTTAATTATAAGTCTATTCCTCAGGTTTTAGGAATAGGTTCTACTAATATTATAAAAACTACTATTTTAAAGTTTAAACTTTCTTGTTATTACTTATAAATGAGCCAATGAGGCCAGTTCTTAGACATTTCAAGTTGCTGAATATTATTTTTTCCTATGAGAGAAGTATCAGTAGAATTTGAGCCAGAAACTTTACTGAAAGTCAATGCCACCTCTTTGCATTTATCACTGCCAGTCTTGCTCTGCATATTTTTTTGGTATTCGCCATGCATTGTTAACGGTGATTGTCATGTAATTAAATCACTGCTCATCACAAGAGCCTGTTTTTATGCTGAGATAAGCATCAGAAGCCTGCTGCAGGACCCCTAGATCAATAAAGATGTTCCCAGTAGGATTACAAAGAGGCTGGGGTTGAGCAGGGCACCAGAATTAATTAGGAATGATTTCTCTTTTTCTTTCTACTTTCAATATATTTTTTAATTGTTTTTCCATTTTCAATGGGCTCTGCCCCCTCTTTTTTTTAAATTCTGTATTGATGCTCAGACACTTCTGTCCAGAGATCTGCAGAGGCTGAGATCTTAACTTCACCCACTTTTTCAGTCATATCTTCAACTTACTTTAGTGCTAGTTATCTCGGAGTTTCATCATTTTTAAAGAAACTTTGGAAGCAGAGGTGGTCCTCCAATTTCAGAAAGCTTTTTGGATATTAAAATACAAGCTTTGAACTACAGGGGGATTTCTTGTTTTAGTTGTCATGCTCTTGAGACAATGTGATATCCAGGTTTTAGAAGTATTAAGTATATTCTAAAATGAAACCAAATCCAAATCAAACGTGAATTAAAAAAGAAGAAAAAGAAAACTTCTTGGTCTTCCATAACTGTGTATGACATCCTCTTGGTGAGTGATATGTGAAAGAGCCAGGAACACTAAAGCTCATTTCTGAGACCAAAAACATTGTATTCTAAGTAGGAGGTGTGTCCCGGTGCAGATGGAGATGCCATTACAACAGGTGCTCCTATATTCATCACTTCAAGGATTATTACAATTCCTGGCTGCGGAAATGGAAAGCTGAAATGGGTGAGGCAGCAGCTGCAGGAGGTGGTATCAGTGGGGAAAGGGAGGGGATGGTATCCAAAGAGTAAAAGATGACCTGAATCTTTCCAGGACCTGAGACACGTATTTCACATAAGAGGAGAAAAGAAGGAAATAATCAAATATTACAGAACAGGAAAGAGAAAGTGATCTATTAATGGTGACCCCAAATGACCTCATGGGAAGATTCTATTATCAGGTCCCCCCGGTCACAGATGGGCCTTGACAGAGCAATAGAGTGATGGGGTGGGGGCTTTGATGCTTCTTGCCCCTGCTGGTCCTCAATAATTAAATCATGCATACATTATTCTTTCAATCAACACACACACACACACTCACTGAGTGCCTACTCTTAGGGTTTGATAGCATTTAGGGGGCTGTAATACACCCTTTACCATCTGAGGTCAAACCAAGAGATAGTTGCAGGAGTCAAACAAATGGAGATGAAAATATATCTTTATTGCTGCTAGTGAACGAGCCGGGCAAGTGGGTTTCTTAATACTGAGCCTCAGAATTAAATAGTCATACCCAGCCAGACACGGAGAGTGTTGGATATCAGAGTCCTAAGACACCGGGCAGAGATGAGCAGAGCGAAATGCCCACTCTGTGCAGACAGGCCGATTCCAAAGAGAAAAAGGGAATGGCTCTGCTCGGCATGCCTCCTTCCTCTTCCCCAGGCAGGTGTGTTAATAGAGGAGCTGGAGGGAAGTCAGGAGTGTTACTCCAACATAGCTCTCTTTATGGGAGTCTCTTAAGTGGTGGACTGTGGTCAAGGACCTTTCCTCTAGACTGGGAGAGAAACACTTACAGATTCCTGCCAGGCAGGAATCAGATACAGTCCATGCCTTCAAGGTGCTCATAGTCCAGTACGGCAACCAGAGCAATAAACAAGCAATAATAATGCATGTGACCATTTTTTTTCCCAGCAAGTGGGACATGTTGGACAACTTAGAAAGTAGCTGGCCCATGGGGCGCCTGGGTGGCTCAGTCAGTTGAGCGTCCGACTCTTGATTTCGGCTCAGGTCATGATCTCAGGGCCATGAGATGAGATTGAGCCCCGCATTGGGGCAACGAGATTCTCTCTCTCTCTCCCTCTACTCTTCCCTCCGCTCACGCTTGTGCACTCTCTCTCTCTCTCAAATAAATAAGTAAATCTTAAAAAAAAAAATAGAAAGTAGCTGGCCCCAACCTAGCTTTCCAGTCCTATATAACAATACTGTCCTGCAAATATGGTCGATTGCACTCAAAACACACTACTCTGCCATCCTTAATACCTAAGCCTGCTTTGGTCTGGAATAGCCTTTTCTCCTCGCTCTCTCTCCTAGTGACATTCATTTTCAGTGCTTTTCCCATATTGCACCTCTCAAAGAAACATTTTTTGATCCCCACAACTCTTTGTCATCTTTCCTCCTTGTAACCGTATATGCCACTTCGTTACTTTCCCATGGCTGTTGCATGCCTCCACGTTGTATCGTAAGAATGCATATGCTCGGCTCATCCCTTCTTGAATGGTGGCATCCCCACATCTACATGTCTTCTAACATCTACCTTGGAGCCTTTGCAGGTGGACATACAGAAGAGATGTTAAGTTAAATGGAAAGGAGCTAAGCACCCCTCCTTTTAAAACTGGTCAGGCTCTTACTGGCTTCTCAATTCACTCTGTGTGCTGAGATCTCCCCACATCCAGAGGAGGAAGGATAGAACCACATGGCTTGAGCCACTTCCCTAAACCCTATTAACTATGGTGGCTTCATTTCTCCGTGCAGAACCGCAAGGGCCATTTACCATGTGAAGGTATTTAAATCTAGAAGGTGACAGATGTGTGGTCAAAGGGAATTCGGGTTTTTCTGAAAAGTTCCGGGGGAATAAGGAATTTCATTATTTGCTCCCTGCAGTCTTCACGCCATCCCTGCATTTTGTATTTTTCATAAAACAAAACATTGTGCCTTCACAGTAGAAGCTCCGAGTGACCTTCGTGCTTTTTCTTGCCTCCCTGGTTGTATTAAACCTCCAAGCTGCGCAGCGGGATTTCTAAAGGACACAGGCCTCAAACCTGCCAACCTATCAATTTAGTGGGGAGAAAAAATAAAAGTTAGTGTGCCTCTCACACGCCTGAGCCTGTATTTGTAACTAACCTTCAGTGCAGACCGCACTGTTCACAAAGAGAGACCTATTCTCGCGGTTTAGATCACCTGTCCCTCTCCCCTCCCTTTCTCAGAACTTTCCGCTGCTTGCTTTTGTCCCTCAGGACGGAATTGTTCCTTCTCTTCCTGCAAGCAACTCTTCTCTCCAAGGACGGTGATATAATGTCTAAAGAAAACCACTCCAGCCCGCAAGTCCCCAGTAGCGGCTTGGGAGGTGACTTGCAGTGTAATGAGGTCTTGCTGCCACTAGGGCCCAAAAGACAATTATGAGAAAGAGTGTATCCTTGGCAACTTTCCAACTTCATATGTGACCCTTCTCCACGGGCAATCAGTTTCTTGGTTTTTGTTTTGTTTTGTTTGTTTATAAGGATCTGTGGTTTTCAAAATTTAAGGAATCGAAAAATACCCCTCCCAGGTTCCCCCTTCTGCTTATGGAGTGTTACTCTCTATTTAGCAGAGGCAAGGACCCAACCAGGATGGAAGTCTTCCCTTGGTTCCGTACATAGGCAGTGAAGAAAGCTGTTAGATTTTTATCTCAGTTTGCCAGGCTGGAAGGAGCTCCTGGCAGCTAGCTTGTCTGCCAAGTGGACAAAATCCGCCTGCAGAATAAAATCTAATAGACACGACACTAGGAGATGGGAGGGAGCTATTAGGTCTTCCTGGGACTGAAGCAAGACTCATCCCCAGATATCCCAGTTAACTGATCCAATAATTTCCTTCTCTGCATAATTTACATTGTGTTGGGATTCTGTCACTATGACATGAATCTTGACTAATGCAGATGATAATGCAAAAGTGCTTTCTTCTGCTAATTTGCAGATCTTTGATTACATATAAGACTGAGCATTAATTCATGTTTGCTGGCTATTTCTATTCCTTCTCTAATTATTTCTTCATGGTCTCTGCCCATATTTGACAATTTTCTTTTTGTTTTGTAATAGCTTTTAATATACTTAGAGCATTAGTCTCTTTTCTGTCATATGTGTAGCAAATATTTTTTTCCCAAATTGTCATATATTTTTGACTTCGATAGGTTTTCTTGGCAAATAAATGTTCTTTCTCATGCGTTTTGCCCTTGGCATTATGCTTTAAAAAGCCCTCCCTAATTCAACATTGTTTTTCAAGTGAGCAGACAAAATAAATTTGAAAATCAACAGCACTCATCCATACCGGGAATAACCATTCAGAAAAGGAAATAAAAAATTTAAAATAGCAATGAAAGCTCTAAAGTGCCTGGGTTTAACCTAACAAAGAAAAAGCAAGTGTATATGGTGAAAATCCTCAAAGAATTAGAGGACATAAAAAAAAAAAAGATGTGATTAAAGGAAGAGGTATTTTTTGATAGGAAAATTTAATATTAAACTTCAGATGAGTTAATATCTATTGAAGGGGTACAACATAGTAGGTGCTTTCTAAAGGGCTTGTCATGTGTTAACGTTTAAACTGCTCACCAACCCTACATAATAATGCTTTCAAGAACATCAGAGTGGATGCTTGGAGGGGTTGGAGAGTATGGAGCCAGAGAAGTACAATGGAATGATGATGGGGAGAAAATCAAATAAAAAGATGGGGAATGCGTTTTACAGACCAATGGATGATAGTCAGCTGTGAACTAAGGAGTATTGTTAGATCCTGTTTGTTCCTGAGGTCCAAAAGCAAAGAAAGAACAAAGTGAAGTAAAACAAAAGGAAAATATGAACCTATATTATCTTCTAGTACTTTTAATGTTTTATTTTTATTTGGTGTAAATTGTGAGAAAAATATCGACCTTATCCAGTTCTCTCCTCCTCCCCCTAAAAACATCTAGGCAATTGCTGAAATACATTTTATGGATAATTCCTTCTTTCCCACTGTTTTAAAATGCCAAGTTGATTTTGTAATAATATATATATAGGTCTGCTTCTGTTGTTTCTTTTGTTTGGTTGTAAAGATCAGCCTGTCTTTTCTTACACCAGTGAAAAACTTTAAAAGAGGTCAGTTTTATATTGGTCTTTTGACTTTCTAGTCTATCAATCACCAATTCTCATTAATTCTACCTTCTAAATATTTGTCAAATCCTTCAATTCTCCAATGCCCCCACCCTGGTTAGCTACATCACCATCTTTCTCCTGGAACACCACATAGCCCACCATGTAGTTGCCCTGTGTGCATTCTTCATCACATCCAGAACATTCTCTGCACAACAGAAAAGAATAAACTCCTTAAGCCATTAGTTTCATTATGGTATAGTTTCATTATGGTCCCTACCCAGGACCGTTAGGGAGATTTTTCACTGCACTCAAATAGAATCTATTCCATGTTGCATGGTCTGCACATGGCCCCACCTGTTTCTCTCCTCCTCTTTCCCCAAGTCTCTGGAGTTCGGTCTTTTGGTTGACACCAGACTCCTTTTGTTTCTTGACTGTGCCAAGATCTGCTGGTCACAGAGTCTTCAAACCTGCTTTCTTTCTCCTGGGAACTCTCGTTCCCTTTCATCCTTGAGTCAGGTTCAATGGCACTTCCCGTGAAGACCATCACTTACGGCTTTGGGTGGGCTGCATGGCAGGCCAGTGACACCATTTGTGTGCCTGTTGAAGGAAGTGGTGTCCTCCAATTTGGGCATAGAAGAACTGCAGCACCAAACACGGCTCCCCCTGACTGGTAGCTTTCTTGTAAAGCACTTGTTACTGCTTGTAATTAGATATTTACAATATCAGGGTCATTATTTTTTTACTCTCTCCCTCTCCTTCACTAGATTGTAAGCTCCTTGGAGGCAGGGCCATGTCTGTTCTCTCTGCCTTTCCCACAAGCAAAACGCACACAGTGGGTCCTCAAGTATTTACTTAATGAATGAGTAACATCTGGTTGGTCATGTCACTTCCTATCCCTCTTCATTTAAAAAAGTCCCAAGCTATCTATCCCACCTTTTTCTTCTACATAAATTTTCAGATTTTTTTCATGCTCTAAAATATCCTACTGGAATTTCATTATATTCATAAATTATTTTTGGATGATTTGTAATCTTCATGATACTAATTTCTCAATGTGTAAACACGACGTAATATTTCATAGCTTTTTTTTTCCTCATACGAGTTCTACTCATTTCTTATAAGGGTTATTTCCACTTTGTTTTATATTTGTGGTTGCAAATGGGTGCAATCTTTTTGGAGAGGAGGGATCCTTTTCTTATTCTATTTTCAAAGGAGATATATTTTTAATATAGGAAACTACTGGTATTTTATATACAGTTTTTAATTGGCAAATATATTTAAATCAATTATTACTACATTTTTTTAGAGGGGGTAGGGGGAGGGAGAGGGAGAGAGAATCTTAAGCAGGCTCCATGGCCAGAGCAGAGCCCAATGCGGGGCTCGATCTCATGACCCTGAGATCACGACCTGAGCCAAAATAAAGAGTTGGACACTTAACCGACTGAGCAACCCAGGTGCCCTTAAATCAATTATTTGTTTTAATGACTTTAATAGATCTTACTGCATTTTCTAGGGAGGCAGTCATGCAGCCTTCAGGCAACTTTTTCTTTATCCCCTTCATTATTAGAGCTATTATGCCATTTTTGTATTTTATCCCATCAGTTATTATTTACAGAATAATTTTAAATAACAATAATAAAATGAGGTAATCACTTCATTATGTTTCTAATCCCAAAGAGAATTTATTTGTTCACCGTTAAGCGTGATGCAGTTGCCCCACCTGGCATAGGTTTGTTTTTGTGTTAAGAAGCAAATTTTATCCTCTTTTACAAAGAATTTTTGTATGAAAAATGATATTCAAGTTTATTCAATGCATTTGAATCCTCACTGTAAGAATTATAAGGAACGTGATTTGGGAACCACAGGAGTGAGAACTCCAGTTTGAGCATCCTCAAGGGCACGTTTTTCTTTGAGGAACAATGATGTTGGGTCCACACAAAACACCGCTGTTAGCTTCCCTGACTTTTCGTGGTCTACAATGCAGCTTCAGTGGTTCCTTGGATGTTTTGCCACATGCTTATCCCTTCATTATGTTTTTCTCTGATTTGGCTAAAATTTAGGAAAGGGCTATTCCTCAGACATTAATTTCCCAAGTATGGTGGTTGAAGAAAGAAATGATGTTGGAAGTCTCACATCTAAGGGCTACTTGGGCTTATTAGCATTAACGCTGAGCTAGAAAGGTATCTCTGATTTGCTCAGCCCTTGCAAAATTAAACATGAAGGTTTCCATGAAAAGCGAGTGATTTTTTGCTGTCTTTGTGTTACTCTTTGTTAATCTGCTCATGTGGGCCAAAAATTAGCCAGAAAATTATTTAGAGAGTTCTCTAGCTCTTTGATCATTTTTGTCACAGGGGATGGATTCTCTTCCCTCCATCATCATGAAAAGAATTTTGATTGTGTGTGTGTGTGTGTGTGTGTAGATGTATTCTGAAGTAAAAAAATAAAACATAAGAGCCATCCTACAAAGGCAGCAAGATCCCCTTGTCCTTGGGTGCCTAAACTTAATCGCAAGAGGTATGGGCACGTACCTCCTGCCACGGTTGGTCCACCGTTTCTAGGGAGGACTGCCTCCCTAGAAAATGCAGTAAGATCTATTAAAGTCATTAAAACAAATAATTGATTTAAGGGCACCTGGGTTGCTCAGTCGGTTAAGTGTCCAACTCTTTATTTTGGCTCAGGTCGTGATCTCAGGGTCATGAGATCGAGCCCCGCATTGGGCTCTGCTCTGGCCATGGAGCCTGCTTAAGATTCTCTCTCCCTCTCCCTCCCCCTCCCCCCCCTAAAAAAAAGTAGTAATAATTGATTTAAGTATATTGATTATATATGTATATAAATAATTGATTTAAATATATCAATCCCTCTCCCCTCCCCCAGGAGCTGGCATTTCTCTTCCTACTCCTTGGGTGTCCGTTGTCCCAGCGGCCACGACAAAGTCATTCCTCACTTTCACCAACTGATTTCTGTTTGTGCAGGTGCTAGCAGGAGCCTTCCAAGGCAAGGCGCTACCTGAGAAGCGAGTCTGCCTCCTTCCACTGTCAGAGAGCTTTTAGAAATAACACCCTCCTCTGAGGAAGTCAGAACAGCAACAGGAAAATAAGTAAAACCTATTATAAAACAGTTGTCCAAGAACATGGGCACGGCGCAGGGTGGAGATCGATACACTGTGAAGGTGAAATCTATTTTCACACTGTGTTCTATTTCACAGTTTAATGGTGTTTTAATGCGTCTGTCACTGAGCCCCTTCATGTTATGCAGGTAGAGCCTTTATGAGGGAGAAAGAACCTGGCTTTTCAAGCTTCGCTGTAACATCTTATTTACCAGCTATGATCTGACATTTTCTTTTCCCGTCCAGAGTGATGGTAGCTATGGCTCTTCCTCTCAAGCCCTCTGGCTCTTCTTCCAGTTCTCTTTCATACTCTGAATTTTGCAGGAGGCAAAGTTGGGACCCTTGGAGACTCTTAGATGCCTCTCTGAGAAGCCCTCCAGGATAGTTACCTGTATCTAAGAAGGGGACTAAGACATTTCTGACACTTCCTCCCCATGTCCTCAGTTGACCTCCTTCATTTTGCAGGTGACTCAGGCTCTGAGTGTTACTGCCCTCCCTCTCCTGCCTGGGTTTTCTGCTCAGCCCCCAGCCTTGTCTCTCTCTCTCCACCCTACAGGTCAGCAAGCATGTGGTCAGGTGTCTTGCTCTTGCTTCCCCGCCCTTATGAAACCAACCCTGATTATTTATTCTTACCCATGGAGAGATCTTTGCTTCTACCTTGACACACTTAAGCCATGTGGTAGTGTAGTCATTGTATTAGTTTCCCAGGGCTGATGGCTTAAAATGACAGAAATGTGTTCCCTCACAGACCTGGAGGCCAGAAGTCTGAAATCAAGAGTTGGCAGGGCCATGATCTCTCTGAAGGCTCTAGGGGACCTATCAATTAACTTTTGGTGTTACCAGAAATCCTTGGCTTTCCTTGGTTCATGGAAACCTCACATACCAAAACATGGTCACAATCTGAGCTTCTGGGAAGGATATGAACCTGGGGAATACTATGTATGATGGTTAATTTTATGTGTCAACCTGACTGAGCTGTGGTGTCTACCTATGTGGTCAAATATTATTCTGAGTGCTTCTGTGAGAGTGTTTTTGATGGGATTAACAGTTAAATCAGTGGACTTTGAGTAAAACAGATTGCCATCCATACGTGGGAGGGACACATCTAATCAGTTGAAGGCCCAAATGGAACAAAAGACTGACCTTCCCCAAGCAAGAGGGAATTCTGTCAGATGACTGACTTTAGACTTAAACTTCATCATTGGCTCTTTCTGAGTCTTCAGCCTGCCAACCACCCTGCAGATTTGGGACTTGACAACCTCCATAACTGCATGAGCCAATTCCCTAAATCTTTTTCTCTGTGTCCGTACACACACACACACACACACACACACACACACACACACACAGTATCTGTTTCTCTGAAGAACGCTGACTAATACACTATCTAACCCAGTACAGCCATGTAAATGAAATATATAGAAGATGTTCCATGGAAGAACAAACATTATTTAGTTATGCCCAATAATGAAGAGACAGAATTTAGGCACTCAGGTTTCTGTAAGTTGGAGTTATGGAACCATCATGACATCTTCCTGCTTGTCATGAATTCCGAATGGCTGGGTTTTCAGTGGAATTCAAATTATAAGGAGGGGAGGACACTATGACTAGGTATGGCTTATAGCAGAAATTCTCAAAGTATGGTCCTTGGAGATATCTGAGACTCTTGCAGAAGACCCACAAAATCAAAATTATTGTCATAATGATACTAAGATTTTTTTTTTTGCTTATTTCAATTGCATTGACCTTTTTTTTTTTAAGATTTATTTATTTTAGAGCAAGAACATGCAAGTGGGGGGAGGGGCAGAAGGAGAGGGAGAGAATCTTCAAGCAGACTCCCTGCTGAGAGCGGAGCCCGATACAGGGCTCAATCCCGGGACCCTGAGATCATGACCTGGGCTGAAATCAAGTGGGCTGCTTAACCGACTGTGCCATCCAGGTGCTCCATCAGTTGGGTTGACGTTTAAACTGATGAAACCAAAGTGATATTGGGTAAAACTAATATGACTGACCACGAATCAGTGCAACCCACCAATCATTATTTACCAAAGTGAATGTCCAGAGCAATAAAAGCCAGTTTTACTTAAAAATGTCATTGAGAAAACAAGAAAAAAATATTAATTGCACTAATTCTGACATTTTTGTTGTGGCAAAATGGGAAGTTCACCTGAAGCAGTTCTGTTCCGTATCAAGTATGATGGTTACCTGGAGGAAAAACACTTGTGTGATTGAGTTGCTAGCTGAATTAGCCAGTTTTTCATAGAACAGTATTTTTCCTTGAAAGAACAACTAACAAAGTGTAATTACGCAGACCTGGACACTTGGTAAACATTTTCTTGAAAGTGAATGAAGGGAGACTGTCACTTAAAGGTAAATGATAGTATTTGTTGCAAATGATGAAGGCAGACTTTCAAAAGAAAATTAGAATTTTAGAGAACTTGCATCTGCCATTATGAGCTTAATGGCTCTCTGATGAGATTCATGGTGATGTTGATGAACATGACTGTTATTGTATGTGAAACATACCAAGATTTAGAATGTTTGTCTCAGTGAACTATTGTTTTCCAAATTACAAAAGCAAGATGTTACAAAATTGCATGTAATAGATCCATTCAAACAAAAAGACAAACTAATGGATTTTAATGTTCATTCATATAATTTCAGGTTCCACATTGCAAATCACCTGTAAAAATTATTACTTGTCAGGTTTTGGTGTAATATGATAACAGAATACCTATAATTATCAAACAGGCTATTAAAATACTCTTCCCTTTTCTAACCAGACAGATGGTAAGACCAAACATTCTTCATGCTCTTGAACCAAAACAGTATATTATAATATGCTGAATATAGATGCAGGTAGAAAACTCCAGCTGTCTTCTATTAAACCAGACATTAAGGAGTTAGGCAATGGGATGCCTGGGTAGCTCAGTTGGTTAAGCATCTGCCTTTGGCTCAGGTCATGATCCCAGTGTCCCGGGATCGAGTACCACCCATGTTGGGCTCCCTGCTCAGTGGGGAGCCTGCTTCTCCCTCTGCCTGCTGTTCCCCCTGCTTGTCCCCTCTCACTCTCTCTGGCAAATAAATAAATAAAATCTTTAAAAAAAAAGAAAGAGTTAGGCCAAAAATGTAAAACAATGCTACTCTTCTCACTAATTATTTGAAAATACAGTTATCTTCAACAAATAACTACATATTTTAACATGTGGTAGATTTGCTATTATTTTAGATGAATTAATACATAACTACTTTTAAAAAATTCTCAATTTTAATTTCTAATACAGTAAACACTGATAGAACCCATATAAACAGATGCTCTTTGGAGTTAAAAAAATTTAAGAGTGTAAATTCTAATCTTGAGGCTAAAAATTTGGTCTAGAACCACTGCTTTAGACAATGATAAAGTGTTTGGATTTTACTCAAAGTGCAGTGAGAAGCCATTTAAAAATTTTAGATAGAAGGTTGGCCTGGTTTTATCAGATGATTACTGGCAAAGATGTTGAGAAATGGTACAGTTCAGTGTATGCTTTGGAATTAACAGTGCTTGCAGATTGATTATGTGGGGAGGTAAGGGATGGAAAGAGAGGACTCAGAGTGACTCCAAGGTAGAGTATTGTCAGATTTATTTTATCACTTGGGGTTCAACCAGAGAATGAGACTTGGTAGGAAATTTATATTAAGCAATTTATTGCAAGGACTGTGTTTACACAGTTGTGGGGACTGGCTAGAAAAGTCCAAAATCCACAGGAGAGGCTGTTAGGCAGGGCAGGCTGGCACCCTCTGTACTGAGCGGACAGAATATCATCCCTCAGGGAAGCCTCAGCTCAGCTTTTAAGGCCTTTCAAATAATTGAATCAGGCCCACCGATTATCTATCACATCTAGAAAACAGATTATCTAGGATCATCTCCTTTGCTTCAAGTGAACTGATTATGGACTTTAATCACATCTACAAAATACCTTCATGGTGACACAGATTAGTGTTTAAATGAATAATTGAAGGCTGTTGCCTAATCAATTAATTGACACATCAAAAAGACCATCACAGTCCACCCCTTATCAACCTGGCATCCATACACATCTCTTTAAACCATACTAAAAACCCAAATATTGGGTGCCTGGGTGGCACAGTGTCTGACTCTTGGTTTTGCCTCAGGTCATGATCTCAGGGTCATGAGATCAAGCCCAGCACTGTGGGGTTCCACACTCAGTGGGGAGTCTGCTTGAGATTCTCTCTCTCTTCTCCCCCAACTTGCATGCACTTGCTCGCTCTCTCTTAAATAAATAAAGAAATAAATAAACCCAAACATTCATTCCTGAAGGATTTGTGCTATTAGCAATCCTGCCTCATTTGGTTGTTGTAGTTGTCCATTGACTTTAATCATAGAATATGGTAGTAATAAGAGATAATCCTAAGGGATGTCCTATATTCCAGACACACTCTTACATCCTTTGTGTAGTAGCAGCTCACTTTAGTCAGCATCAATCAGAATCAATCCCCCTAGCCAATACAGTGACCTCCTTATTTGTCTATTGATTCAGAGGCCTGAATTGCCCAAAGTGGCTGGGTGACAGATTGATTATACTGGACTGCTTATATCATGGATGGAACAGCATTCTATTCTTACTGGAAATAGACAATTAACTTTAGATATGGATCAGCCTTCCCTGCGTGCAGCACTCTTGCCAAACCACCATCTGTGGACTTGGAATACATATTGTCCTTTGTTTTACTTAAGCAACTTTACTCCTGGGACTAAAACCCAAGGAATGGTCACTTACTGAGACAGCAAAGACTAAGAGAGGAACAATTTGCAGTCAATTGTTGGATAAATAAGTTGCATACTACTTGGACAGGTCAGGGTTGAAGATGAAGATGTCCAAATCATCAATATGTAGATAGTGTTTGAATCATGGGACTGGATAAAAGAAGAGAGAGGAAAGATAATAGACACAGTCCACAGTCCCCACTGAAGGGAGATGTAACAGAGAGCAAACAAAGAACCAGAAAACATAAGAGGGAGTTACCACTGATGTGAGAGGGTAAAAAAATATATCTGTCTGAAAACAGAATGACTTTAAATATTTTGAATTCTGTAGTCTTTCACAAAGAGACTCATGCCTTCTGCTAGGTCAGCCACGCAAACAAACATGAGACTCATGTTCGAAAATTTTGTGTTACAGACCAAATATTTACTGATCTCTGCTTCAAAGATAGAGAGAATAATGAAATCTTGGGATAACTCATTCATTCATTCAATAAGAGTTTTTTTCCGGAAAGTATGTCGGTAACGTTAATTTAGGCATGACAAATACACAATTTAGTAAAATTTGCTTCCTAACCTCAGGTAATTAAGAAAGATTTTGGTGAAAATATAGGACCGGGCTCAGAATTTGATTTTGATGGGGATACAGGAGAAGACTGAGAAATGTGGGAGAAATCATAGATTTGGATTTAAACATCTATCACAAGGTTTGACAAAGCTCAGTGACTATGAATTTGGGAGAATTAAGAGGGAAAAATGACCAGCATGGTTAACTCCTGAGATATTCTGAAACATTTCATTTCTCTTAGAATTGAGACACTTTTTATCACCATTTTGCACTTTCCCAGTGAGGTTATGAACCAGCTGCCTATTGAGCAAAAATATTACCATCCAATTAATATTTTGGAAGCAGTGACAGACTCTTCTAACCTCCTGGCTCAGCAGTCTGTTCAGAGAGTCTGATCATACAGGAAGTGGGATAAACGAGGGGCCAGTCAGTTCATCAGGCCCTCACCACAAAGAGCAGAGGCCACTTACTGAAGTCTGTGAACCACAGAAGGCTGCAGCAGGGGATTTTGCATTTGAATTATGAATATTTAAATAGGCTTATTAAAACCGTGTCCACAGAGAGCAAAAGTGCATTTGCTTTTAAACAATTAAAAATATAAAAGGCAGTGCAGAACAGTCCCTAACTCATGGAATTTGGAGTTAGAAGACAGAGTGAATCCCTAGCCCCAGCATCTCCCAGCTATGTGGCATGGGGAAATGAATTTGACCTCTATAAGTTTTATCCAACGCCCCACTCCTTCACTTATTCTCATTCATTTAGTCAAAAAAAAAAATAAAATAAAAGCCTGGTCTTTAGAACCACTGTCTGAATTTGAATCCTGGCTCCATCACTTAATAACTGTACATGTTACCTAACCTTTCTGTGCCTCCATTTACCTACCTGTAAATGAGAATGATACCAGTAACTGTGTCAAGGCCTTGTGAGATTAAATATGTTAATTTATACAATGTATTTAGAAGAGTGCCCAGCACATAACAAGCACAAAACAAATGTCAGCTCTGACATGAAATATTATGTTATTATTGTGTACTAAAAATTGTGCTTGGTGATCAGATGAAATAGTGAGCAAGATTGACAGTCTGCGCCCATATAGAGAAGAGACACACGATAACAACAGAGGTATTATGACAGTTTAGTATGGAGACTGCAATATGAAGCTGAGGCATGACAGATGACTAGGAATTATCCAAAGACAAAGAAGGGAAGAATATTAGAGATAAAGAATATATGAATATGGGTGGAAAGGATGGAGAACGGAAAGAGAAAGAGGAAGGAAGGAAGGAAGGAAGGAAAGAAGGAGGAGGGAGGAAGGAAAGGAAGGAGGGAAGGAGGGAAGGAGAAGGAAGGGAGGAAGGAAGGAAGGAAGGAAGGAAAGAAGGAGGGAAAGAAGGAAGAGAAGGAGGGAGGAAGGGAGGGAGGAAGGAATGAAGGGAGGGAAGAAAGGAAAAAAGAAAGGAGGAAGAAAGAGAAAGGAAGAAGGAAAGAAAGGAAGAAAAGAAAAGAAAAAAGGAAAAGAAAAGAAAATCTCCTGTCAAGTTGGAATGGAGAAAGGCTCAGAATGAAGTTTGAAAGGCTGGATCACAATTGACTTTGCAAAACATATTAAGTAGTTTGGACTTTGTTTTACAGGCTTCAGAGAGCCCAGGATGGGATGATGATATTTCTATTTTTTTTTTTTTAAGATTTTATTTATTTATTTGTGAGAGAGAGAATGAGAGACAGAGAGCATGAGAGGGAGGAGGGTCAGAGGGAGAAGCAGACTCCCTGCTGAGCAGGGAGCCCGATGCGGGACTCGATCCCGGGACTCCAGGATCATGACCTGAGCCGAAGGCAGTCGCTTAACCAACTGAGCCACCCAGGCGCCCGATATTTCTATTTTTGAAGCACTCTGGACTGATGGGGTAAATGGTAAGCATTACTTGGCAGGGACAAGCAAAAGCAGGGATACCACTAACATGGTTGTTACAGCAAACCAGCCAAGAGATGATAGTGTCTTGAGGTATAGTGATTCAGAGAAGATGTATCTGAATCATTTTTAAGAAATAGAAACACAAGGCTTTGGTGGTTGACTGAATATGGGGAATAAAGAAGGGAAGGATCAAGGATAGCCTCTGACTGATGGTTTGTGCAATAGGTGCATAGTGATGACTTTCATTGGCTTAGGGGACATCAAATGTAGGTTAGGTTTGTGGTGGATGGGATGAGAAAGAAAATGAGTTTAATTTTGGATCTATTGAGTAAGGGTGTTAAGGGCAACAACCAACTAGAACTCTACAGAGGGCAAGCGAAAGTTCTAGGCTGGAGATACAAGGGATCTGTTCATGTAGAGGTGAGGTCTCTGATGGGTGATACAGAGAATGAGATAAGAGGGTCTTCCTAAGGGGGAACCCTGGAGAATACCATCCTCGGGAATGGTTCTGCAGAGAAATTGAAGTATTATTGCAGAGAAGTACGAAGAAAGGTGAGATTATTGAATGCCATCTAAGTCAAGAGTTGAAAGTGTTTCTTAATGTGGGAAGGAGGAGGAGTCAAGAATGAAGGAGTCTGCAAAAAATCAAGTAGGAAGAAAGTTCTATAACTTGGAGGTCATTGACAACTCAGAGCAGGACAATAGTAGTGAGGTGAGCAGGGAGCTGAGGAGTGAGTGAGAATAAGAATATGGAGTCAGAAAATGTGGCCAACTCTTCAAGTGCTTTGAGAAGGAGAGTTGAAAAATAGAGGGAACCTGCAGGAAGGATGAGGTCAAGAGTGAATATTTTAAAGATATGGGGTAAGTCTTAAGTGTGTTTAAATATCATGGATGGGACTGGAAGGGAGGACAAAGCTGAGGATTCCCATGATAGGAAGAGGCTGTAGAATCTTGAGGACAATGGAAGAGAGAGTCTTCCACTAATCAGAAAGAAGGACAGCATGGGGTGGGAGAGGTTCTAAATTGAAATGACACACTCTCTCCTTTGGAGGATCTATCTTTACTGGTATATCTTGGTTTATTTCATGAAGTCAGCTTGTGGCATCTGGACCAATTCTTTTCCAACTTTAATGTGCATATGAATCACCTCAAAATCTTGTGAGGTGCTACAGAAATTATGAGCAAGAATGCAGGTTCTGACTCAACAGGTCTGGATGGGGCTTGAGATCCTGAATTTCTGAGGAGCTCACAGTGGATAACAGGGCTTCAGTACACAGACACTTTGAATAGCCTGTCATAGCCCTACAGTATCTCCTTGTAGCGCATGGCTGCAGAATTTTTTCATCATGGTCCTGTTCCTGGGTCCTCACCACCTGAGTTCATTCTCTGCTGCAGAAGCAGATTTCTGTCAGAACAGGACTCTTCCTGGACTGGGATTCCAAATTATATTTATGGTCTAGGGTGTTTTCTGTCCTTAGCCTAGCCACAAATTCGGAGTGTTCATCTCTGGTTGCACATTCAAGTCACGTAGGGAGCTATGAAAACCCTGACGCCATGCTTAATTATAGACTAGTTAAATCAGAATATTAATAAGTATTTATGTCCTGAAAATGTAACCATGAAAAATAGTAATACACATATTTTCAAAGAAAAAGGAATATTTGTACTGTTTTTTAAATAATCCTAATCACTTATCAGTGGGATATGTGTGCATTGTGCAGCTTCTCAATCCTTAAAATCAGGTTGGATGCCACCACCTCATTTATTGTTCCATACTGATTATACACTGCACTTACTTTTTTAAAAAGATTTTATTTATTTATTTATTTATTTGAGAGAGAGAGAGAGAGAGAGAGCATGTGAGTAGGGGGGAGGAGAAGATGGGGAGGGAGAGAGACAAAGAGTCTCCATGATGAGTGCAGAGCCTAATTCGGAACTCTATCTCAGGACCCTAAGATCATGACCTGAGCCAAAACCAAGAACTGGATGCTTAACTGACTGGGCCACCCATGTGTCCCTGTCCTTGCTTTTTATCACAACTGCTGAAAACTCAACTTTGCAGAGATGACATCATCAAAAGGAACATATCTCAGATCAATTTTGAAATGTTTGAACTACCTTGACTAGTAGCTTACATAGTGTCCAATTAGATGCTGACTATTGCTGTTTTCCTTGAAATTTTGAAATGGTACCCTGTGAGTTTGCCGACTCCCCCCACTTCCTCACCCCCACACAGAGTACATTAGCACATAATTTTGCTAATTAAGAATTAAGAATTTAGATTCAATAAACATAATATTTTCTGTCAAATGTAAAGTTTCTACATTCTTGCTCATAATTTCTGTAGCTAATTTATCATGGGTCAGTAACAAACATTTGAACCATCAGCAATCCAGGGACCACACTTTTAAGTAGCACTCGTCTAGGGTTTCCTCCATGATCTCATTCACTGATATTCCTCCATTGCTCATTATACTTCAGATATAGAGTTCTTCCTGATGCTCTTAGAAGACGTCAAGCTCAGTGATGCTCTTGTTCTTTTCTACTTGCTCTACCTTCCACCTATAAAATGCCTCTTCTGAGAGCTTTGAATGGTTGACTTCTTCTATCCATCCAGTTCTTAGTTCAAGACCTATCTCTTTACTTAGGCTTTTCCTGATGATTCAGTTTAAACTACCAACACCCCAGCGTGCCTGGGTGCCTCAGTTGGTTAAGTATCTGACTCTTGGTTTTGGCTCAAGTCATGATTTCAGGATCTTGGGATCGAGCTCTGCACTGGGCTCCATGCTCAGTGGGGAGTCTGCTTGAGGATTTCTCTCTCTCTCCTTCTGCCCCTCCCCCTGCTCATGCACTCTCTCTCTCAAATTCATAAAATATTTTAAAAAATTATCGGGGCACCTGGGTGGCTCAGTCATTAAGCGTCTGCCTTCGGCTCAGGTCATGATCCCAGGGTCCTTGGATCAAGCCCCGCATCGGGCTCCCTGCTCAGCCGAGAGCCTGCTTCTCTCTTTCCCACTGCCCCTGCTTGTGTTCCCTCTCTCTCTGTCAAATAAATAAATAAAATCTTTAAAAAAAAATTACCAACACCCCTAAGTCTTTCTCTGTAATATTACCCTAATTCCCTTTTTTCCCACAGCAGTTATTATTTAACACAATCTTGCTTATTTATTAGCTTTCATATTTAATATTTTGCATCACACCAGGATCATAAATACTTTATGGGTAGGGACCTTATCTGTTTTGTTCACCACTGTAGCCCAGTGTCTTAAACAGTGCCTCGTGTGTAGCCAGCACTGTAAATTAATTGTTGGATGAATGAAAAAAATGCTAAATAAGAATTCTTGTTATACTTAAGTCTAGGATGGACAAGTGGTAATAAGTGGCAAAGATTTTAGAAAAAAATAAAGGAACAAAACTTAAAAATAAGAAAATCCTATCCAATTGCATTATCTTTTCTGTAATTTAGTAAAAATAAGATAATATTGAGTTTAGCAGTTAGCATTCTTTACTGTCTTGGGGAATAAGACCTCTGTGGGAACAGAGCTAAGGGCCACTTAGCACATTCTTTGTATGCTGTCTATTCATTTTTTTCTTGCTTCTTAGATTCCTGGCTCACTAAAGATAGAGATCATGCATTATACTTTAAAAAATATATCTCTCATAAGGCCTGCCATTTGTCTTAATTGATTAGACTGCTCTAACAAAATAACATAAACTGGGTGACTTAACAACAAACACCTGTTTCTTATGGTTCTGGAGACTGGGAAGACCAGATAAAGGCACTGAGGAACTTGGTATCTGGTGAGAACCCACTTTCTGGTTTGTAAACAGTGTATTTTACTGTGTCCTCACATGACAGAGTGGGGGAAGGATCTCTCTAGAGTCTCTTTTTAAGGGCAATAATGCCACTCATGAGGGCTCGATCTTCATGACCTAATCTACTCCCAAAGGCCCCACCTCCTAATACCATCACTTGGGGGGTAATATTTCAGCATATGTATTTGGCAGGGGTGGGGTGTGGTGAGGGTACAAAACATTTAATCTATAGCACATTTTCTTTTTTTAATTTTTTATTTAAATTCAATTAGCCAACATATAGTACATCATTAGTTTTTGATGTAGTGTTCAATGAGTCATTAGTTGTGTATTAACACCCAGTGCTCATGCCCTCCTTAATGCCCATCACCCAGTTACCCCATCCCCCCATATTACTAAGCTATCAGAAAGGACGAATACCTACCAGAATTTCTTTTAACACAAAAGTGATATAATTACTATATTTTGGTGTCCATGAAGATTTCCCTGTATTTCTTAGCCCTTAACTAACCTTCACTGGAAAATAAAACAAAACAAAACAATACAGGAGGAGGTTAAGAAGGCAAATGTAATTTTATGATTCTCCCATCACTATAGAACTGTTTGGAGTGTTGCATCTATGGACTTAAAAGCTGGCTAGGAGAGCTGATGGTGGAAGAAGTCAACTCAATCTGTGACCATCATTTCAAAGCTATGTGGAGTCTCATTGTGGTTCTAATTTGCACTTCCTTAATGATTTGTCATGTTGAGCATCTTTTCATGTACCTTTTGGCCCTTCATATACATTTTTTGGAAAAGTGTCCATTCAGATTCTCTGTCCATTTTCTATTTGGGTTATTATTAGTAATTATTATTACTTTGCTATTGACTTGTATGAGTTCTTTATATATTTTGAATATTAACTTCTTATCAGATATATGGTTTGAAAATATTTTTTCCCATTTCATAGGCTGTCTTTTCATTTTGTTGATAGTCTCTTTGGCTGTGCAGCAGCTTTTAGTTCGATGAAGCCCAAAAGGATTATTATTATTATTTTTAATTTTATTGCTTGTGCTTTGGGCATCATATCCAAAAAATCATTACCAAGACCCACGTCAAGTTGTCTTATTCCTATGTTTACTTCTAGGAGTTTCATGGATTCAGGTCTTACATTTGAGCCTATAATACATTTTGAGTTAATTTTTGTGAGTGGTATAGGACATGGGTCCAGTTTCATTCTTTTAAATGTGAATAATCAATTATCACAGCACCATTTGTCGCAAAGACTGTCTTTTCTCCATTAAGTATTCTTGGCTCTCTTGCCAAATACTAGTTGACTGTGTGTGTCGGGGGTGAGGGGTTTGTTTCTGGGCTCCTAATTCTGTTCCACTGGTCTATTTTCCTGTTTTTACACCAGTACAGCACTGTTTTCAATGACCATACCTTGGAATTGAAAAGTGTGATGTCTCCTGCTTTGTTCTTTTTTTCTCAGGATTGCTTTGGCTATTTGGAGTCTTTTGTGGTTTCATGTAAATTTTAGGTGTGTTTTCTCTACTTCTGTAAAAAATGCCATTAGAATCTTGGTAGAGATTGCATTGGATCTTTGGGAATATTGACATTTTAACAATGTTAATTCTTCCAGTTCATGAATGTGCAAAACCTTTCCACTTATCTGTGTCTTCTTTGATTTCTTTCATCAGCGTTTTCAGATTTGAGATCTTTGACCTCCTTTGTAAATTTATTCCTAAGTATTTTATTGTTTTTGATGCTATTATAAGTGAGATCATTTTAAATTTATTTTTCAAAAAATGTATTGTTGCTATATAGAAAAACTACTGAGTTTTGTATCTGAACTTTGCATCGTGAATCTTTATTGAATTTATTGATTATATTTAATAGTTTTTTTTTGGAGGGGGTTGAGTCTTTAGCGTTTTCTCCATATAAAATCATGTCATCTGTGAATAGAGACAGTTTTCATTCTTTCTTCCAATTCTAATACCTTTTATTTCTTTTTCTTGTCTGCTTGCTCTAGCTAAAACTTCTAGGACTATGTTGAATAGGGATGATGACAGTGGGCATCCTTGTCTTATTCCTGATCTTAGGGACAGCTTTCAACACTTTCATCACTGAGTATGATATTAGCTGTGGGTTTGTCATACATGGCCTTTATGATGTTGAGATACGTCATTAAGAATTTTTAACATGAATGGTTGTTAAATTTTGTCAAATGCTTTTTTTGCATCTATTGGGATAATCATATGATTCTTTTCTTTCATTTTGTTAATCTGATGTATCACACTGATTGATTTGCATATGTTGAAGCATCCTTTCATCCCAGGGATAAAAATCACTAGCTCATGGTGAATGATTCTTTTAATGGACTGCTGAATTTGGTTTGCTACAGTTTTATTATGAGTTCTTACAATTACATTCATCAGGGATACTGGCCTTTAGTTTTCTTTTGTAGTAGTGTCCTTTTCTGGTTTTGGTATCAGGATAATGTGGGAGGTTTCCTTCTCAATTTTTGGAAGAGTTTGAGAAAGATTGGTGTTAATTTTTCTTTAAATGTTTGGTAAAATTCACCATGGAAGCCATCTGGTCCTGGACTTTTCTTTCTTGGGAGATTTTTGATTACTGATTCAATCTCATTACTAGTAATTGTTCTCTATAGCTTTTCTCTTTCTTTCTGATTCAGTCTTCATAAATTGTATGTTTCTAAGAATCCTTCCATTTCTTCTAGGTTGTTCAATTTATTGGCATGTAATTGTTTGTAGTAATCTCTTAGGATCCTTTGACTTTCTGTGGTATCCATTGTAATGTTTCTTTTTTTTAATTTATAATTTTATTGATTTTTTTTTCTCCCCTTGGTTAGTCTAGCTAAGGTTTTGTCAATTTTGTTTCTGTTTTCAAAGAACCAACTTTTAGTTGGCTACTATTGTTTGGCTGATCCTGTTTCTTTGGGATCATTAGACTTTCCCAAGCAAAATGAAGCTGAGAGAGTTTATTTCAAGATACTGAAGGAATTTTCTCACAAGAAATGCTAAAAGAATTTTTTTTGAGTGGAAGTAAAAGAATGTTAATTAACATCATAAACACAAAAAGGTAGTGTAAATTTTACTGGTAATGGTAAATATATAGCCATGGTTAGATTCTGCAATATAGTGATAGTGGTGAAAAGTTTTTGTTTGAGAAAGTCTAAATCTAATTTTAGTTTGGCTATTCTTGCTTATTTGGGATGACTGCTTTTAATGTAGGCATTTATTGCTGTGAATAATTGCTATGAACTTCTTCTTAGAACTGCTTTTTCTGCATCTCACAAGTTCTGATATGTTGTATTTCCATTTTCATTTGTCTCAAGAAATTTGTTTATTCCCCCTTTATTTTTTTCTTTGCTCCATTGCTTGTTTAGGAGAGTGTTGTTTATGGGGCCCATCTGGGTGGCTCAGTCAGTTAAGTGTCTACCTTCGGCTCAGGTCATGATCCTGGAGTTCCAGGATCAAGCCCCACCATGGGCTCCCCTCTCAGCGGGAGTCTGCTTCTCCCTCTGACCCTCCTCCCTCTCATGCTCTCTCTCAATCACTCTCTTTCTCTCTCTCTCAGTCAAATAAATAAAATCTTTTTTTTTTTAAGGAGAGTGTTGTTTAATTTCCTTGCTTTTATAATTTTTCCAGTTCTCCTCTTGTTGCTGATTTCTAGTTTCATGCCATTGTGGCCAGAGAAGATACTTAGTATGATTTAATCTTCTTGAATTTGCTAAGATTTGTTTTGTGACCTAACATATGGTCTTTCCTAGAGCATGTTCCATCTGTACTTGAGAAGAATGTGTATTCTGTTGTTCCATAGAAAGTTTTGCATATATGTGTTAGGTTCATCTGATCTACAGTGTATTCAAATGTACTGTTTTCTTATTGATTCTCTGTCTGGATGGTCTATCCATTTTTGACAGTAGGGTGTTAAAGTCCTCAAGTAGTATTGTATCGCTGTTTATTTCTCCTTTTAGTGCTTAGTTTTTGCCTTATATATTGGATGCTTTAATGTTAGGCACATAGATATTTATAATTGTTATATCTTCTTGGTGTATTGATCCCTTTATCATAATATAATTACTCTTTTTACCATTTTCAGTTTAAAATCTATTTTGTTGACATAAGCATAGCTACCCCTGCATATTTTTGGTTACCATTTGCTTAAATTATTTCCCTCCATGTTTTCACTCTCAATTTATGTGTGCCTGTTAAGGTTAAAGTGGGTCTCTTATAGGCAGAATATTTTTGGATCTTAAAAAACAAAAAAAGTTATTCAGCCATTTTATATCTTTTAATTGGATAATCTAATCTACTTATGTTTACAGTAATTATTGATAAGTAAAGACTTACTATTGCCATTTTATTAATTGTTTTCTGGTTGTTTTGTAAGTTCATTGTTCCATTTCTTATCCTTCTATCTTTCTTTGTGTTTTGATGTATTTTTATATCAGTATGCTTTGACTTCTTTATCATGTTCTTTTGTGTAATTACTACAGGATTTTTCCTTGTGGTTATGATGAAGTTTACGTAAAATATCTTAAATTTATAATCTTATTTTAAACTGATAAGAACTTCCATAGAATTTGTAAAATTTACACTTTCACTTCTCCTCCCCCTCACATTTTTGGTTATTGCTGTTAAAATTTACATTTTTTAAATATTGTGTAACTAATAACAGATTATAGTAGTTATGGCTATTTTAACTACTTAAAATATTTTTTAAAGTGGATTTGTAAGTGAATTATGCACCACTATAATCATAAGGCAGAATCTAACAATGACTATATATTTACCATTACCAGTGAAATTTACACTACCTTTTTATGTTTTTATGATGTTAATTAGCATTCTTTTAATTACACTCAAAGAATTCCTTTTAACGGTTCTTGTAAGGAAATTCCTTTAGTTTCTTGTAATAAACTCTCTCAACTTTAGTTTGCTTGGGAAAGTCTTTATCCTTCCTTTATTTCTGAATGACAGCTTCAGCAGTTATAGAATTCTTGAAGTTTTTTCTTTCGATATTCGATATTCATTCCTAGCCTAAAAAGTTTTTGTTGAGAAATCTGTCATTAATCTTTTGGGTTTTTTTTCTGAATGTAATTTCTCTTTTTTTCTTGCTGCTCTTAAAATTGTTTGTCTTTGAGTTTTACCTATTTAATTATTATGTGTCTTGATGTGGTCTTATTCAGGTTCAACTTAATTCGGTGGTTTTGGGGCCTCATGAATCTGAATGTCTATTTCTCTCCACAGGTTTGGGAAGTTTTCAGCCATTATTGCTTTAAATATACTTTCTGTTTCTTTCTTTCTTTCTTTTTTCCCTCCTTTCCTTCCTTCCTTCCTTCCTTCCTCCTTCTGGAATTACTATAATGTGACTATTATTTCTTCTCATTGTGTTCTATAATTCCCATAGGTTTTCTTCACTCTTCTCATTATTTTTTTATTTTTGCTCCTCTGACTGGGTAATTTCCAATATCCTATCCTTCAGGTCTCCGGTTCTTTCTTCTACATAGTTACCTGAAATTCTCAATTAAATTCTTCAATTCAGCTGTTATACTTTTCAACTCTAGGAATTTTTCATGGTTGCTATTTTTTTTTTTGTCAAACTTCTCCTTTTGTTCATGCATTGCTTTCCTGATTAAGTTTAGTTGACTTCCTGTGTGTGTGTGTTTTTTTGTTTTTGTTTTTGTTTTTTTTGTAGTTCACTACTTTAAGAGGATTATTCTGAATTCTTTGTCTGACAGTTCATAGATCTCCACTTATTTAGAGTCAATTTTTGGAGATTTATTAGTTTTCTGTGGTAACATCGTCTTTACCTGATTTTTTTTTTTTAATGACTCTTGATTCCTTACATTGTTTTCAATGCATTTGAGGAACTGGGCCCCTTTTCTAAACTTTACAGGCTTGCTTTAGCAGAGACAATTCTTAACCAGTCAGCTCAGTTTGGGTTTCTGGATGTGTCTGCTGGTAATGTTCTTGGGCAGGTGGGGCCTGCTATTATGGTCTACTTTTGGGTGAAATAGTCACTTTGAGCTCTGAGGATGAGGATGAACAGGGTATGCCACCGGCTGTGAACACTTGACTAGAACTGCTGGCTTTGTTCCATACCCAAGTAAGGCTGTAGGATAGGCTTTGCATTTGTCTGGATTGTTGGTCAGGCTTATTAGATAGTTGACACTGGGTACTGTCTTCAGTATTTGATGGGGCTATGAATTAGCTTCCCTGCCCTGGCAAGACAGCAGGACAGGACCCAGGGCCTTTACAGTTCTTGTCTGGGGATCCAAATCAGGCCAGAGTGTGCACTGAATTCCCTGGCCAGGTGACGTCACTGTTTCTTCTCTGTAGATGGGTAAACTATAAGCTGTGCTCTCTGATCAAGTGCTACTGTAGATAGGGCTGTTGAATGGGCTATGTGGCTCCCTATGTGCTCTGGTCAGGTTCCCTGGTTGGACAGGCTGAAGACTATATTTAGTGATGAGTGGAGCTGTAAATTAGATTTTTTGCCCACATATAGCAGAAGCAGCTCTAAAGCTGGTAAAGCTCTTTGTTGTCTTAACTCAAGCCAACCCACACCAAAATTCCCTAACTGAAGACCACTGGCTTTTCTCTGCAAACTATTAGCTCTGTCCTTCTGCCTCTCAGTTTCACTGCTTCTGGGCTATATGGCTTCCAAGAGTTGTTGCCAGCATTTCTGGTCAGATGGGGTTGAAAGACATTTTCCATAGCAAGTGGGCTATATAGCAGCTTCCTTGCCTGGGTGAGAGGAGGAGGGGCTGGGCAAGGCTCCTCTCAATTTCCCAAACAGGCTTTCTGATTGGGAGATGCTGGAATCTACCCTCAGCCTTGGCTAGGAACTAATCCTCCTGCCTGTGTGTACCACAGGAATGCTCCACGTCAGGTACTGGCTTTGCTCTGGGGGCGATCTGCTCTGCCCACGTGCCTTTGGCTCAAGTGCCATGGAACCTCTCTGTTTCCAGGAATTTTCATGAGCACTTCTGGTCAAATGGAGCTAGAAGACACACTCCCTAGTGAGTGGGGCTCTAAGTCAGCTCCTTGCCTGGATGTGGGCAAACTAGGCTCTAGGGCTGCAAAATTCCTATTTGAGAATCTGAATTAGGCAGATTAGCACCCCTTTGAGGTTCCCTGGTCAGAGAACACTGCTGACTTGGTTCTGTCACTGAGCAAAATCACCGGTTGGGATTAATACTTAAGCACTAAAGGTAAGAACTTGGTGCTAAGATCTCTGTGCTGGTTGCTCAAACCCTCCCCACCTTCTGGGTCACAGTCAAATTCCCAGTGGTTGAGCCCCACAGATTTCCCTGCATTCCCTGTGGTGTGAGATCAGGGCTCTTACAAAGCAACCCACAATGCTAGGTGTGGCTCGTTGTCCTCTCTGGGTTCTCTTTTGCCATTGGAGGAGCTGGAGGTTCAGGGGAGACCTCTCTGCCTGGTGCTGCCTGGGCCTGGGGGAGGGACAGTGTGGTCCATGAGTAGCCTTCTAATGCAGCCTGTTTGGGTCTCTATGGTACTGAGAGGTCTTCAGCTTCACCCCTGCAATTTTAGGATTCTCACAGTAGTAGACTCAGTTTTGAATGGTTGATAGTTGTTTTTGTGAGGGGGAGTGAAGTCAGGAACAACCTATGTCACCATTTTGGTGACCCCCCATTTTTCTTAATAGGTTTGATTTTGTCTTACATCCTCTGCCCCATTTCCCTTTTAAGACTACTGGCAAGGATGAACAGAAGTAATTGCTGTTTAATAGTAGGTGCTCAAATGGAAAATGGATTCCATCACATGGTTTCAGGCACAGAACTGAAATTTGCTTTGTGAGAAATACAATAAGAACTGAAAATTGAAGATAGTTGAAAATTACAATTATGAATGTTATTTTTAAAACTGTGAGACAATTAGATATGATGAGATGTGGATGTTCTCTGATGTGTTATAAACCTCAAACTATTAGCATTGTAGCATAAGCAAAATATTAGTTAGCATAAGTTTTGAAAATGTTTTCCAGAGACAATATTTTATCCAGAAATACAAACTGCACTGACCAATCTTCACTGTTTAATTTCATTGAGCCCTTCTACCCCAAAACAACAAAGACCATGTTAGTATAAGAGTTAGAGGAAAGTTTGAAAAAAAGTTTGATATTGACATTAAAGTGCCCTATTTGCTAAAACGCATCAAGTGGCAGAGTTATCAGAGACAGACAGTCCAGTTCATTTCTTAACGTGTGCTTTTGGTGAAGGGAAGCATTAGAGACTTGGGCAAGCAGATCCAGTTTTCCTTTATTAAATTGCTCTATTTTTTTGGAAAGGAACTCAAAGGTCAATGGTAAGTACACAGTTATCTTTGCTTCAACACTGACTCTTGGCTAGGGAGTTAACAAAGTTTGAGGAGGAAGAGCCTCTTTCTACCCATGTTTGAGGGAAATTGTTTAGTATGGTACTTCAACAATGTATTTGTATAGTGGCCCGAGTAATAATTTGTCTTTTTTGCACCTTTCCAAGGAAAGAAGAAGCCATAGTAGCCTATCGCCCCTGGGACCAATGTCTGTCACTAATGTTGGTTGCCTGTCCAGTCTAAGGAGCAATCATATGATTAAGTATAGGACTAGAGAAAACAGACTAACTCCCTAATACTTTATAGGTTTTAGGTAAGTTTATATATTGGGAGGTGGCTATTATTAATGAGATTATTTGCTTTTAACATAAGATTAGGTGGCCCTCACTCCCTGAGATTTAATTTCCCCTGCATCAAATTTAGCAGCCACCTTGCTTTCTGTGGAATCCACCCACCCATCAAATATTACTGAGTGCTTTTCAATGCCAGGGTCTGGTGTTACATACAGAATGTTTTTTTCCTTCACAGGCTTCCTGTCTACTTTTATATGGAAACAAGTAAAAACATAAATGATATGGGTGTGATGCAAGAGAGGGAGAGGTCGGGAGGATCAAGGAATGATATGTAAACCCACTAGGTTCAAAGCACTTACAGATGTTTCTCTAATGATTCTCTTCACCTCTCTTCAGGGTTCCTACTGCAGGCCAGAGCAGATCAAGTTTCAAAAGTCTGCTGACATGAACATCCACCTCTGAGCTCCTTTCTCCCCAAACTTATAGGAAGTTAGGTCCAAGGCTCCCCACCCCTGCCCTGCCCTAGGTTTCAACTCAACGCTGTCTGTTTCCCCCAGCCATCATTACTATCGTGAAACCTTACCTTCACTGCTTGTTTCCAGCTCTCATTTTCCTCACTGATAATTATTACCCAGAGGTAACAACTAATCAATATATTAAGACCTCGGAAACTTTAATTGTTCAACCCAAGAGCAAGAGTAGGAAAGTACATTGGTGACATGGAAGTGGAAACTAGTTGTGGCTTTTCAAAGATACTTGTATGGGTAGTCCTAAAAAGCAGTGTCACCACATATTTTGTTCATCCAAGAAAGTCCCTCAATAGAACATTCTCACTGTCTCTGTAAAACAGTTTTGACCGTTTTAACCACGTGACAAACTTGTTGCTCAGGAAATGATCATGCATTTCCTTTTATCCCTGCAGAATCAATATAAATCATTAGTTATTTAAGTGTGAAGTAGCTCCAAATGAAGAGAACACTTGTCATAAACGATGCTGGGAATATGGTAGAGAATGAGAGAGACCCGGTTCTTATTTAATGGAGCCTATATTTTGATGAGAAAGATAGACATGGAAGACAAACTTCATTAATAACTAATTACAATGCTACTAGGAAAAAGCACCAAGATTTGTAGAAAATTCCAAATGACAATCTGAGATACTGGCAACCTGATATTTTTTCATCCAACTAATAAATATTGCCTCTCCTTGCTTTAACTTGCTGCCTCTAGAATCATAGGGTACTGGATGTTGTACATTTTCCAAGGTCTTTGAATTTCTTCTTAAAAAAAAAAAAGATTGTTTTCTTCCCTCCAGAAATTAAAGCAGGGAGAAATTATTAGTAAATTTTGGAAGTAGGAGAAAGACACAGGAGAAGTTTGTGCTACTTAAAACTCATTTTCTCAGTAAGACCCTCAAGTCCGCCCGGTATTCCGATGAATCGAGGTTGTACTTTCTGTGCTCACAAAAGGGCCCACTGCCCAGTGACTTCAGGTCCACGATAATCCTCAATTCTAATTAAGGTGCTTTGCAAGCCTACTTATCTGACAGGAGCATACAGCAAACAATAAGTGCGGATGCACGCTTTAGCACTATGGAATGAGACCTTGGTCTTGAGATCCAGTCTTTTACCTCCTCCCTGTTTAAACTCTGATTGCCTTGAGCACAAAAGAAGCAATGGCAGCCCTATCCCTGGCTCCACGCCACTGTCGGGGCAGCTCAGATTGCTTCTTCTCCCCAGTCTATTCCGCTAAATGCACGAGGGAAACCACTCCAAGGAGCGACCGATTCAGCCATTCTATTGATGCAACCACATTTACTCAGCTGAATGGCATTTCCATTGTTTTGCGGTCATCCAGCAGTTGATTGACACATGTTCATTGGACAGTAAATGGGCAAACGACCACATTTGAAAAGTTGCAGTTTGCAAATATTCTCCCTTTACGGCATGGCTTTTTTTTTTTTTCCCTTTGTTTTTCCAGAATAGAAGTCTCTTTGAGGAGAGGGGGCTTATGGAGTGTTTATATAATTTCTTTTTTAAAGAAATACATAAAAGTGTGATGACATGGAATTAGGGCAAAATGGCCTAAAAGCATAGGGTTTTGGTGATGGAAAGAATCGGGGATTTTAAGTGTCTACACCAACTTTTAATAAGAGAATATTAAGGGACAGAAAGATGAAGTGACTTAATCAGGGTCACGTGGACAATTAAAGTCTTATTGAGCTGAGACACTCAGACCTTCCATTTAATCCTGCAACGCAATACTCTCTACGTAAGCACTGATTTTAAGGAGCAAAACAAACAAAAACACAGTACCAAGTTGTTAAGAAAACATTGGACACACATTCAATAATCCCACTATTTCGACAAGCAATGAAATGGAATAAACATCAAATGTAAAATGGTTGAGAAATTTTAGGGAAAAAAATCAGTAAGATGAGTCTCACAAGCATAATAATAATAGCTTATAAAAAATCCAAACCACAAAGAGCACATGCTGCAACCACTTGGAGAAAGGGGTGATTGGAAAGGAGTGAGGGGTGCTGGTCAAGGTCTATTTCTTTTCCTTTTCTTTTCTTTTCTTTCTTTCTTTTTTTTTAGGGAAAGAGAGAGAGTGTGAGTGCAAGTTGGGGGAGGAGGGGCAGAGGGAAAGGGAGAGAGAGAATCTTAAGCAGGCTCCACACTCAGCGCAGAGCCTGAGCAGGGCTCGATCTCATGACCCTGAGATCATGCAAGGTCTGTTTCTTGATGTGAGTACTAGTTACGTGTTTGTGTTCACCATGCAAAAACCCCAGCAAACTGTTCACTTATGATTTGTGCCTGTTCTTATACCATAATTAAAAGTTTACAGTTTTTTTTAACCTTAGAAGATTTCCTAAATTTCATATTTCACAAGTAATGAGGCTGAAACCCAATTTGTATTTTTTAAACTGTAGGAATATGGGAAGAAGTGGTCTTGCAAGAACCTTGAAAAATCGGGTTAAGGGTTTGATTGGGGGGGGGGGGGGGGCTTTCTCCAGATTCTATCATATGCCACTTAACTCACGTGCTGGTTTTTGTCTGTAAAAAGGTGGTTATAAGACATTTACCTCCTTGAAAATGAGGGGCCATTTGGGAGGGCTGTTGAAGTCCTTTCCATTAAAATGGGTGATGGCATAGTGGTGAATAAGTGTGTCCAGCTTGGAGCAAGCAGAACCCCTCGCTCACCTTTGGCCCTATGTGTTGTAGAAGCACTACCTCATCTGCTCTATAATTCTCCTGTGTAATTCTTCCTTCAAAAATCATTCTTCTTGGGTCAGAACCAAATGTAGTATCTTTCGCTACCATACACCACCCTATCTTTGGTTTAATTATTCAAAGATTCTTAGTTTGGATTTCTCTTTGGCATTTTTGTAAAGCCACATATCCAAAGATGAGGAAGTAGATTTTGGTTGATTTTGGTTAGGAGCTGGGGTGGTTTTGAAACATGGTTGCAAAATACCTCAACAGTTCCTCCCATTGAGAAAATGTCTCCTGCCATTCCTTGAAAACAAATGTTGTGTGACTCTCAGATCAACAGAGTGGGAGTTCTGAGGCTGAGTCATAAATGTAGACAAAGCTTCTGCTTTGTTGGGATGCTTGGACTTAGAGCCCTGGGTTGCCTTGTAGAAAGACTGACTATCCTGAGACTGCCATGTTGTAAGGAAGCCAAACCACATGGAGGTGCCACGGGGAGGCACTTCAGTCTTTGAATCTTCCCAGCCCCACATTTGTCCCAGATGACAAGTGAGGGAGCCTTCAGATGATTCCAGCCCTCAGCTATTAAAGTCATCTCTCCACCCCAGCCTTTAAGTTATCCCAGCTAAGGCCCCAGACATGGAGGCACAAGTCATCCCCACTGTGCCCTCACTGCATTCCTAGCCCATGGAATCCCTGAGCATAATAAAATGGTTATTTCAAGCCCGCAAGTTTGGGGTTAGTTATGTAGCAACTGAACTAAGGAACACTAAAAGTCGAGTGAAGTTTAGCCAATATCATTCTGCTAGAGAGACTAGACTCTGTATGTACAAGGATGAGTCAGGCCACCTGAGATGTCAAATGGAGAAGTCTGGTGGGGCAATATCAGAGGGACGTGGATCCCAATGCCACACGTGGCTATTGACTGAGCTATAGTTGTATCATTCATCAGGAGAGGAATTCCAATGCCTTCCTTAACATTGTTGCAGAGTTGTCCCAAGAATCATGGAAATACATACGAAAGCAGTATCTTTCTTTTATTTTTTTTGAATTTTATTTTATTATGTTATGTTAGTCACCATATATTACAATCATTAGTTTTTGATGTAGTGTTCTGCGATTCACTGTTTGCATATCACACCAAGTGCTCCATTTAATACGTGCCTTCCTTAATACCCATCACCAGGCTAACCCATCCCCCCACCCACACCCCTCTAAAACCCTCAGTTTGTTTCTCAGAGTCCATAGTCTCTCATGGTTCATCTCTCTCTCCGATTTCCCCCCACCTTCATTTTTCCCTTCCTACTATCTTCTTTGTTTGTTTGTTTGTTTGTTTTTAACATATAATGTATTATTTGTTTCAGAGGTACAGGTCTGTGATTCATCAGTCTTACACAATTCACAGCACTCGCCATAGCACGTACCCTCCCCAATGTCCATCACCCAGCCACCCCACCCCTCCCACCCCCCACCACTCCAGCAGCCCTCAGTTTGTTTCCTGAGATTAAGAATTCCTCATATCGGTGAAATCATATGATACTTGTCTTTCTCTGATTGACTTATTTTGCTCAGCATAATGCCCTCTAGTTCCAGCCATGTCTTTGCAAATGGCAAGATTTCTTTCTTTTTTTTTTCTGATGGCTGCATAATATTCCATTGTATATATATACCACATCCTCTTTATCCATTCATCTCTTGATGGACTCCTTGGCTCTTTCCATAGTTTGGCTATTGTGGACATTGCTGCTATAAACATTGGGGTGCACGTACCCCTTCGGATCACTCTTTCTAAACTGTAAATCATCAAAGCAATAGTTGCTATTCTTAAGAGTTATGTTTTCTCCTTGGTAAAGATTCTTTCATACTGATCTTATTGATAATTTCTTGTCTTCTAGCGCAGGTGAGAGACCACAAGTATATCTAGAATGACTAGACCATTGCAAAGAGCCATCATATTGGCCACTGAAAGATAAAGCATGGCTCATGGTCAGTTTTGAAACTGGTTCTTGTGATTGTCGATGGGCTGAGAAATGAGCCCAAGTTTTAGTTAGAACAAATAGCAGGCTGAGTGTCAGGACAGTAAAATGTGCATTTGTGGCCAAAGCACATCTTGCTTACTGCATTTTTCTCACTCAGAGGAAAATGCTATTTGAAGAGTGCTAAAGGGAGAGATGGTTTTCATAATTGTTGGATCCTATTTCTTCTATCACCAACATTTTAAACCTGGGAGCTTTGAGCTATCCAAGCTGTGAGGGAGAATTCCCTGTCACTGGATACTAAAGACATCCCTAACCTCTTCTGACCACAGAAGACTTTAGGATGAATTCTTATCAATAATCTGGCCATCATTGCCTCGTTTGGTTCTACTGTAAAATGGGTATAATATTCCTCAGCAGGAAAACTTTTAATTATAGAAATGTTTGTAGCTCATGATGCAAGGAAAGGATCAGGCAATTGCTTAATATTGTAGGAGCTTTGGCAGGGGTAGGGTGCTAACCTCAATAAGATATAAGGGAACAGATTCTGAATATCAGATTAAATTTGCTCTTGTACATCCTGTTTCTTTTTCTTCCTCCAAACAGTATTGGATTTCATACATCATGTTAAAGTCTCCTCCCTGCATGGATGCTGGATTACATCCCCCACCCTGTATCTTTTAACAAGCTCCCTGGTGCAGCTGGGATTAATGCTTCCTGTCGTTTTAAATAATGTGACATTGAAATACAATTTTTTAATGTGCTGGCATTTAACATGCCACAATATTTCAGTTATTTTACATTCATTTGGGTGGTCTAGTGTTATTACAGCTGTTACGAAATTCTGACAAAGAGGTGCATTTCTTTCTTCTGTTCCACCATAATTGCTTTTTGCCGCATCTCTGAAGCGTAACCATGGCGATCTGCAACATTCATCAGAGGACCTCTTGTTATTTCCCTCGTGTGAATGAAAAACAAAGTGGTATAAATACTCAGGGAAGTTTTTAAAAGGCAGCTTTCTTTCTTTTCTTTTCTTTTCTTTTCTTTCTTTCTTTCTTTCTCTTTCTTTCTTTCATCTTTCTTTTTCTTTCTCTCCTTTCCCCCATTTTCCTTCTTTTTTCCTTTTCTTCTTTCTTTCTTTCTTCCTTTTTCTTCTTTCTTTCTTTTTCTTTCTTCTTTCTTTTCTTTCTCTTTCTCCTTCCTTCCTTCCTTCCTTCCTTCCTTCCTTCCTTCCTTCCTTCC